>NC_080027.1:11424635-11735396 GCF_030020395.1 Manis pentadactyla | reverse complement strand
ATACAGGAAGCCCTAAGCATAATACCTGGCACAGAGTGAGTACCTGGGATACAGGAGCTTTGATAATCAATAGCATTATTATTACTTATCATTACCTTTGTTCGATTTATCCAAGTGATTAAAGTGACCAAAGTCTGGCATTGAACCTGACTGCCTGGCATTCTAGCCTCCTGTGGGGAGATGAAAACCAAAACTGGATACATCTGGTACCACTGTTCTAAAGTAAAAGAACTAGTTCTCCCAAAATGTACTGTATTATAAGAGCTACTCAGGCAAAGAGAGAAATTAAATCAGTTGAAACATACACAGACCATTTTAAATTAAATATGTTTATCTGTACAACCCCTCTCCTCACTCTGTGGGCATTATGTTTTCAAAGAAAATTCTGGTGATGTTAACCATTAGGTTTATAGCTCTGGTCATCCTACAGGTGCCCAAAGATCCAGGCCTGAGCTCACAGAGGGTGGTACACACATTTGCTGAGGACTCTGTTTGCTGGCTCGACTCTAGGGGGCTGGATTCCAGACCCACTCCTGACTCAGGCAAGTGGATTCACCTCTCTGAGCTTCTGTTATTGGGGTGGAAAAATGGGGCTAAGCTCCAGAGTAGGGTGAGGATGAAAGGCAATCACAGAAGTCAGGCTTCTGGAACAGAGGGCACACTCTATCCCTGGTGCCTCCCAACTTTGATCAGATTCCTCTTCCTGGCTCGGGGAGCCCCAGAAGGTAGGTTCCACCTGTCTTTCTTTCCAGATTCTTGATGTGACTACAGCTCCCTGATTGGAGCCTGTGGGGACCCTGCGCCACAGGCCCCAGCTAAGCCATACCTGGACCCTTGACTCACAAAAACTATGAAATCATACATAGCATTGCTTTAAGCCACGACGTTTTCGGATAATTTGTTATGCAGCAATAGATAATTAATAGTCTCTAACACTCAAGGCTAGCTATTTACTGTGTTATGCCCTGGGGACACAGAGATAAAAAAGACGTTGTCCTAGCCTTCAAGGGACATCCCGTGTGGTGCAGAAAGGCATATGTGTGTGATCACTGCTGCTGTGTGTATGGTGTGAGCTGGAGGGTGCGCTGCCTCCCAACCCCAGCAGGCTGCCAGGGGAGACAACACGGTGCAGCATCTAGAAAGGTAAGTGTTTGCCAGGTGACAAAGGCAGGGAGGCAGTGGGGAGGGAAGGAAGAGAACACATATTTTCCCCCTGTCCCTCATGGATTTGGGGAATTACTGTAAGATTACATGCTTGGCAAGAGGGTATTTGGCAGTTAGATGCTTGATGCAAGAGCCAGTGATTCACCCTGATGAAGTCTGTGAATCAGCAGATTCTTCCCAGAGCAGACTTTGGAGAGAGAAGGGATTCGAGATGACTGTGTCGGGTGAGGCACTGAAGATTGTGTAATGGCTTTGTTGCTTTTTAACCAGGGTCAGGGGTGGAATACAGAGGCCTGGGTGTAGATTATAGTCCACCTTTGGTATAGGCTGGGGCAGCGGCTCAGGGTCCCTGTTCTCCCTTCTCATCACACTGACCCTGCCTTAGCTCCTCTGGCTGGATGCTGAGCCTGGCAGATATTAAGAGACCTTTCACCCAGGGAAGGCCTAAAGACTCTAAGAAAGAGGAAAGAGCAAGACCAGGCCTGGGGAGAAGTCTGGGGTGAGGCAAGAGTGGCAGCCAGCACTTCTCTGTGCCCAGAGAGGGGCGCTCTGTGCAGCAGCTCAGCAGAAGTATGGGCCCTAAAGCCTGCCTGACCAGAGCAGGAGCCCATTTCTGCCACCTACTGGACATGCTCTCTGGCCGGGTGCTTCATCCCTCCAAGCCTCAGTTTCCTGATCTACAAAATAGAGAGAACACTGACCCTCACAGGACTATCATGAGATGTAAATGAAATACGTGGAGGGATTAGCTGCAGAACCAGTAAAAATGCTCAGAAAATAGTGGTTAAAACAAAAAGGACTGTGAACTAGTTATGCAAGATCCCAAATTCTACAATTCTGAGGAACTGCTGGCCCAGGTGAAGTACCTTTCTCTTTCCCCTGTCTTGGGAAAAAGGGCTGCTGCTGGGAGCCTGTCTTTTGGAGGCATCCACTTCCATGATTTCGTTTGCTTTGCCCAGCAACCCATTTTACAGATGACAAGATTGACTGAGAAGGGAAGGGATTTGCCCAAGATAACAAATACCACCAATTCACTTTTACTGAGCATCCGCTCTGCACCAGGCCCTGTGCTTGGCACAGCATTATCATCTTTAATCCTCACAACAATTACTGGAGTTATTTGTCCCATTACAGATAAGGAAACCGTGGGGAGAGCATGCCGGAGGTCACACAGCCGCAGTGATAGAGCCGAGGTTCACCCAGAGGCAGTTGGCCATCAGAGCCTGAGCTATTAGCCCTATTCGGTGCTGGAAGATTGGGAGCAGAGCTAGACCTGGAAAAAATCCAAGCCTCCCACCTCTTAGCTTAGAGCTTTCCTGTTTGTTTTTTCTTCCTTTTTCTAAACTTCCAATTGTAGTAAAATACACATAAACATAAAATTCATCATCTTAGCCATTTGTATGTAAAATTCAGTAGTGTTACATACATTCACACTGGTAGGCTACCAATCTCTAGAACTTCATCTTGCAAAACTGAAGCTCTCTAGCCATTAAACAACTTGCTATTCTCCCTAGCAACCACCAGGCTACTTTCTGTCTCTGAATTTGACTATCCCTAGGTTGGAGCTGTTCTGTTTCTTAAAAGCCCGTCATTGTTTTGATGTTGAGCCATCTGTTCTCTGTGTCAGTGGAATGGATTTAGACAGCCAGGGCTGCAGGAGTTCAGGGGAGGCCAAGCTCTTCATGGGTGGGTGGTCAGAGAAGGGTCCCTGGAGGAGGAGGAGGAAGGAGAGAGGCCCACACCCTAGAATGTGGAGAAGCAGTAGTGAGGGTGACTCAGGGATGCTTGGCCCCTGTGGCATGCCCTTTGGTTTATGAGGGCCACCTCAACAGCACCAACCTTTGCCCTGAAGTGAGCTCCCGTCAGATGGCTGGAGGAGCCAGGCCATCTCAGAGGCCAGTGGCTTGATGAGGGGCTGGGGCAGTCAGGTGCCTTCAGCCTCCAGAACCATGGGGACTGGGCTACGCAGCCAGTCCTTGCGAGGACCACGGCCCTCCTATGGCAAGCTCCAGGAGCCCTGGGAGAAGCCCTCGGAGGGACGACTGCGCCGGGCACTAAGCCTCAGACAGGGGCAAGAGAAGTCCAGGTCCTCAGACAGAGGCCCAGAAGGGCTGGACACCCCCCATCAGGAGCAGATACCAGGGGCCTTGGGGGACACGGAGCAGCTGATCCAAGCTCAGCAAGGAGGCAACCGGCGATGGCTGAAGCAGTATCAGCAGGTCTGGCTGAGGGCTGACTGGTGGAGGAGAACTACAGGGGAAGGTGGGGACTCCAGAGAGAGAGACCAAGAGGTAAAAGCATAAGGGGCAAGGACTAGGACAACAGAGCTGTCTGGAGATGAGGCTGGACAGGGAGGTATGCAAGAACCATATTTCAGAGGGTTCTGAAGGCGTCTGGGATCTATCCTATAGGTACTGGGGAGTCATGGAGGGTTTTAGAGTAAGTGGGTGATAAGGTCAGAGCTGTTTTAAGATGATTTATCTGGCAGTGTGTTGAGTGGTTAGATTTTGCTGGAAGCAAGGAGATCAGCTAGTACAGCTTCCCAGGGTTACATCTTGCCTTCCTCTCCCCCAGGAAAGGGGGTATCAGGAGCCCCTTGGTGGGAACTGCTGGCTCCTGGCCCCTCCCTCCTTCCTTTTAGAGGAAGGATTGCCAGGGACTGATGCATCGTTTCTTGGGTCTACCGCCACCTCGTGGCTAGAGGTGGAACAACACCTGAAGCCCGCAACTCAGCCCTGGGCCCCTGGGCGCTGATCTCTCCCTTCCTATCTTCCAGCAGGTAAGGAGAAGGTGGGAGAACTTTGTCTCCAGCTTCCCCAGTGTGACCCTGAGCCGGCCAGCCTCCCCGGAGCTCCCTCTGGGCACCACCAGATAAGGGCTGGAAGCGACGGTGGCGCCTGCTGCACCCAGATGAGACAGCCATGTCCACTGACCTATCCCTTGGGGGCTCTTCTGGACTGTGGATGGTGCGGCCTCCTTTACATCGACTGTTCCTGCCTTCTTTACTTGGTCTGCTGAGGCCCCTGCCACCAGCTCATTCAAGGGCCCTGTGATTGTTCCAGGGTTCTGACCCTCCAACTCCATACTAGCTCATAGCAACAGCGCCAAGGGGACCGTGAAAAGAGGGGACCTCAGCTCTTTCTCCTAGTGGATTCTGCCCTCTGGGCATAGGGATACCCCTGGATGGTGACATGTATGAGGGTCTAGAAACATGCCCAGAAGGGGGCGTGTCGACCGACTTGTCGCCCCTGGCCCAACACAAGACCAGGCGGTAGCTTCCAGGACAGAACTCCGTGAAGCCAGGCCCATGCTGAGAGACGGGCGCAGTGCCTGGCCGCGGGCCATGCCCCACCCACCCTTCTCACCAGCCGCCTGTGCTGGGCAGGGCATGGGTGTCCCTCACAGATGGTGAGCCCACCCCCCGGGCAAGGACCCTGCATGGCAGTCCTCAGTGCTAGCACTCTGTGGCTGTATATATTTAAGACCCGGCCCATATACTGTGGCTTCCAGCCTCACAGTATCCCAGTGACGAAAGCAGGGGAAGTCTTCTCTCCCCATGTGACGGAAGGGGAAACTGAGGCCTGGGGGACGGGATTATTGTCTTTGGCATCTCCCGCCCCACTCCTACCCAGTTCCCAACACTGGGGTTGAACACAGAAATAAAGGTTGCTGAGCTGAATAACACAGTTGGCCTAGTGACTAACTTGCTTCCAGGCCCATCACAGCCCCCAGCTGGGCCCGAGCATCCCAGAACAGTGGGGCAGGGGCACCAGGGGCAGATCCCCAGGAAGCTGGGTCTTTCCTGCCACTTCTCTTGACCTCAGTCCCCAGGAATTTCCA
Source organism: Manis pentadactyla (assembly GCF_030020395.1). NCBI lineage: Eukaryota > Metazoa > Chordata > Mammalia > Pholidota > Manidae > Manis > Manis pentadactyla. Next base: position 11,730,392 of record NC_080027.1, on the reverse strand, counting down.
TCTTGCCCTCTGCTGACACCAGCCAGCTCCAGAGGACCTGACTCTCACCAGTGCCTGGCCTTTGTGCTCACTCCCAGGAGACAGGGCCCACTCTGAGGCACAGAAAGGGCAAGGGGTTCACCCAGGGCCACACAGAGGGGAGGGTCTGTGCCCAAATAGCCTGAGCTCTGCAGGAGACATCTGTGCTTGGTGTGGAGTCCCTGGGGCTCTTCCAGCTCAAGCAGATCTGAGGTCAAAGGTGAGGGAGGGGAGCAGCAACAGGCATCCTGGTGCAGGGTCTGTTCTGGGGGTGGGAGTAAATGAGAGTCCCATGGATAGAGGGCAAGTTGCCTATTTCCCTAGAGCCCAGAACCCTGGCAGGGCCATTGCAGAACAAGAGGACTTCTGGGAAAAGTTTGTCCCACACAGCTACTGTCAGAGACTGGCATGCCTGTCTTGGAACCTGGACTGTGGGAGCTGACCAGAAGCTTCCAGTCTGATTAGTCACAACTTTAAATGCTCAGCCCACCTCTGCAGTAGCCCCTAGGGTAGTCTGGGATGCCAGGGTACACAGTGTGAGTCCACCACTCTGAAAAACCCTCTTGAATGCCCAGAGAGGGAAACTGAGGTCCAGAATGGGGCAGGAGAATTACCCTGCCCTCTCCAAGTTTCTGGTCCCTGAGGAAAGCATGCATTGATGACACTGAATGGGTCACGATAGGCTTGTGGCTGTAATGAGCAACCCCTACACCAGTGGCTTAGCATAATGAAGGCCTATTTTGCCGTCATATCACAGTCAGAATGGTGGCAGAGGACCCTGCTTTAGTGTCACTGCCATCCCCCAGCCTTGGAGCCACCATGGGTGCTCTGCGTGGGGCTGGCCTGTGAGGGAGGAGGTCCCTGCCCTCAAAACTCATCTTGGCCCCTTGGTCCCCAGGGATTTTCCAGCCCAACTCCTTGCTGTTCTCCCACTTGTCACACTCTGTGATCAGTTTGTCCAGTTATGAGCTTTTGTCATCCACAAGACGGAAGGTTCCATGGACCTGGCTTGCACACCACTAGGACCCAGTGCCTCACTCAGGGCTGGCACAGAGTAAGAACTCAATAGGTTGTTGTTGGGTGAACAAAGTACCAGCCCAAGGAGTTGGTCACCCAGTGACTTGTTGGCTGAGCTGGCCCTGCAGCTCACAGGTCTGGGGGCCCCTCCCAGACAGATGATTCTGCCTCAGCCTCATCAGCAACCCCATCAGCAGGGAGCACATCTCCCCGGCCCTTGGCAGAGACCTTCACCAGAACACACACATGCTCTGACGGTTTTTTCCAAGGTGTAGCAACCATCCCACGCACGGTGCACGCCCTCTTGCGCTGTGCTGCTGCCACACACCCAAAAGAGGCATATTCTGTTTTCCCTCCCCTTGAATCTGGGTGGGCCCTGTGACCTGCTCTGACCAATAGAATACAGTAGAAATAATGTTCTAGGACTTTGGGGCCTAGGCCTTAAGAGACTTTGCAGCTTCTGTTTCCACCCTCTTAGAAGCCAGCCGCCATGTGAAGGCGTCCAGGTGATCCTGCTAGTGGGTTGAAAGGTGGCCTCTAAACAGATATGTCCATGTTCTAATCCCCCAGAACCTGTAGAATTTTACCTGATTTGGAAAAAAGATCTTTGCTGATATAATTAAGTTAAGGATTTTGAGATGAGGAAATAATCTTGGATTATTGGCTGGGTGGGTATCCAATGAGAGGTATCCTTATAAAAGAGACACACAAAAGAAAGGACCCAGAGATTGGAGGGATGTGGTCACAAGCTCAGGAAGCCTAGGACTACTGACAGCCACCAGTAGCTGGAAGAGGCAGGAAGGTTCTCCCCTGGAACCTCCAGCAAGAGCACAGCCCTGTTTGCACCTCGATTTCAGACTTTTGGCCTCCAGAACCATGAGAGAATAAATTTCTGTTGTTTTAAGCCATGGAGTTAGGGAAATTGTTACTACAGGAAATTAACAGTGTGTTTATGTGATTCTCCTGGCAGAGACCGGCTGGGTGTTCAACCAAATCTTGACATCCCAGCTAGAAGACATTTCCCAGCCTTCCTTGCAGTCAAGTGTGGCCGTGCGGCCAAGCTGTCACCATCAGAACGTGAGCAGAAGTGGCACGCACACTCCTCCACACCTTGCCCTAAAACCTCCCTGCCCAGCCCTCTGTGCTCCCCTCCTCCACCACAGGCTCGCTGCTTATCAAGCTCTGCTCTTTCCACGCAACCGCTGCCTTTGAGGAGCTCACAGTCCTGCTGGAGAGGGAGGCGGACAGCTGGTTGGCTGCTCTGCTCCAAAGCAGAGTGGAGTAAGTGCTCACCGGGGTGGCTCAACCAGACCAATTAAGCAGGAGGCCTGATTCCTGAGCCAGGGCTGCTCTGGGTGTGTTTGGACGTCTTCCCCAACTTCCTGCGGACTGCAGCCCTTCGATGGGAGGAGACTGCAAGCAGGTGGAATAAAATATCCTGTAAGGGAAATGGGACCACTCAGTGGCACTAATAAGGACAGCATCCAGGTGAGTGGGCACACTGCGTCCCAAGGCAACTCTCAGAGCCTAGACAGCCAGCTTGGCTGGGAGAGCCCTCAGAGCCCAGTGGGTGCAGGCGGCTCATTTTACAGATGAGGAAACTAAGGCTCCCACAGCAAACTGGAGGCAAAGCTGGGGCCTTTGCCCAGAGCTCCTGCCTCCCAGCCCAGAACTCTGCCCACATAGGGTGCCCACAGCCCCTTGTGGCATCAAACTCAGTGTGTCCAGGCAGTCAGCAGGGCCAGGGCAGGCCCAGGCCTGGGTGTCAAACTTGGGGCCCAAGCCCCTGCCCTGAAACTGTCTTACAGGGTGGCCTTGGGCAAGTCACTTAACCTCTCTGTGTCTTGGTTTCCTTATCTGTTCAGTAAGAGTAGTAACTGTCCCTCTTCCCAGGGTTCTTGCATTGCCCAAGTTTGCACACATGAAACACTTGGGGAAGTTAGCCATCGGTTCACAGTATCCAGCTCCAGGATGTTCTACCTGCGTGACCCCCCTGAGCATTAGCAGCCTCCTCTGGGGAACGAGGGCGCTAATAATAGCACCTGGCTTAAGGCGTCTTGGGGATGAAATGGGCTAAGGCACACATGCGCTGTGCCCAGGGTCAGCCCGCAGATGGGCCAGCTCAGTGAGAACCTCGGAGAGCCTGGCACTCAGAGCCCCGTGTCCTCAGCTCACCTTGGCCCGCTGGGCCTTGGCAGGACTCTGGGCCACAGGATCCAAGCGAGCGGGCCCAGCCGCAGACCAGACTGCCGCTCTGGGGCCTCCCGTTAGAGCAGGGCGGGAATGGGCGGACCCACCTGCACCGTGGCTGTCCTTGAACCCTCCTTGCCCCCTGCCCTCTCCCAAGCCTTGTGTTTCTTCTCTGAGCCCCAGGCAAAAGCAGCCAATTCAACCAACAGTTAGCTCACTCGGAGCCCTGCTCAGGGGAGATTTTAGAGAGGATGACACAACCAGCCCTGCCAAGTCCCCCATAGTGACAGCCTCAGAAAGGAGCCAGCACCCCGGGAGCTGGCACAAGGAGCAGATGTGCCAGAGAGGGGCCCAACGAGCTCGTTGGGGGTGGGCATCGGGGAGGGCTTCCTGAGCACTCACAGCAGAGCAGAGGGTGGCTCACCCCAACAGAGGAGCTGGGAGGGGCATGCCAGGCAGAAGGAACAGCACATGCAAAGGCATGGTGATGAGAAGCAGCTGGAATGGGCAGAGATCCAGGTGCAGATCTGTTTCCGGGGGGCAGAAGTGGGAGGGAATGGAGGTGGCAAGGACAGACAGGTAGACAAGGACAGGGCTCAAAGGACCCAGGCTGGCACTCTACCTGAGGAGCACCGGGGGCCATCACAGGGTTTTCAATGCAGGGGACAGGGGTAGCAGAGAAATATCCCTGGGACATCTCCCACATGGAGGATGCAGCGACCCACTGGGAAGTATACAGATAGACTGTGTTCCCGTTTTTGAGACGAGAGTAACAAGGCCAAGGGGGATGGGCAGGCCTGAGTGGGTGGCTCAGTGATTTGGGCCTGGGCCCAGTGCTCTGTAGTCCACCCCCGGCTCACCTGTCAGGCCCGCCCGCCGTGTCCTTGGGGCAGCTCCACATTCTGTCTCCTTTCTTCCATCCAGGTCACATGGCCCCACCCAGCAGCTCCCAGAGGGTGGGGTACTCAGCCCTTCCCTTCCCAGGAAAGGCTTTAACCCTGACAGCTGGGGGTGGACAGGTTATAGGGATGGGTGCCGAGGAAGCTGGCAGAGGCCAGGGCCCCTGCTCCTGCCCCTATGGCAGGTGGGAGTAGGATTCACCTCGTGTTGAACGTCCCTCCCAAGCTGTCCCCAACCGCTCCCTACTCCGGTTCTCCCTCCCGCCCCGGAGCCAAGCATCCCACCTCTCCACCTTTGCTTGAGAGCTGCTGCCTCCACAGAACAGCAGGCAATTGCTAGTTAGTGTGCTTGCAGTAAATGTCCAGACCAGAGTCAGCTGGCAGGATGGAACCCTCCGCCGTTCCCAACGTCCATCACTCCACCTTCTCATAGCAGAACGGGCCCCAGGGACTGGTGAGGAGGTTAAGTGAGCCGGAGTCTGCCCCGTGGGCTCCCTGCGGCCAGCAGAGTCCCTGGCAGGGGACACTCCCTGGCTAGACTTCTGAGTCACTGTGCAAGGGAGACTCCGCTCCTGGAGTGGCGGCTGGGGCAGCCTGATCCCAGCCAGGAATCCTGGACCTTCAGGGACATGGACTGGAGACTTTGGTTGGTCTGTTCAACAGGCTCGATTACCCATTCACTCACTGGTTGCCCTTTCCCTTCTCCAGGTTTTACCTTTTTTATCTGGAAAATGAAAGGATTGGATGGTTTTTAAGGTACAGCTCTCTTTGTTTCAATTAACAGAAAACCCAAACTAGTTTGAGGGGGAAGGAAATTTATTGATACACCTAACTGAAAAGTCCAGACACAGGCATGTCTTCAGGTACATGATCAGGGGCTCAAAGCCATCCCTAGGGTCTGTGACCTCTCCCTCTCCTTTCTCTCTCTCTCTCTTGCTCTCTCTGTCAGATCCATTCTTTCCTCATTGTCTCCACCTGGAGCTGCAGCAGTTCCCAGTGCTTTACCCTGAAGTCCACAGGGAAAGCGTGTCTGTGTCCACATGCTCATCTCTGGACCAGTCACTGTGACAAGAAGCACAAGGCTTCCACTGGACAGGTCTGAGTTGGCTTCTCTGGAATCACATGGGGGCAGAACGGCTTCCCAACTAAATGTAAACCCGTTACAGGAAACAGAAAGTTGCCCAAGGTCACATAGCTCCCCCGACACCCCCCCCAGTTCCAGACTCCTCCATCCAACTGCCCACACCTCAATGTCCAATAGGGATCCCAGCCTTGACATGCCCCAAACTGTCCTCCTGGCCTTCCGATCCAGCCTGAAACTCCAAAGTGGGGACCAGAAACCTCAGTGGTCAGTGTTCTCCAGGGAAACAGAACCGAAGAGATTTATTATAAAACTTGGTTCATGCAGTTATGGAACCTGAGAAGTTAGCAGCTGGCAAACTGGAGACTCAGGAATGCTGATGGTGTAAGCTTCAGTCCAGGTCTGAGTCCAAGTCCAAAGGCTGGAAGAAACCTGTGTCCCAGCTTGAACACAGTTGGGCAGTGAGAGAAAATTCTCACTCTGCCTTTTTGTTCTCTTCAGGCCTTTGACTGATTGGATGAGGCCCACCCATAGTGGGGAGGGCAATCTGCTTTACTGGGTCTACCAGTTCAAATGCTAAGCTTATCCAGAAACAGCCTCACAGACACACCTAGAATCGTTGAAGCAAATACTTAGGCCCCACCATGGCCCAGTCAAATTGACACATAAAATTAAACACTATAGTCAGTGGCTCACCCCCCACTCTCCAAATCCCACTTCCATCATGTCGGCACCACCTTTAAAATGCATACAAATTCTAAGCACTTCCCCCTCCTCTTGGCAACATAGCCCTGGGCTAAGCCACTATCCCCTCTCACTAGGACCATCTCTCCATGGCCTTCTAACCAGTGGCCCCTATGCTATCCACTTTCCAAGTACACATCCAGGGGCATGCCTCTAAAACTAAAGTTAGATCTGGGCACTCCTCTGCTCAAAACTCAGAAATGGCCTCCCTGTTCATATGCAGTGAATCCCATGGCTTACATGGTCCAGCTCCATCTGGCTGCCTCTCCAACCTCATCAGGAGGCTTCTCCCCCTTACTCCCTAGGCTCCAGTCACACTGGCCTCCTTGTTGTTCCTTAAACATATCAACACACCATCCCACCTCAGGGCCTTTGCACTTGCCATTCCCTCTACCTGAAATGGTTTCCTGCAATACCTGCCTCACTTCCTTGCAATCTTTGCTTAGTAATTGCCTCATCACAGAGGCCTTCCCTGAACTTTCTATCTAAAACAGTTCTTCCAGCGCATCCTTCTCTACCTTTTACCCACTTATTCTGGCTAACATATCCTGCCCACTTTATTCTGGCCAATATATTTTCTTATTTTCTCCCCCACCAGAATGGCAACTCTATGAGGCAAGAACTTGATATATTTAGTGTCCACTGTAATCCCCAACACCCAATGCATAATTAATAATTGCTGATAATCTTGGGGATGATTTTTTGCATTTGACACCAAAAGCAGAAGAAACAAAAGCAAAATAAACAAGTGGGACTACATCAAACTAAAAAGCTTCTACATACCAAAGGAAACCATCAACAAAATGAAAAGGCAACCTATGGAATGGGAGAAAAAACATTTGCAAATCGTACATCCATATCAAATCACACATCTAATAAGGGGTTAATATCCAAAATGTATAAAGAACTCATGTTACTCAGCTGCAAAAAAACAATACCTTTAAAAAATGGGCAGGGGATCTGAATAGATATTTTCTCAAAGAAGATATACAAATGACCAATAGGTACATGAAAAGGTGTTGGACATCACTAACCATCTGGGGAATGCAAATCCAAACCACAGTGATATATCACCTCATACCTGTCAGAATGGCTAGTATCATAAAGAGAAGAAAAAAAAAGAAGCATTAATGAAGATGTGGAGAAAAGGGAATTCTTATTTCACTGCTGGTGGGAACGTAAATTGGCATAGCCACCATGGAATGCAGTATGGAGGTTCCTCAAGAAATTTAAAATAAAACTACCATATGATCCAGCAATTCCACTTCTGTGCATTTATACAAAGAAAATGAAAACACTAACTCAAAAAGACATCTGCACCCCTGTGTTCATTGCAGCATTATTTACAAGAACCAAGATGTGGAAACAAGCTTAGTGTATTTCAGTGGATGAATGGAGAAAAGAAGGTGGTACATATACACAAGAGAATAATATTCAGCCATAAAAAAGGAAGAAAATACTGTCATTTGTGACAATATAGATGGACCTTTAGGGCATTTTGCTGTGAAATAAGTCAGGCAGAGAAAGACAAATACCATATGATCTCACTTACATGTGGAATCTAAAAAAAGAACCCATAGATACAGAGAACAGATTAACAGGCTGGTGGTTGCCAGACAGAAGTGGGAAGTGGGTAAAATAAGCAAAGGTGAGCAAAAGGCACAAACTTCCATTTATAAATTAAGTAGGTCCTTATTACACACCTGGGGGACTGTAGTTAATTATACTGTATAGTATATTTGAAAGTCCGTAAGAGAGTAAAATTTCTCATCACAAGAAAAAAAATTGTAACTCTATACAGTGATGAATGATAACTAGACTTATTGTGGTGATCATTTTGCAATATAAACATATATCGAATCATTATGTTGTACACCTGAAACTAACATAATGTTATATGTCAATTATATCTCAATTAAAAAAAAGAAAATATAATTGATGAATAAATGAATAAATGACTCATTAAATGAGGTGTTGGCCTCCAAATGGAAGGAGGGAGGCTAACTTGGGTCAGATAGGGGAACTCGAGAATTTGGAGTTCACTCCCTAAACTTTTGAATTTACTGGAATGTGTCTGCCCTGACCTTGATTCTTAAATGAGCATCATTCATTCATTCAGCAAACACGCACCAACTTCTGTTCTGGGTGGGGCCCTGGGGCCCTGAGTAATTGTGGATAAAAGTGAAGGTTCCTGTGGCCAAGATTCTCACCTGGCCCTGGTCAGCTGGCTCACTGCACACATGTGGGCAATATGGTGTTATTGACTCTGTATAAAGAGCTCTGCCCAGGGCTCTGGGTGGTACCGCAGCACGGCTGCAAGGCTGCAGGAGAGCAGAGATGCGGCTGGAGTGGTGGCAGCACCGAGGACAGAGACCAAGATGGCTGTGGGAGCAGAGAGGCCCAGAGGCAGAGACCAGCTTGCTGCCTGCAGACTCGCTCTAAGTGGTCAGGATTCTAGTGATTGACCTGCCACCATGGAAATAAAGTTGGGTATAAACCCTTTCACCCCCAAGAATGTTCTAGTGTCATTTTTTTGGTCTCATTGAATCCATAGTGAATCTGTCCATGGCTGAAACCCATTGGCAAGACATCAATTAAGCCCTAGTCTCATGCTCATTAAACAAAACTGTACAAGAAAGTAAATAAGTACATATAATACTAGGTGGTCAGCTGTGAACAGTATTTAGAGAGTCAAAGTAATGTAACAAATGAATGTTTAACAAAAATCATGGTGTCATATTATTGGGAGGGTGGGGAAGGAGGTATTTGCAGGGTGATGAGGGGAGCTCAGTACTCATCTTCCATATAGGAAGTCAACAGATGACGCCTACATTTGAAAACCAAGAAATTGCAAATGAATTATGAAATAAATGAAAGCATATTATCTAGAAACACCAACTAGGGCTGCCCTGAGGCTGGGGTATAGGCGAAGAATGACTACTTTTCTTCCTAAGTTTAAACTATCTGATTTTTTATACTAAGTACATATATTGCTATGATCTTTTAAAAAAGAAATGAAAAAATTAATTTCACATAGATTTATAATTTATGAGACTATAACCTCATGGATGCAAGAATTAGCTATTTGGGAAATAAAGGTTTTAAAGGTTATTTCAAAAAGTAACACACGATAATTGGCCAAATGAGGATATAATCGAAATATTAGGTAATAAATGGGATCACTGTTACATTTCCTGAATTTGATGGTGTGACACAGTAAGAATATGTTTGGTTTCTGTCCCTGGTCCCTGGCACAGAGCTCCTAGATCCCTTGGAATTTCCTAATCAGTGGGATCTTGGAACATCCTTTCAACCCTACCTAAGTTGATAATAAGCTCCTTTTAACCCTACCTGAGTTTATGCTAACATGGTGACGTTGGGAGGGTAGGGGCTGGTTGCCAAGAGGAACCAACCAGTAGAGAGTTTGTGCTTTCAGCCTGACCCCCAACCTCTGGGGAGGGGAATGGGGCTGGTGGTTGAGTTCAATCACAAAAGGCCAATTCTTTAATCAACTATCCCTACGTAATGGGGCCTCCATAAAAAGTCTAAACAATGGGGTTCAGGGAACTTCTGGGTTGGTGAACGCCTTGGGATGCAAGGAGGGCAGAGCTCCCGGAGAGGGCGTGGAGGCTCTGCAACCCTTCCACATACTTGGCCCTGTGTTTCTCTTCCATTTGGATGCTTATCTGTATCCTTTATTATATCCTTTATAAAAAACTGGCAAACCTAAGTGGAGAAAGACAAGTACCAAATGATTTCCCTCATTTGTGGAGTATAACAACGAAAACTGAAGGAAGAAAATAGCAGTATACTCACAGACTCTAAGGTACTAGAGGTTACCAAAGGGTAGGGGTGAGGGAGGGTGGGTGGGGAGAGAGGAGGAAGGGGATTGTTGGGTATTATGACTGGCACACATGGTGTATGTGGGGTCACGGGGAAGACAGTGTAGCACAGAGAAGACAATTAGCGACTCTGTGGCATCTTACTACACTGATGGACAGTGACTGCAATGGGGTGTGGGAGAGGACTCAATAATATGGGTAAATGTAGTAACCACAATGTTTTTCATGTGAAACCTTCATAAGAGTGTATATCAATGATACCTTAATAAAAATTAAAAATTAAAAAAATGTTTTAAAAAATGGCAAATGAAGTGTTTCCCTGAGTTCTACAAGCCGTCCTTGCAGATTATCAAACTTGAGGACAGGGTCTGGAAACCCCCAATTTATAGCTGGCTGGTTAGAAGCACTGGTGACAACCTGTGACACAAATGATGTCTGAAATGATGTCCTGGGGAACTGAGGCCTCAACCTGTGGGATCTGCATTAACTCCAGGTAGTTAGTATCAGAACTGAATCGCAGGACACCTAGTTGGTATCTGGAGGGTTAGAGAACTGTTTAATGTGAGGGGAAAACCCACACATTCCCTGTCAGAAGTGCTGTGAAAACAAAAACTGTTCTTCTTTTAGATGGTTTTGAGAGTTCTTAGGAGATACATGCTGAAGCGTTTAGGGGTGAAAGGTCATGATGTTTGCAAGCCGCTTTCAAATAATTTAGAAATACATACATATATGGATATGTAAATATAAATATATATATATGTAAAAGAGTGTGAATGATAAAGTAAAATGTAGAAAAATGATAAATCAAGGAGAAGGGCATGTGAGAATTCATTGTACTATCCTTGCAACATCCCACAGGCTTGAAATGTTTTCAAATTAAGAATTTTTAAAATAAAGCAATATGATAACATCACAAAGGGAGAGGCAATCAAACAGTAAGTGCCTCCTGATGGGAGAGACAGTTCTACCTATGAAATATTCTTGCCAAAAAAGTCAGGCCTGCATCTAAGTAAGCTTCTGGATCCAACTCCCGAGTTATAAGGCCTCTGGGGACAGAGAAACATGTTAAACTACACTACAGGGCTGCAAACAGTGAAATCCGGACTATGATGAGCCATACAAGACAAACAGCTAAGCTTTTCCTCAACAAACAAATTGCAAAGGAAAAAAGAGAGATGGAGGGGAAAACTCAGGAGTAAAAGAAATCTAACACGTTAACCAGTCACAGTGTATTAACCTTATTCAGATACTAATTCAAACTATTTTTTAATAAAATATTTATGAAGTTTCTGGAACTCTGAACAGTGACCAGATATTTAACAATATAGAACTGTTCCTCTTTTATGGGTGAAAATGGTATTAGAATTATATTAAGGAAAGACTCCTCATCTTTTAGATTAATCTTACTTTTTGTGGGTGGAATGATACAACATCTGGGATTTGCCTTAAAGGTGAGGGAAATGGACGGAAATGTACAGGAAGCAAGATCAGGCCTGAGCCGCTAACTGCTGAAGCTGGCTGATGGAGACTGCCTAATTTTGTATATGTTTAAAAGTCTCCATCATCGAGTGTTCTTCAAAAGCAATCCTCTCTGTAAGCGGTGACTATGTGGAGATGGCTAACACACCCCAGCAGCTCTGTACCCTGATTCACTGCCCTGGATCTGAGGTTGGGGGCCGGGGCGCTGGTGACACTCCCGTAAGACGACTCACAAGGGGGCTCTGTCTGATGATGAAGACACTGTTGTCCAAGATGACTGTGAAGACTTTGTTCACAATTGCTTCATAAAATGTGAAGCGTGGAAAATTCACCCCAGCCTGCATGTGGCTGTTAGCCACACTGCCAGCGCTACTATTGATGAAAATGACAGTGATGTCCCCTCCCAACCCCCACCTCGTGGTGCGCCTTTCCCCTCCACCATACAGCAGAGGGCACATGCTGGTTCAGTGAGGACTCAGGACCTGCAACCTGATACCACAAGGAGCAGAAGCCTGGTGGGATGTTTGGAGCTCCAGCCAGCCCCAGCTGAGGCGGGAAGGAACACTTATCTCCGTATATTTGGAAATCTGTGGGTGGTGTTTATTTGCTGGGAAGTCTGGGTCCCTTCCCCCAGGGGGGCTAGAAGCCACAGCGGCCAAAGGCGTGGGGTGAGGCCAGGGCAGCACACAGTGTGAGAAACAGCTACTGATTCATTGGGGTCATAACGTGGCCTGGGCAAAGTTACCAGCTTTCAGGGAAGGCTCAAGCATCCCTTCTGAGGACCTCGTTTTCTGCAACCAAACAACTATGTCTAGAGTTGGGTATGAATCCTGACTTGGTCACTTGCAGGCTCTGGTATGGCTAACCATGGGAAGTTGTCTCATCTGTGACATGGAGACAATAAGGGGACCAACATGATGGGCTGTCCCCAGGAGTTGGTGAGGTGTGTGGGAAGCCCCTGGCCAGGGGCGAGGTGCTCCAGGAGCCTCGCTACATCGCAGCTGCCAGTGCCACAGCTGCTGTCCCTTAGATGAAGGGCCTTCCAGCTCTAAGAAGACAAACATGTCAAACTTCCACATGAAAAGCCACCATAAACACCATTAACAGATAAGAGGTGGGTAAATAAAAGAAATTTGACGGTGGAGAAACCAGCAAAATGCTACCTCCGTCAGGTGATCAAGGTCAGTATCACCAGTGATAAGTGATAGGATGAAAATGGCACTTTATCTCTATGATCTTCTCCCCAAAACCCATCACCCCTGTCTACTCATGAGAAAACAGAGAAATCCGAATTGAGGGACATTCTACAGAATACATAATGGTCAGACTACTTACCAGTCCCCCTCCAAGGTCATAAAAAAACAAGGAAAGTCTTAGAAACTCACAACTAAGAGGAGCGTAAGTCATGGAGACTAAATACAACATGGCGTTCTGGGTGGGGTCCTGGGACAGAAAAAGGGCCTGAGGTTACAAACTAAGGAAATTGGAAAAAGTCTGGACTTGAACTAACAGTACTGTGTAAATATTGGTCAATTAAGCATGACAGTTGTACCGTCCTGATGTAAGGTGTTAATAATAGAGGAAACTGAGTGTGGGTGCATAAACAAGCTCTCTGTTCTACCTCCGCAAATCTTCTGCAAACCTAAAACTATTCTAAATGAAAGAGTGAATAAATAAAAAAAGAAATAAATACAAGAAACAGTCCAGGAGAAAATATTTCTAAATAAAAAAGAAAAAAATACAAGAAACAGTCCAGGAGAAAATATTTGCAATATATAAAACCAGGAAATGATTTGTAGCCAGAATACATAAGAACTCCTATAAACGGGAAATGAAGGAAACTGGCACATCACAGGAAAGGAGCTAACAGGTCAAACTCAAATGAAGAGCTGCCTGACCACCCTGTTACCAAAGAAAAGCAAATTAAAACAACAATAAACCATCATCACCTCACCTACCAAACTGATGGTGCCCAGTATTGGTGAGGGTGTAGAGAACTAGGTAGTGTTGGCAGTAGTCTAAGATGGTACAGTCTTTGCAGGAGGCAATTTGGCTGTAACTTAAAATAAAAATGCACAGTGTGCTCATTGCACATTATCTGTAATAACAAAAATTAGAAACAACTTGGGTCTATCAGCAGGAGACTATGATGCGCCCATACAACAGAATACTCGGCAACAGAGAAAAAGCATGAAGCGGACAAACAGTGCAGCAAACATAGCTAAAGCTGCCTAGCACTCATCACGTGCTAGGCTCTCCCTATATGCAATTTCACAACTCTGTGAGTTAATTATTATTGTTATCCCCATTTCACAGATGAGAAAATTGAGTCTTAGCGAGGCTATCTACTTTTCCCAAGGTTGCACACTTAGTAAATAACAACGGGGGTTTGAACCCAGGCAAGATGGCTCTAAATGGCAAAAAGCCACCGCAAACTATGTACCTAGACACAGAAATCCATGTGCATATATCTCTCTGCAAATGCTTAAGCAAACACCTGATAAATGTGCTTACCTTTACAGGGCAGAGTGGGGCTGGGAGCCTGGGGCTTTCACTTGGTCTGTGTAGAAGAGTATTATTTTGATTCTGCAGATGTTTTTGTTTTTCCTCCCGTTTTTCCTCTTCCCTCCGGCCCACGCCCACACCCACGCCCACCACACGCGCACTGGCGACTGGGAGGGCAGGTACAGGGAGACAAAGAAGTCATTGCTCAGCTTCCAGCTCCAGATTAGACTTTTTCAAAGCCCACAACAGAAACATAGCCTTTGAGAACAAGCTTTCTTCCAATAGCGGCTTTCTACTCTGGGGCTTTCTGAGGGAGAAGAGGTTGTTGAGAAATGAAGGGCTTCAAGCCTTGCAGAGCTCACAGCAAAGTTTTCCCAGTGGAAAGGAGGTGTGGGAGGAGGCAGGCAGTTTCCTGCTGGGAAAAGAAGCTCTAGGGACCTGAGACATGCCCCAACACCACATTCCCCCACCTCATCGCAGGAGCCTGGGAGGCCTACAAGCCTCGGGGAGAGCTTCCTAGCCATGCCTGAGGTAAAACGAGACAGGTATGGGGGCCGGTCTGAGCCCTCCGGCCTCCGGAAGCTGTGCGGGAGCCCCTGCCACCACTTTTGCACCCCACGTCGAAGGAAGTGCTTCTGAAAGGAAGAGCTTTCCTGAGCTCCCTAAGAATCCTAGCTTGGGCCCCAAAGGCCTGGAGCCTGGAAGGGAGGACACAGTCAGCCTTTGTGCGGCCTGTTAACCTGTTGACAGAGAGAAGCCTGTGCAGGCCCTGGTCAGCAACTGCCAGCACCGGACAGAGGCCGACGCCCAGGAGCTGCAGGGTGAGCCCCCCTCAGGTAGAGGACATGGAAGGATGGAGGGACTGTGTGGCCATTTCCTGGTGCTGGAGCCACACCTCAACCCACAGAGTCAGCATCTCCCCTGCAAGAAGAGGAGAAGGGGCGGGGAGAGAAACAGGCTTAAGACGCATTAGTGGTTCGTGAAATTCCGTGAATGGACACAACAGAATAGACTCCAAACAGCGGGGATAGGAGAGAAAATTGCAAGAGGAGATAAAACATCAAGTGCATCACATTGTTATTTTATGGAAATTTGCTACATGACTATTAATTAAATGTTGCACTGGGTTTCAAAGTGCAGTGAATTTCCTACTGTTAGCCAGAGTCAGAAAAAGAAGAAAAACTTTCTCAGAGACTGTAGGTGTAATGGAAAGTGCCCAACACTAAATTGGCAATACAGGGATTTGGCTGCCATTGAGCAGGATCATGGGCTAGGGAGCTGAGTTCAGTTGTTACAGAGTTAGTTCGTTTTTAATACCAGGTTTTGTGTTTCAAACCCTAAACTACAGCCATTTGTTTGATGTTTGGTATGGTAAGGATATAGCTTCTGTAACTTAAAAAATGTTAATAATTGTATTTCTTAAAGACAGTCATGACTGCAAATAAAAAGCAAAAGGGACTGAAGGCTGAGGTTATCCAGGGCCTTTGGCGGCTCTAGTTTTTAAAAGCCAGATGATTAAGAATCCAAAAAAAATTATTCTCTCATTTGGCCTAGAAGTGGCCAGCTCCCTCTCTGTCCCTGCAGATGGTCCTCGCCGCACACTTTCTGGGTACAATAAGAAAGGGACCTATCAAAGGTGACAAGCCTAAGCCCCACATTCAAAGAGCATCTTATCAGGTACTGTGCCCACTCTCTGTGGCCCTATGGGAGGCACCAGGGTGAAGATAATAACAAGAGTCTCTGTCATCATAAAGGGACGGGTGGACCAACACACATGTAAGTGGCCATCGTGATAGGGTCTGGTGGGAGCTCTAATGAGATGAGGTAAGACACACAGAAGGGAACTCTGAACCCAGATGTACGTGACGCAGAAATGGCAGGCAGGATGAGGAGGGATCACTGGGGTTCTGAAGGTTGAGTATGAGTTCGGCGAGCAGGGAAAGCATCATCCAGGCAGGTGACAAAGTCCGTGACAGGTGTAAATGCTCCCCACCCAGTGGAGGAGACTATCTGACTCCACCCTCCTCCAGGTCAGGGGTAGTCTGGGTTGAGCAGGGTGCTGCCCAGGGGAATGCAAGCCAAGATGAGCCATCACTGAATAGGAAAACCAGAGGTCAGTCCTAAAGGAGAGTGCCACCTGACAGATCCGAGGGGCAGGCATGAGTCTGTGAGTAGGATGCAAGCAAAAGGGGCCAGGAACTAAGAAGGTAGGTGCTATGGACTAGATGGTGTCCCCCCAAATTCATATGTTGAAGCCCTAACCACCAGTGTGACTATATTTAGAGACAGGGCCTTTAGGGAGGTGCTTTAGAGAGAGTGCTCTCCCACTCCACCAGCACCGCGCGAAGGCGAGAAGGCGGCCCTCTATGAGCCAGGAAGAGAGCTTGCACCGGAAACCAACTCTGCTGGCACCTCCATCTTGGCCTTCTAACCTCCTCAACCAACAGAAAATCAATTGCTGTTGTTTAAGCCCCCCAGGCCCTAGTATTTTGTTATGGGAGCCCAAGCTGACTGAGATAGTCAGGTTAGGAAGAGCTCAAGTTGGGGCAAGAAGAGAGGTAGGATAGGCTACATAATTTTCAGGACCCTGTGCAAAATGAAAACACTAGACTCTTTATTCAAAAACTATTGAGAATTTCAACATGGCAATAGCAGAGCATTAGACCACGCACAGCGCCCTGTGCCCGTGCAAAGGCAGTGCACCTATGAAGCTGGCTTTTATTTTATTTATTTAGTTAGTTAGTTTTTAATAAGTATCATTGATATACACTCTTACGAAGGTTTCACAAGAAACACAATGTGGTTATTACATTCACCCTTATTATCGAGTGCCCCCCCATACCCCACTGCAGGCACCTTCCATCAGTGTAGTAAGATGCCACACAGTCCCTATTTGTCCTCTCCAAGCTACACTGTCTCTGTGAAGCCGGCTTTGAAGAGAGGTTCAGGATGGACGCCTGGAACTAATCGAAGGGTCTATCTGTACTGCGTGCTGGGGTCCTTCCCTGGCCTTGGGCAGACAGGCACAGGCACAACCAAATCCCAACAGCAAGCAGAAGGAGTTTAAAGGGCGTTGCAAAGGAAGTGCAGTGAGCACAGGAGGAGGGAGATTAATCCACAGGTCGAGTGAGAGTGAGGAATGGGTAGGCGGCAGAAACACCTTTCGGGTGCCGTCAACATCCCTTACTCCTCGCTCAGCCGCTGAGGGCCAGCCATGTCTGTACCACGTGCCTGAACTCCTGGCCACAGCCCGATCACCTGACCCATGTTAACCAATCAGAGCTCTCCCCTGAGAGCATGGCCCAGGTGGGAATTCTGGGAGGCTATGTTAATCAGGAGGTTGTTGGGTGGCCTTCTTTCCAAGGACAAGGAAGGAGGAAGCTGAGCCACCGTGGGGAGCCGTTAGGGCTCGTTCTGGTCTCTCCTTCCCTGATACTGTCCTTTATAGACGTCTGGCCTCATTGCTGCCCTGGGGTGCCTCCAAGTGCTGGATCTTTTGGTTAAATCCTTCTCTTTTGCTTCAGCTAAGTTGAGTGGGTTTCTGTTATTTGCTAGGAGTTGGAAAAGGCTCCACAGTGGAGAGGGGAAATGAGCTGGGCCCTGAGGATGAGCAAAAAATTGGGAGTGGATGACATGGTAGGGGAGTGGAGCTCCTGGCGGGTGGGGGGGATAGGGAGGTGCCCCGCTGAGTTGCCTTCACTCTCTTCAACTGTGCTGTTTTATATGGAGCATTCTCAGTTCCTGAGTGGGAGGCGGTAATAAGAGGGAGTGGGAGCACCAAGAATGTATTTCTTTATTAAAAGACTGGATTCAGATCAAATGGTTTCTCTTCATTTCCAAGGAGTACTTCCCCCCACCCCCGCCATCCCGAGGAAGGACCACTTCCTTTGATTTTTCTCCTCCTTTCAGTCCTTTAACTCATACCTGTTGATTCATCAACTAATCATGTATTAGAATTTGTTGCCCATTTGTTTGGATCCTGCCTCTGCCACGTGGTAGTATTTGTTCTTGGCCACGTTTCTTTTTTGAGTAGAAAATCATTTGATCTATTCCACCAGATAAAAGTGGAAACCATCCTTCCTAATTCCAAACCTTAAATAGAATTCCTGCCTCATAACAAATTTACCAAGTATCATAATTCTTCCAAGTGGTAAAGATACCTCAAGACAAATGCTGGGCATAGAAGCCACAGGGCATAAATATGCAAAGAAGTAAAAAGCTAACCTTTTCAAACAATAAGGCTTCTCTCTCACTTACCAACTTTACATTTCCCTGTATGGCCCCGGAAGATGACTGGTTAGCCAGAGACGGGTAAGATTCCTCAAGGGAGGAACAACCTAAGACAGGCACAGTCGCAGGGTGGCCATCAGGTGAGAAATTGGGGATCAACAGAGGTGAGGCTTAGAACCTCACCCCCCCTGTTCTGAGAGAAATCTTCTGCATCCGTGGATGTTTTATTGCCCTTGTCTAGCTTGGATTAACACATAGTCTACAGGCACACACCTGATCATCTACATTTGCTCTCTTACAACACTAAACTATGTTTTCTACCTTTGTCTTGTATCTACCTACCACTTCAGCATTTTATTAAAAATAATAATAAAGAGAGAAATGTGGTATCCACATATAAATCAAGTATAAAAATCAAATGAGTATTCATATTTGAACTGACTGTTTATAGTTCATAATGCATGAGCAAAACCGAAAGTTTCTGTGATGACTGCCCTTGTACTGTTCACCATGTAATTTATTCACTATGTAAGAATTTGTTCTCCATGTAAGAACTTGTTCATTATGCTTCAGAAGATTGGAGACTGACGAAAATTAGGCTTGGGGTGGATTAATGATTGTGCATTGAGCATTGACTCCCCTATACAGAATTTTATTGTTGTTAACAACCATTTGATCAATAAATACGAGAGATGCCCTCACAAAAAAAAAAAAAAAAAAGTACACACTTCCAATTGTAAAATAAATAAGTAACCGGGATGTAATGTATAGCATAAGGAATACAGTCAAAATATTGTAACAACTTGGTATGGTGATAGCTGGTACCTAGAATTATCATGTATATAAATGTTGAATCACTGTGTTGTACACCTGAAACTAATGTAATGTAATACTGTGTGTCAACTACCCTTCAATAAAAAATAATTATCTACAAAAAAAAAAAAAAAGTGGAAACCACAGTCAAGAGCAACCAAATTGTAGGAGCACTGAATTCTTGATTCTCTCATCAGATCACATTTATAATTTGTCAGAAACCACTCTTTCTTTAAAAATAACTTTTTCCCAGCTTTTGTGAGATATAATTGACATATAACATAGTGCAAGTTTAAGGTGTATATGTGTTAATTTAAGACACTTACGTATTGTCAAATAATCCATGGTGTTAGCTAACACCTCCATCAGATCACATAATTAACATTTCTTTCTGTATAATACAATACTGTTAACTACAATGACTATGTGGTACATTAGAGCCCAGAACTTATTCAGATATAAATAGAAATTTGTACCATCTGACCAACATCTCCCCATTCCTCTATCCCTAGTCCCTGGCAACCACCACTCTACTCCTTGTTTCTATGAGGTCAGCTATTTTAATTCCACATGTAAGTAAGATATACAGTATTTCTCTTTGACTTATTTCACTTAGCTTGACACCTTCTAGATCCATCCATGTTGTTTCCTTCTTTTTCATGGTTGAATAATATTCTGTTGTATAAACCTACCACTTCTTCCATATCCATTCATCCAATGGACACTTAGGTTGTTTCCATATCTTGCTGACTGCATTTCTTAACCTCTCTATATCCAAGTTTCTGGATGTGTAAAGTAGGAGATGATAAAGAAATCATTGTTGTAGGGGTGTGGGAGGCTCTCACCAACTGAGAATGGTGACTGGCACTAGAGGCCTTCATAAATGTGGGTTCTTGATTTTTAAATATCTACATAGCACCTGCTATATGCTGGCCCTGAAGGATTGAGAGATGACTAAGAAATGGTATCTACTCTTCAATTAGCCAGCCTTCGGTAAGGACAGGCACAGAAAGAAATACTTCCAGAATAGTATGTGATGTGCTAGAGGGAGAGTCCAGATACTGTGGGAAAGGAGAGTGACTGACATGCTGGAGCAGTTATGGAAGGCTTCAGGGGTGAGGGTTTTGAAGGATGAGGAGGCATTTACTTGGAGAGAAGCAGATAGAGGGCATTACAGGCAAAAGGAATTGCATTGACCAAAAAAGCTTGGAGGCAAGAAGGGGCTTGGTGTGTTTGAAGAAGAGTTAATACGTCATTGTGTCTGAATTTAAAGTGTATGTCCCAAGGTATAGTGAAGGCTAGATGAAAGGCTGAAGTGATAGGTGAGAAAATATAACGAAAATACCTGACCTGATTTCTGGTTTACTGAGACATTTAGAGAAAATATTTTTCTGCCTACTAGATTGGAAAAAGAAAGAACAGAGTCTTAAGAATTACCCTAAAGGAGAGTCTTCACTCATTCATTCCTCCCCTGTGGAAGCACCCATGCAAATCTATCCCAGGCTCACTAGAGGGGAGGCTATGGCATGATTTCTGGAGCTAGTGACTTTGCTCCAGCTCTGACATGCTGGGCCTTGTAGGGTGGGCAGGACAGGTTAGAGCCAGGAGGGGGTCAGTGTCTAGACAGTAAGTGCTGTGATGTAGCTGGAGGTGGGCAGTGCCAAGCCCCACCGACCCATGGTCCGTCTGACCCCTTCCTGGGCTCCGTGCCCAAGCCTGAGCTCATGCTCCTTCATATTGCCAGGATTGTTCAGGCCCTGTGTCAGCTGGCTGCCCAGCACCCTGCTGCTGCCACCTGCTGCCACCTCCGAATGCTTTCTACGGCTGCCCTGCATCTTACTCATGCTTGTGTGGCCCTGACGCCTCCCCCGGGGCCTCCTGGGAGAGGATATCCTTGGCTGTGGCTCAGAGGCTGGTGCGGGGGTGGGAGAGGCATTCCTGCGACTCCTTTGCCCTATCTTAACAGAGGCCTGTTAGTGTTGGTGCCCACACATTTTTGATCTCACCCCCTGGAACATGCTAAGCCAAGGGAGTCCAGGCATGGGGAAGTAGGGGAAGAATTTGGGGGCCAGGACGGTCTAAGACTTTCCTAAGCCCCAGGTCCTCTTTCTCCTGAAGGCCTCATCCACAACACATCATACAAAATGAGTACACATTTCACAGTAAACAGGATTCTCTATCACACTATGTTGAGGTGTAATTTACTAGTTGACAAACTATTTGTGCATAATCAAATACCAACTTCAACTTTTCTTCTTGTTTTGAAGAAAATGATTTTCTTAGGTGTCAGATGCTGTAGCCCCTTGCAGAGGCTCGGAGGCACTGATCTGTCCTTCAGGAGCTTCCCGCAGAAGCCCCCAACCCCTCAGCCTTCTGGGGGCCTCCCACTCTGAACCCCACAGTGTCCCTGGCACAATCCCATCCTTTGTGACATTCTTATCAGAGGTGAAGGACTTGTCTCCCAGCCGGCCCGTGCACTCGGTGGGCCCTTAGCAAATGTACCTTGACCTGCTTCCCATGGAACTGCCCCACTCATAGCAGGGCTGGAGCTGGAGCTCGAGAGAGCCTGAGTCTGCAGGGTGGGCCTCGCTTCCCCAGGGCTTGGACCCCCCTCATAAGGGTCACAAGCACACCCCAGGGGTAGACACCAAGGTGAAGGAGTTCCCCTTGTAATAGGACTTCAAGGAATTACGTTTGTTTTTCCTTGTTATTTACTTGTGTTCTGCAGTTTTTCTCTCATGAACATGCCTGACTGTGGTAATGGGGGAAGAGTTTTAGGTTTCGGGAATGTCATCTCACCCTCCTCCCAGAAAGCCTGTGACGCGGAAAGGATCAAGGGCACCCCTTATGCACATGGCAACCCTGAGGTGGGATCCCTAGTGGCAAGAACCTAACTGCAGAAGACAGAGGGAGCCCCGGCTGCTCATTGCCTCAGCAGTGGGACTGACACTAGGGACAAAACTCAGAGGTTGCAGCCATGGTCAGGGGTTGGGCATGGCACCTTGTAGGGCACAGGCGGGGGTTCCAGGGCAGCAGAAGGCAGGCAAAGCCCAGGACCAGGGAGGGAGGCCCCAGGGCTGGGCAGCCAGCAGGCTGGGCCCTTGGAACTGGAGCCCAGGTGTCAGTGCTGGGTGGCAGGAAGTCCAGATCAGCTCCCGTCCCACCCACCTTCTCCCCCAGCAAAAGGGTTCCTACCAACCATTTACGCCCTCGAGATAAAGTCCAAATTTAAGCCCTCGAGACAAAGTCCAAACTACGGGGACCCACAAGCCCTGCTTGGCCCCTACCCACCTCCACAGCCCCATCTTGCCCATTCCGCTCCATGAGTGAATTTCATTCCCTCAACAGGTATTTACTGGGCATCTCCCAGGCGCCGGACGGTCAATCAGGTCAGACTTGGCCCTGTTTTTGTGGAGCTTACAAGCCCAGCAAACTGCTTGGAATACCTTCTCCCACCGTCTTCACCTGGCCAGTGCGTGGTCATCTTTTAGGTCTCAGATTAAAGATCACCTCCTCCAGGAAGCCCTCTGGAGTGCCCCTCCTTCAGACTGGATGAGCCACTCTTCCTTGCTGTGGATAAAATGAGAGTTCCTGTGGCCAGGATTCTCACCTGGCCCTAGCTGACTAGCTCACTGCACACCTGTGGGTAATACATGGCTGTTGACTCTATAAAAAGAGCTCTACCCAGTGCTCTGGGTGCTACATGGTGGCAGGGCTACAAGCCTGCAGGAGAGCAGAGCAGAGGCTGGAGTGGTGGCAGCACCGAGGACAGAGGCCCAGAGGATGGCTGTGCAGGACAACTGTGTGGACAGAGGGGCCCAGAAGCAGAGACTGGCTTGCTGCATGCAGATTCGCTCTGAGTGAATGAGATTCTAGTGACTGACCTGCCACCTGGAAATAAAGTTGGGTATAACCCTTTCACCCCAAAGAATGTTTTGCTGTCAATTTCTTTGGTCACACTGAATCCATAGCGAACTTGCCCAGGGCTGGAACCCATTGGCAAGACACTTGCTCTCCCACAATACTCCATACTCCCTTGTGACACTGTCTTGTAACTTCTTGGTTACAAGTCAGACTCCTCCATCAGACTGAGCTCCCAGAGGGCAGGCTGTCTTGCTCATGGGCCCTCAGGCCAGCACCCACCTGAAAATGTAGGTGCTTAAAATGCCAGCAGGTGAATGGAGTGAAAGAGCCATGAAATCAGCACCAATGCTGGCTTCCCCACTGGCTGCAAAATGGTAAGAGCCACCCCCCACAAGCCGCACTCCAGGTTCTAACTCATTAAGCAGGCAGTTATGGTTATTTTGTGGTTTGAGGAAACTGAGGCACAGAGAAGGTAAGAAATATACCCAAGGTCACACAGTGACTTGGGTGCTCTCAGCCACACTTGCTGCCTCTGAGGGTTGTGAAGAACGTTAATGGATGTCAGACGCTTATGGTGAAGTAGGTCCATGCTGACGGGGGGGCCCCAGTGGGTGTCCCAACAAGGGGAGGGGACTCCTGGGAGATAAGTTGGGGCTTTGAGGCCCAAGATGGTCAGCCTTTCCTTTGGGAAGCGGGGGCAAGAATCAGCAGCTTAAAAGAATATTTATTCTCTCCCGGTTCTGGAGGCTGGGAGTCTGCAGTCAAGGTGATCGCAGGGTTGGGTCCATCTAGAGGCTTGAGGGCAAATCTGCTCCCTGCCTCTCCCCCAGCTTCTGGTGGCAACCAGCAATGCTTGGCCTTCCTTGGCTGGGGCTTCCTAACTCCAGTCTCCTCCTCATCTTCATGTAGCCTTCTCTGTGGGTCTCTGTCCATGATCTTCCTTAGAAGGACATCAGTCATTGGATTTAGGGCCCACTCTATATCCGAGATGTTCTCATCAGGAGATACTTAATTATCTCAGCAAAGACCTTGTTTCCAATAAGGTTACATTCACAGGCACTGGGGGTTAGGACTTGGACATATCTTTTTGGGGGTTACAATTCATCCCGCAACACCATCTCACTAGCCCGGCAGTGTTCATGGGTCAGGGACAGTGTCTCTGCCTCCACATCCCCGTAGAAGATGCGTATTGGAAGAAGAGGTGTTGATTGGCTCAATGACTGAAACCAGACAATGAGCCCCGAGCAGATGCTGGGGGTTGAGGGTGGAGTGGATGGAACAGGGGGCCACAGACAGTGTGGGCTAGCTTCATGCCCCCCAGCACCAGCTTCTCTGGAGAGGGTGGGGAAAGGGCACCTCTGGGCTGCCTGCTGCCTGGGCACTGTGATCAAGGTATGGCCCCAGCAACTGGGACCTGGTGGGAGCCTAGGGCTTTGCAAGTGAGACACAGGTTGGAGAATAAAGGGGTGAGTGATTACAGTAGGCAGGAGCTGGGGAGGAGAGGGATGGGTTGCTGTTTTGATTCAAGTGGAGGCAGCAACAAGGCTTGGCATGGGGGTCTGGGAACACAGATGGGCCTAGGTGTCCTGTCTTGTCCTCCACAGACAACTGGGACTCTAGTGGCTTCCCTGGGTCCCGGCCCATGGACCTCAGGCTCTCTGCATCCCAGGCGGCAACTCTCCAAGGAGCTGCGCTGGTGACAGCTGCTTGAGGGGCCACGTCCTTACCCTGGTGTGGATGCCAGGAGGCATGTAGGATCTGGCAAGGGGGATGCACACAGGTCATGGTATGATGGGAGCCCCAGTGGGCGCAAACGGAAATAAAGGGACTCTATGGAGACGATGGTTCAAGATTCAGGGCAGGCCCATGGGCTCCACATGGTCAGTGACTTCAGCTCTCCTGGACTTGGGTTCCTCACCAGCAGAGAACTAGTAACACCATCAACCTGGTGGGATTAAATGACTATCAAGGGAGTTTCAAACGTGCCTGACAGGCCCCAGCTGTTGCAGCTTTCACTTCTAGAATCCCCTCGTGTTCAGTCTTTATAAAGTCCCTCACTGTAAGTGGCTGCAAAAAAACCGTGACTGCAGGAATGGCCAGTTGTTCCTTCCTCGCTTCTTGGCAAGAAGGGCTCTGGATCTCAAAGGGGCCGGAGCGGGAGGCAGGGGATTGGAGCAGCCAGAGGGAAGCCTGGCTGGATTATGCTGGGAAGCCAGAGAGCTCATGGCCGGAGAAAAACATCATATACACAGAGGCAGGAGGGTGGAGAGGTCTGATCAGAGCTCGGGGAAGAGTTTGGAGCCAAGTAGAGAGAAATTTGGGGAATAGGAGTTATAGGTAAAAGAAGACGGGAAGAAAGGGTATTTGCTGGGCATTATGAATGTACTTCTTATGTGTTTTCTAGAGAGGCTTCTGGAAAGATGTAAACAACTGTTCAGCCAGTTTAGAGGCTAGACTAGTGTTTCTTTAAATGTGTCAAGACAGTCTCAAAGTAGTTTATATTATCCAAAAACTCTCCCCAGGGCAGGTTTATTCTGGAATCATACTCTATTGTAGTGCCCCCAAGATAGACCCTAAATCTGTCTACTGCTCTTCTTGAAACTGTTCCAAGCCCTCATCTTCTCTCTTTGGATCTGGCAGGAGCTGCTGAACTCTTTGCCGCTCACCCGTGTTTCACAGAGCAGCCAGGAAAGGAGTCTTACAGGCTAGAATCAAGGTGTCAGCAAGGTCAGTTCCTTCTGGAAGCTTGAGAGGAGAGTCCATTTCCTTGCTTTTCCCCCATTCCTAGAGGCTGTCCTCAGTCTTTGGCCTGTGGCCCTGCACCACGTGGCGTTTGTCTCTGATCTTTCTCTGACCCTCCCGCCTCTCTACCTTAAAGAGGCTTGTGCTTACATTGGGTTCATCTGGATAATCCAGGCTTACTCACATCTCAGGACCTTTAACTTAATCACATGTGCAACTTCCCTTTCATAAGGCAGGGTAACATTTAGTTTGGGGGATTAGGGTGTGGCCATCTTTGGAGGGCCATTATTCAGCTACAATCTGGGCACCCCCCAAAAGTAGACCTCCGTGACTTTAACCTCAAGCTATGTTTCCCAGAGCCCCATGTGGATAAAATGAGAGTTCCTGTGGCCAGGATTCTCATCTGGTCCTGGTTGACTAGCTCACTGCACACCTGTGGGCAATACATGGCCCTGGTTGACTAGCTCACTGCACACCTGTGGGCTTCAACAAGAACAGATCCCTTTTATTTGCTTCACAGAAGAAATGGCTCTGGGCGTGACATGGTGGCACGGCTGTACCGCTGCAGGAGAGCAGAGCAGAGGCTGGAGTGGTGGCAGTGCTGAGGACAGAGGCCCAGAGGATGGCTGTGTGGACAGAGGGGCCCAGAGGCAGAGACCGGCTTGCTGCCTGCAGACTTGCTCTGAGTGATGGGATTCTAGTGACTGACCTGCCACCTGGAAATAAAGTTGGGTATAACCCTTTCACCCCAAGAACGCTTTGCTGTCAATTTCTTTGGTCACACTGAATCCATAGTGAACTTGCCCGGGGCTGATACCCATTGGCAAGACACCCCAGGACTGGGGAAAGCTCTGGCTCCAACCAGAACAGATCCCTTTGATTTGTTTCATAGAAGAAATGGCTCTGGGCATAAAGTTCGAAAACCGCTAAAATGGCTGTGAGGGCCTTAAGTGTAAAACCCTCTGTCTTGCAAATGGGTTTCAGCCTGGGCAAGTTCACTATGGATTCAATGAGACCAAAGAAATGACAGTGGAACATTGGGGTGAAAGAGTTTATACCCAATTTATTCCCCCAGTGGCAGGTCAATCACTAGAATCCCATCCACGCAGACCGAGTCTGCGTGCAGCAAGCCAGTCTCTGCCTCTGCCTCTCTGCCCCCGCAGCCATCCCAGTCTCTGTCCTTGGCACTGCCACCACTCCAGCCTCTGCTGTCCTGCAGCCATGCCACCATGTCACCCAGAGCACTGGGTAGGGCTCTTTATATAGAGACAATAATGACGTATTGCCCACACGTGTAGTGAGCTAGCCAACCAGGGCCAGGTGAGAATCCTGGCCACAGGAACCTTCACTTTATCCACACCCTCTCACTTCACTGTCCTGTTCAGTCCCCCACCACTCTGCCTGCTCTGCTTACCTTTTAACTACTTACCCTGCACCACCCCTTGGGCTGAGGGGTTAGGAGGACCCAGGCCCAGTGCCAAGTGTGTCTCCCTGCACCCCACCCAGCTCCAGATGCTTGGGGTCCCCAGTCCCTGCACATCACCCTCACCCCTCAGACCTGCACTGTAGTTCAAGGCAAAGGTGAGGTCGCTGTTGGAAATGCCACAGAAGGAGCAGAGTCCACCCAAGAGGACACCGGGGGTGGGTAACCTGGGAAAGGGATAGGGGAGGTGCCAGGCACCCTAGAGGACTTGGGCTTTGGGGGTGGGGTGGAGACAGAGGGTGTGACACACCCCACCTGCTGTTAATTCATGGCATGACCCCTGCTCTTTGAGTCTCGGTTTCCCTATCAGCCTTGAAGTATGGCAGAGAGTAAATGAAAGAACAGAGGGCATGAATCCAGCCAGCTGGTTTGGGGGCTCTGGCAGGGAGCCCAGCACCTCCCCCACTCCCTTTACCAGGCTATGTGCTCCTGGGAGGGAGCCAGGGGATGAGCCAGCTCCCTCCTTGACCCCCTCCTTCTGCTGACCACCCAGGTCAGCCTGGGAGGTTGGGGGGCTGCCTCCACCCACACTCTACTCCTGGCTCTGGAGTCATGGGTGTCCACTGTGGATGTCCTGGGAGCCACGTTCTCTCCCATGCAGCCATTGCTAAGAGTCCCACAGCTCTTTAGACTCCTCCAGAAACCAGGAACTGCCCCCGAGGAAACTTCCAGTTCTACCTGTGAGTTCTGAAAAGTTCTCTGTGCTCAGTTTCAGTTATTCCATTCCCTTCCATAAACTGGGATCATCTGCCCCAATATCACCAATGGTTGTAAGGAATACATGGCGTAATAACCAAGAACGTGCTTTGTGCAATGTCAAATATTATATAAATTCTAGTTGTATATTATTACTTCAAGGAAAAGATGGGGGTGGGGTGGATACCAGCAGCTCCCATTTACTAAGGGTTTGCTGTATGCCAGGCTTGAACTCCTGTTTTGCCCCTCCAACCTTGTGAGGTGAGAACGGTTTCATCTCCATTTTACAGATGAAGGCATTTTGCTCAGAGAAGGGAAGCCACTTGCCCCATGATGGAAATTCAGATTCATGTCCGCTTGACCTCGGAGTCTGTGCCCAGGAGCATTAGTCTGAGCCTCTCCAGAAAAGGGTTGGGCCTAAGGTGGGTACAGGCCTCAAAACTCAGGGCAGACTAGCAGCTAGCTAGGGCCTGGACAGTGTAGAGCTTAGTGGAGCACTGGCCTTGGGGCCGAGGACCAGTTCTGCCTCCAGAGTTCTCCAGCTGTGTGGCCCTGGCTGGCCCTCCCTTTGTCTGGGCCTTAGTTTCTTTATGTGTAAAGTGAGTGACTCCACACAGCATCCCCATGGGGCCAGGACGGAGCATCCTTTCAGCTGGACCTCAGGGAAGTGCCCTGGCTCTCCAGCAACTGGTCACAGTTGTTGCAAAGGCTAATAAGAATGAGTAGGGCCCACTGGGAGATGGTGCCGGCAGACCCATAGCCATAGATACCCTCCAAGGACAGGTGAAGAAGATGGCTAGGAACCAGTGACCTAAGAGGCTCCAGCTACGCGAGCTTGGGGACTTCATGGCAGGCTCAAGGGAGATGCTGACACAGGGCTGTGACCTTCACTGACCAGACCTGCAGCCATGACCTGGACTCCAAGTCACACAGGACCTTCCTATTTCAAGGTCCAAGGGTCCAGAGAGGTTCTGGCCAGAGGCAGGTGATAAATGTCACCCTCTCTGGAGCCACTGCAGTCTGGACACCTGATGGGTGGCATCATCTGCCAGGGGGCTTACATCCCACTAGGAATCCCAGACATAGTGTGGACTCCTGAGGCAGAGCCCCTTCTGGGAATGGCTTCGGTGCTTTGCAGGGTCTGTACAGAAGGGTAAATGTGAACTCAACTTGGGCAGGACATATGCCCAGGCCCAGGTGAGGTCTAGGCCCGACCACAGCTTGCAGTTAATTCCAGCTGTCTGGGACCCTCCATCTGCTATGGGGTTCTCTGGTTGCCTTGTTATTAGGACTCCAAATTCCATTGCACACCTCCCCCTCCTCAACACCCACCATGGGATCCAAGCTCCTCCATCCCCACTCTCCATTAGAACTTCATTCACGTATTCACGCATTTATTCACACAACATTTATTGAGTACCTACTGTGTGCCATGCACTGTCCCAGATATACTACAAGCTAAGAAGATAGGTAAGATCTGTCAAAGTGCAAAGTTAAAGGAAGGGACTCTGGAGCCAGGCTGCCTGGGTTCAAATCCTGACTCTGCTGCTTTCCAGCTGTGTGTTGAGGAGGAAGTTACATAAGCTCTCTGAGTCCCAATTCCCTCAAGTGTAAAATAGGGCTAAGAATAATATATCCCCAAGGGATTGGAGTGAGGACTCATTGCCTTAAAACAAAGTTAGAAGGGCACTTGGCACATAGTAAGTGTGCTGTGTGTTTGTGATTATTAGTCTAGTAGGGAATGCATAAAATTAAATTCAAACAAATAAATCATTGCTGATTATGGCTAGTGTTTTGAAAAAAAATAGCATGCTGTGAGTGGAGGCCTCTGCGGGGCAGTCGGAGGGTCTCTCTGTAGAGGCGACTTCTTTAGGGTGATGTATAGTGAATGGAGGAGGCAGTCTTGGCAAGACCAGGGAAAGCACTTTCCAGGCAGAGGAACCAGCCAGAGAGAACCCCTGAGGTGGAAAATGGCCTGGCAGGTGTCAGGAGCACCAGAAGGCCTGAGAGGCA
Source organism: Manis pentadactyla (assembly GCF_030020395.1). Taxonomy (NCBI): domain Eukaryota; kingdom Metazoa; phylum Chordata; class Mammalia; order Pholidota; family Manidae; genus Manis; species Manis pentadactyla. Next base: position 11,700,776 of record NC_080027.1, on the reverse strand, counting down.
GGGGATCGGTGGTGAAGAGGATGGCATGTCAGGGCAGTGAGGCCAGCAGGGCTTACAGACCACGGAAAGGAGTCTGGCTCTCATCCCAGGGCAGCCATGCGAGGTGTTTTGTTTTTGTAAGTTGTACTGAAGAGTATTCCACATACTGTATACCAATCATATACAAATCATAAGTGTGCAATGCCTCAAATCTCCACAAAGCCAACACACCTGGGGGGACCGTCACTGAGGTCAAAATCAGAATGTGAGCAGCACCCCAGAATCCCCTCGGGCCCCTTCTAGTCACCACTCCCAGGGTAAACGCCATCCTGACTGCTAATAGCAGAGTAGTTTTCCCTGTTCTTTGAACTTTGTATAAATAAAACTTTGTATACAGCGTGTGTTCGTTTGTGTCTGGCTTCTTTTGCTCAACATTACAGGTGACATTCATCCACCTTGCTGTGGGTGGTGATGGTTTTTCTCCTCTTTGCTATGTGGCACACCACTGTGACTATAACACAGTGCATTTACACACCCGACCACTTACAGACTCACAGTTCCTGCCGTGGTGGTGCACGTGCATAGGCTTTCTGTTCCTTGAAGGGTTTTTAACATGAAATTGATAAGATCTCCTTTGAAGCTCACTCCAGTTCCTGTATCAGCCCTGGGGGGACTAACACCAGAACCAGACCAGCCTCCACTTCCCTTTTATGCCACTCCAATAGAAGCCTGTATCAGGGTGTGCGTTCTAGGTGCTATGGTGTGTCTAACTCCCTACTCCTTCCCAAATGGGGAACACTGTCCTTCCTCAGGCCTCAGTGTCCTAAGGTGGGAAATGGGCTCAAACATACCAAACTACAAGTGGCTGTGAAGATTAAGTTAAATGAGAATTTTGCATGAAAGCTCGTGGCTCAGTGCCCAGCGCCTCCCAAAAAGGGTCCTAATGAATGCCCGTCTCCTTTTCCTTCTAGATCCAAAAAAAATGAACGGAAAACAAGGACGCCCCCTGTGGGTTAGAGTGGAACTGCACCCCTTGCTCTCCAGGATCCTGTCTTCGAGGCCAAGGAAGCCCTTACCCACAAGGTCACTATAAACCCAGCTCCCACTGACAGGGCAGTGCCCACAGGTCGCTCTCAGGCCCCAAGTCCCAGAGGGGAGATTATCCAGTCAAGGAAACACTGCTGCCTTTGCACACTCGCTCCCAACCTGAGCTCCTCACCCCTCTGCCCCACCTCAACCCAGATATTCCAGATCCTCTGGGAGGCCTCCCCAGATGCACACCGAGCCTCCTCTACTGATTACTGTGCGCACAGCACCAGGCACCTTTCCCTGCACACCCCAGACCCTCCTAGTGCCTCCCCGCCAGACTGTGCCGGCAGAGTGGGACCTGCCCTCTGTTCCCGGAAGATGGAAGATCGCCCACACCTGGCACTGTGCCTAGCGTCCGGCGGGGGCGTCGTAAATATCTCCTGAATGATTCATTCATTCCTTTGGGAGCGAAACAATGACCTCTAAGTGGTTAAGAGTATCGGCTTTTAAGTCACACAGACTTGGGTTCAACTCTTGGCTCTGTGACTTTGGGAAGGTCATTTCACCTCCCTGAACCTGTTACCTCATGTAAAAAATGGAGCGATCACGACCCCACGAAGTCATGAGAGGATTAGGCGAGATGACGTAGCCCCTGGTAACAACCCAGTCATGGTGGGTAGGGGTAATTACCCATTCAGAGAAGGGAAAACTTCTCGCTGCTCCACGGTCCCTCAGTAATTCCTAGGAGGTGCGCCGTATCAACCGCTTTACAGAAAAAGGAACTGAGGCCCAGACACGGAACAGGACAACCCGCTGTGCGGCAGTGTGGGACTAGAACCTGAACCCGGACCTGCGGACTCTTGGGTCCAGTGCTCCTCCTGCCTGGGGAGCACACCGCCCCTCCACCCTCGTCCCCCAGCCTGGGAATGAGGGCCTGGGCTCGGGCTCTGGTGACCCCCGGAACTCCGGGTCGCGCCCCGGGGATCTTCGGCTCAGACCTCGGAAGCGCGGCGCGGCTCCCTGGAGCGGAGAGTGCGCCCGGGGTTGTCACTTTAAATTAAAGACCGAGCGGGAGCGGGGCGGGCGAGCGCGAGGGAGCGCGCGGCGGGCTCCTGGGAGCGTGCCCGGACTGCGGCGCGGCTCTGCCTGCCGCCCCGGCCCCGCCGAGCCCCCGGCCCGCGCCGCGCTCCTCCGAGGCGGGCGCCGAGCGGCACTGCAGGGGAGGCGTTGCCGGCGAGCGCAGGGTTTGGCGCCGGGGCGTGCGCGCTGCGGGAGGCCGGACGGGAGCCGCGAGCCAGGAGCGGCGGGCCCGAGCCGGAGCGGCGGCCCCTCCGCCGGGCCGGGTAAGTACGCACCCCGCGGCCCCCCGCGAGCCGCCGGACACGCGCCCGGCGCGCGGACGCACGCAGCGCCCCCCCCCCCCCAGCCCCGCGGACCCCGGCCTCCGCGCATACCGCACGTCTACACACCCGCGCGGACCGCACAGCCGCGCCGCGCTTGCACACGCACGCCGGGAACAGCGCACGCCAGGCGCCCTTCCCCGGCCCGGCCACCCCGCGCACTGCGCATCGCCTCGCGCCCCGCACGCCCGTCCCGCGTGTGCACACACGCTGCTCGCCCGGCCATTTACACGCCTTCCCGGAGCTCTTGCTACACGCACGCCCCTCACTTTTACATTCGGCACCATGCCCTGCCTCGCACTCCTTTCCCGGGTTAGCCCCCCACACTTGGGCTCCCGTATGCCCTGGGGGGTTCCCGCGACGGGGGCGCTGGGTCTTCAGGATGTGTCCTGATCCTGAGAGGCATGTCTCACCCCATTTCCAGGAGGCCCTGGGAGCCTTCCGGGACAGGATCCTCAGCCTCAGTGCCATGTCCCTGGCCTGGGTGGGGGGCTTTCTGGGAGCCCTTCCAAACCTTTGATGTAACTGCTCTTTGGGAGAGGAAGCTTGTGGTTCAGGGTCTTGGGCTGTAGATTTGGGCTTTAGAGGGGTAAGAGTGGAGCTGAATCTGGGGACCTGGAGCCAGGCCTGTGGGTAGAGGAGCCTTGAGCCAGACATCCTGGTGACCCTTTTTCCAGGGGCTGTAGAGCGACTGTGTGCTCCGCTCCTCAGTCAGTGAGGCCACCCCCACCCTAAATGCCTGCACCCTGCGTCCTGGAATGTCAGCCTCTTCTCTGAGCCCAGAGGTGACAGATTTAGAGAGCAGCGGCAGCAGAAAATGGGGAAACTGAGGCTCAGAGAATGTAGGAAATCCACCCAGTTGACTCAGCCAGTCTGAAGAAGAGTCAAACAAGTAGTACACCAGTCCCCTGCTTCCCACTCTGAAATCTGAATCCTTCCCCAAGCAGCTCGGGGCAGTGCGGGCTCGCAGCCTGGGGTTCAAGCTTGGACTCGGCCTCTTATCAGCTCTGGTGATTATGGGCAAGTAATTTCCTGCGCCTCAGTTTTCTTACTAGTACAATGAGCAGAGTAACAGCCCCCTCAGAGGGCAACAGGGAAGATGTGCTGAAACAACACACACAATTCCACATACAGTGCCTGGCACATAGTACATGACCAATGAATGCCAGCCGCCACCACCCTAGCCAGGCTGTACTGTGGTTTCTGTGAGCTCTGCGGGGGATGGTAGCAGGCTGTGGTTATCTCAGTGAAGATTTCAAATCTAAAGACACTAAAGAGGTCACAGCCTGGGAGGTTGTGAGCTGCCCTGTACCTACCCCTGATCCCTCCCATTAACTGCTGGACTCAGGGTAAGGTTAGCAGTACCAACACCTCGCTGGCCATAGATGTGATGTGGGGACAGTGAGCAAAGGAATGGGATGGGGGAGCAGATATATGGGGCCCTTTCCCCCTGCAGAGGCACAAAATTCCTAGAAAGCCATTTCTCTTGACAAGCGCAGGAAGGGGCCTAGACTGTGGTCAGATCCCAGTAAGGCCAGTGATAGTTCTTCCTATCCACCTGCACCCCCAAAAGGCCTGGTCAGGAGGTGGCATGGTGGCCAAGAGCCCAGGCCCAGATCCATCACACCTTGGCACCAATCCTGGTATTGCTACTCATATACTGAGTGACCCAGGCCCGGCTTCTTTATCTGTAAAAATGATGACATTTTATCCATTCAAACATCCCTTACTGTGTGCCTACTATGGGCTCCAGGCACTGCTGAACATTTAGTGTACATTGGGTCTAATTCTTACAGCAGTAGGTATCGCCAGGTAGGTATGATTAAGTCTAGATTTGAACCTAGAGCTGTTTTCAGTGAGCAAGCTCCATGCAGTAGGGACTTTGGGGCCAGAATTAATAGATTGGGTGGGGAAGGATGCCAAGGAAAAGGGACATGGATCTGAGAGGTTCAGATGTGGGTTGGGCAGCTTTGGCTCACCCCTTTTGTGCCCCCTTTTCTGTGTGTCAGAAGCTTGGGGAAGCTCTGGTCACAGTCTGCCCTGGCCTTGGGTGTGCCTTGTCAGCATTCTGTCCCTAGCTGAAGCCGCAGCCCCTCTGCCTGGCAGACCTCCAGGCTGCCAGCGGAAGCCCGCTGAGGTTGTGGGTGAGATGGAGTCCAGGGTCTCAGGGAGAGTGAGTAAAGCATTAAGAAAGGCGCTTGCTGCAGAGTCATATCCAGCTCTGTCTCTGTTCACCTCCCTGCTTACTTGCTGGTGACCTTCGGCAAATTCACTGCCTTGCTCTGAGCCTCACTTTCCTCCTCTGTGGAGTGGGGTTAATAATAGGGTGCCCTATAGGGGACTTGGGGAAGGCGATGGAGAAGCACACATGAAGTGTCCTTAGCACCAGGGACTGTAGCTGCTAATAGAAGAGGCTCCACCACGGCTGGCTGTGTGGCATTGGGCAAGTCACTCCAGCTTTCTGAACCTCCCATGGCTTATCTGCAGACCTGCTTACCAGGCTCGGAATGGTGATGTTTCCAGGTGAATGGAGGGATAGATGGTACCAGGCCTGAACAGTAAATGCCCTGTCTAAGGGGCACAGCCTGCTCAGATCCATCTCTGGCTATTTTGGGGGGGTAGATATAGACCCACTGTCTCCAGATCTTCTAACTTTTAAAGGGAAGCTGGAAATCCATCTTTTTTTTAAGAAATCCAATTTTAGAGGAAAATTTCCCAATTTTTAATGTTGGCAGCTCACTTGACTTAAGACAAATAAAACATATCTGCAGGCTGGCAATGTTTCCCATATGATTCCACTGCTAGGGGGAATCAAACTAGGGCTTAGGGCCCTTGCAGAGGATTGCCAGGCCAAAAAACACAGCAGGTGATATTTACCTGACCACACTTGTCACCCCCTCTCCTGGCACCCTGATAGGACACTCATGAGTTCCATTTTACAGATGGGACAACTGAGGCTTAGTGAGGGCAGATCTGGGATTCAGAGCTGTGTTCAGGCTTCCCCCAACCCTTCAGAGGATTGCTGTGGGAAGCCTGCCTGGAGTCACCCTTCACACCTTCATTGAAATCACAGCTCCCAGGAAGGAATGTTGTGGTAAGGGAGCCAGAAACGTGGGCAGTGTGGGAGTCTGGGCTCTGAGCTGGACCAGCCTTGGAGGGGTGGGGCAGCAGACATGGCAATCTGTCTGGTACTGTGTGTACTTGCTGCAGGGGTGTACCCAGCCCACGCTGGCTGCGGGACTGGCCATCCCAGCACAGCCTCGCTCTTGTAACGTCAACTCGTGCTGGGTAAACATGAAAGAAAGCTGATGGCACTGTTCCATTCCCAGCAAGGCAGAGGCAGGCTGGGACATGTGTATTCACATTAACATGTATGTTTCAGTGTGTCCAGACCCCCTTCTGCCAGGAACTAGGGCCACCCTGGGCTTAAACACAGCGTCCAGTTTGACCTTCAGGTTCTTGGAAAACTTTTTGAAACCTTATCTCTGCCTTAAGTAAAGTGCAGGGGTTGGCAGCGTGGAATCAGATTCCTGGGTTGAACAGTTTCTTAGCTGTGTCACCTGGGGCTTTACCTTAACTTCACTTTCATGCCTGAGGACTCTACCCTGCAAACCAGAGATAATAGGACCTACTCATGAGGTTGCTAGAGGATTAAATGAGGTAATATACATGCAAGCGCTGAGAGCACCCCCTGGGGTGTAAGGGTGCTCAGCAAAGTGAGCCGTCATTATAAGAGTCCCCAGCCCCAGGCCCAGGCAGGAGCCTCCACTTAGCATGGGTAAAGCCCTTCCTGGTTAGCACCTCCCTCCCATCACCACGATGACCCAGCATCTCCTGGTGGTAGTGGGACACCACCAGGGGATCTGGCAGCCAGGGGCCGTCCGCACACCTGGCCGGGCTTGGCCCCAGGGCCCTTTACTGCCCCTGTTCCCATGGCCTCCTGCCTTGGGACTTCCAGCCTTCCCAGATGTGCTGGAGAACCCTATCTGGATCAACTTCTTGACTCCAGAGCCACAGATTGGGGAGAACCCCAGGATCCCAGAAAATCCTCAGGAAACTACCCTCTGATTTGACCCCAGTCCAAACCCACAGAATGCTTTGAGGGGTTGCAAATGGGCTAACCACAGCCCAAGAGCCTTTTACACTGTGCCTGAATGGTGTTTACATTTTTTTGTAAATTAGCTACAACCTTTAAAAACCAAGAAACTGCACATTTAAAAAATCCAGATATCTAGCTTTTCTTTAAAGAGCCAGAAGATCCAGCAATGCAGGGTTGGCATTCCCTCAGGCAAAGAAAAGCAGCTGCCTTGGGTGGGCAAGCATGCCACAGTTTCATACACACACACGCTGCCCCCACTTACTTCCATTACCTTGCGTCACCTGTTTGTAACCACCTATCTGAATGGAGCACAGAGGTTGAGGGTGGGGATTATCCTGTCCCATGTCCCCTGAACTGAGACCATACAACTCATCCCAGCCTCCTTTTTCAAACCCTCTCCCCCATTTAGAACAAGTCTGGGAGCCAGATTTACTTCTTAGCAACAATAATAAAATGAGCAGTCATAAGCAGGTAATGGCTTGTGTGAGCTCCCAGACTTTCTAGAACAACTTAGTCAGACCTTCAGAGGTTCATAAAACTTGGGAGTGGAGGGTGGGGTCGGGAGGAAACCATCCCAATCAGTGAAAAGGCTGATAATAGAAAATTGCAGAGGTGCAGCCTTTCTTGTCCAACGCAAACAAAATCATTTGAAGTGAGACTTAGTGAAGGGAGACTTGGTGAAGTGAGACTTAGTGAACACCCTAAGGGCCTGCTCTAACCAGTAACAGGGAGCTGCTGATGGCCGGCCAGCTGTTGGCAGGATGGTAGGGGTGCCAGATTTAGCAAACACAAATACAGGAAGCCCAGGAACGTTTGAGTTTCAGATTAAGAATGAATAACATTTTAGTATAAGTATGTCCCATGCAATATATGGCATCTGTGTTTTATCTGGCAACCCTAAAATGAGGGCAGTCTTAGAGTATTTGAAAAGAACTTTAAACATTTTTTTTTATGCCATTTAAAATATCACCTACCTTTGGCCAGGCTCCCCTCACAACTAAGTGAGCTCCAGATGACAGGCGTGCAGGCACCAGGCAGGCCAGGGCACAGGGGTGGAATTGGTGGCCCACCAAAGAGCTCTCTGCTGACTGTCTTTTCTCTTCCAGTCTCAGCCACCATAGTGGGCATGATGGCCGTGGACGTGGCAGAATACCATCTGAATGGTGAGTCCCAGCAGCCATGTCACAGGACCCTGCCAGCCCCCAGCTTGGGTGTCTAGGGGATGTCAAACAGGGCCCTATTCTACTGGTCAGAACAGTGACTTGCCCAGGGTCACACAGCTTGGGGACCCTGGGTTGGGGTCTCTTCGTCTTTCTCCTCCAGTGGCTCTTTCGTGTGGAGGGCCCCACCTCTGTTTGACTTGAGGGGCTCCCCTAGGAGGCCTGTTTCTCACTCTTCCCTAAGGATGAGTCTGTGAAGTAGAGTCCACTCACCAGGGGCCATTCCTAGAGGCTTGTATGTAGTCAGTGAGAAGAAAGCCAGGAATGCCGATGTTAGATCCACGGGACACTGAACTCAGAGATCACCCAGTCCCGCGATAGCGATGCCTGGGACACAGCTCCTGCCTCCCTGTGTGCGCCCCACAGCGCTGAGCCGGGAGTGGCCTCAAGACACCAGACACACTCCAATGATGGTGGAGCGTGTCAGAGCTGAAATATACTCGCCACCTTTTCTCCCTAAGTTCCCCTCCCCATTTACAGATGAAACTCAGTGAGGGAAGGGACAGGGAGTAAGAAACAGGTCAGGATGTGAAACTGGGTCTCCTGACTCCCAGGCTGGAGCCCCCCATCATTCCAGCTCCTCCCCGGCCTCTGTGCCCATCTGCTCACCCGCCCCCTGCTACTACCCAGGTGCTGCTGGAGGCCAGGAAGACAGCATGCACATCCCAGCTGGAGCTCCCCGTGTGTGCTTCTGCTTTACCAGGTCCACCCCCATCCCATCCCCTCTTCTCCAGGCTCCCAGACCTTTCCCAAGCCTTGTCAGGGCTGGACCAGGACCCTCTGTAGATTTTTGTGGTGGCTTTGTTTAGCCCAGAAATCATAGACGTTGGCATGAGCAGGGATGGCTCACAGCCCCTCTATCCTTATTTCCTGCTCCTTTCATCTCTCCCTGGTCCACCCAGCCCTTGCCCACACCCTGTGTGATTTTTTTACATCAAAATCCCATGTTGTAGGCTTATTTTTTGTCTTTTAACATCACCCCAAACATTTTTCTGTACTGCCACAGTGGCATCCTAATGACCTTATGTGTCATTCTCCAGGGCCAGTGACATTCCCTTCCAAGGCAGCACCACCAGCCCCGACTGGCCCCTCAGTCAGACCTTCCTGCTGTTCTCAGACTTCTGTGGCTATAAATACAGCCTGGATGACTCACACCAGACAGAACCCTTGTTGGGATTTTTCCCATAGGACAACTTCCCCCCAGGTGGGCCCACCAGATGGGAGATGATTTTGTTGTCATCTCTGCTGTTTGGATCAGGAGGCCAAGGCCCAGGGGTGAGGTGGCTTGCTGGCCAAGGCACTGCACCCAGGCTCTGTGCATCTTATCCTGTGGCCTGGGGCTGAGAAATGGTTGTGCTCTTTAGCCTCAGCTCTCGTCCTCCTCGGGAAAGGGGAGGTAAGGCCCCACAGGTGCCCAGTGCTGGATAAATGCTAGGACTGAACACTGGGCCCTGCCCTTCTCCAGAGTGAGTGAGTGTTGTGGATTCTGGTCAGAGTTGGCTGGGTTCAGGAAAGCAGGGGCAGGCAGAGGCCTCCCACTGCCAAAGGGGCTGCCACTGCTCCCTACGTGGCCAGGCTTCAGGGCAGGATGGCAAGGAGCCCTCTTGCCCCCATATGCCCTACTCCCTCTCTCCCACTGGGCACTCTGAATGCCCTGGGCTTTGTACACTCCCTCCTCTTTCTCTCAGTCCCTAATGCCTTGGCCAGGCACACTTCGTGCTCTTCCCTCATATCTCAGCATAGCTGTCCCTCCTCCAGGAAGCCTTCCTGGGCTTTCCCAACACGATTCCCATCACTCTGTTTTGTCTATTTATTTGTCTACTCTCCCCACCCCTAGGCTGTGAGCTACTTAAGGCCAAGACTGGGTGGGGGCTGACTCCCCCCACCGGGTGCTCTCACACAGTAGGTGTTCAGTGGCTGTGCAGTGATATCACCCCCCACCCCCCACCCCCCACCCCCTGAAATGCCCTCCCTACTGCTCTCCATCCTGTGCTAGGCCAAGGCTGGGTGGTGCAGTGGTCACCCGTGCTCACTCTGAAGTCTGACCACCACACTTAGGATGGCCCCACCACCCCTTCCGAGCTTTGTGACCTTTGGGCAAATTCTCCATCCTTTGTGTGCCTCCGCTTGCCCATTTGAATTGAGTATAGAGGCAACACTGAGAATGGTTTAGAGAATTGTATTTGCCAACAGTGTGACCTTCTCCAAGAGGAATCCCATTATCTCCTTAGCTTCTTGTGGGAAGGCAGAGCCAGGTTTCCAAGTAGAGAGAGGCAAATTTTTTTTTTTTTTTAGTATCATTAATCTACAATTACATGAGCGACATTATGGTTACTAGACTCCCCCATTGCCAAGTCCCCCCCACATACCCCATTACAGTCACTGTCCATCATCGTAGTAAGATGCTATAGAATCACTGCTTGTCTTCTCTGTGTTGTACAGCCCTCCCCGTGCCCCCACCCCTACATTATGTCTGCCAAAATGTTTTAACATGTATGATCCTGCCATGTACCAAGCCCTGTGCTAGTGGGGCCTCACCCTACATAGCTCAGGGGGTAATTAGTTACTATGTTTAGGGACAGTGAGGCTCAGAAAGGGGCAGTTATTTACTCATCAGTGGAGAAAAAGTTATTGAGTACCTGAATTTGTCCCTAAGCTCTGCACAGCCTGAAGCCACCTCTCACTTCTGGCTGAGACTTTTTTTTTGGTAGCAGTTTTATTGAGATAAAATTCATGTACCATACAATTTAGTCACTTAAGATGTACAATTCAGTGGGTTTTCATGTATTGTGTACCCAGCAGCACTATTAATTTTTATTTATTTTTTAAATCTTCTTGAAGCAGAGTAAAAGTTTTATGTAAAGTTATTTAGAGAAAAAGTACAGGCGACCTCAGAGAGAGAGGACACCCTGAAAGGTTGGGAAAAGTTAAAGCGACGCACTTAGGAAGTGCAGGTGACCTCAGAGAGAGGAGTGCCCACTAATAATTTGGGGAATATATTCATCGTCCCCAAAAGATACCCCATATTCTGCATTCCCCCCATCTCTGCGAGCCCCCAGCAAGCACTAATCAACTTTCTGTTGGTACAGATTTGCCTATTCTGGACATTTCATATAGACAGAATCATACATGTGCTCTTTTGTGCCTAACTTTTTTCACTTAGCATGATGTTTTCAAGGTTCGTGCATGTTGTTCCGTGTCAGTACGTAATTCCTTTTTATTGCCAAATAATATCCCACTGTACGGACATACTCCATTTTATTTATCCATTCATCAGTTGATGGACATTGGGCTGTTCTAGATGAGGTTTAAGGCAAAAATGGGGTCATTTCTTTTCTCCCCCAAATCCTCTTCCTCTTCTCCCAAACCGCAAAGGGCTGCTTTGATTATTTGGAAGCAAAAGGTCTCGTGAAAGGTATAAGGTCAGAGAACTCAAAAAGGGAACTACCCTATTCCTTTAAAGCCTAAGGAATATTTAACTATTGTTCTAGCTCTTCATCTGCTCTAGCCTGGTGTCTCTCTTGGTAGAAATGTATGTCTTTTTGGAAAAGGGGAAAGAAGCAGAATCACAGGGAGTGTAGGTCTTGTGTAACACTGGATACCCTGCACCTAGCACCGAGCCTGCTACATAGTAGTCGCTCAGTGAATATTCATTCGATGAGTAAGTCACTCAGTACTGAACTGCCTGCTCCTCTGATGAGGGTCTGTGGCCACTGGCAGGGGCTCCAGAGCCTACTAATGAGAGGTTTCCCCTGCTTTGCAGTCATCAAGAGCCCCCCAGGCTGGGAGTTGGGTGTCTATACTGCTGGGGCCCTGGCACTGCTGGGAATTGCAGCTGTGAGCCTGTGGAAGCTCTGGACATCGGGGAGCTTCCCCAGCCCTTCCCCATTCCCAAACTACGACTACAGGTACCTTCAGCAGAAGTATGGCGAGACCTACGCAGAGGCCAGGCAGAAGGTGAGGCTTCGGCTCTCAGGGGTGCACCACCCACTCTCAGGATAGGCTTCTACTCCCTCCCCAACCCCTTCCTCCTGTGAACAGGGACCCTTGTCCTCCTTGCCTCCAACACAGCCTAGCACTAGATAATCAGGGAAGAATTGTTGAGTGAATGAATGCTTCCAATATTAAAAACCATCCTGTGAAATACATATATATATATATATACACATATACAGGAAACTATAAATAAGAAGAAAAACCTCTCCCAAAACGCTACCATCCAGAGGCAAGGAACTGTTAACTGTTTTTTCTTAACTATTAACATGATGATTTATTTCTTTCTGATATTTTTAATCTACCCCTCTAGCCTTTTTTCCGTGCATATTTCTTACACAATGGGTATTATTTCTACATAGAGTTTTATACCCTGCTCTTTTCACCTCAAAGCTGAAGGATTTTCCTGTGTTGTTGACTACCCATCATAAACATCTTTTTAATGGCTGCATACGATCCTTTCTATATGTGTGCCGTAATTTACTAAATGCCATTATAAGTAATGCAGTGAATGTTTTATATGTAAAACTTTGTCTTCATTTGGGATTATGTACTTTGAATGGATGCCCAGATGTGGAATTACTGTATCAGGGAGTACAAACATTTTTAGGGCTTTCAGTATAAATTGCTGAATGTTTTATCATTTGACACTTGGCAGAGAATTTTTCTAACATCAGGTAGAGTTCCAGAGAGAACAGCCAGAATCTGTTACCAGATAAGGGTCCCACATGCTCACTCGTTTGGGGTACGAGTGAACTCTCTCTCATTCTGTTGGGAGGACTATAATTGACACAGCTTTTCCAAAGAACATTTTGGCAACATGTCAAAATCTTTCAAAAGGGCTGTGTCCTCTGAGTCAGGATTTTAAGAAAGCTATTTGATGCTGAATTATTATAGCTGTGAAAAGTTAGAAACAACATATATGCCCAGCAGTAGGGACATAGTAAAATAAATTATGGCTATCCACTCAATGGCAAATTTTGGGGGTGTGTGGCAATAAAAATTATTCTAATGAAGACTGCAGCAACATGGGAGGTACCTATGGTACAAAAGCTTTTGTTTTCTCAATCCCAATGTCAATTTAGAGAAAAGAAAAATTTGAATATTAGGGTAAATGAAACAAACATGAAGCTTTCTCATGTTGTTAACTTCCTTTGAGGCTGCTCAGTCATCTATGGGTAAGTATCTGGTATTCTCACCCATTTCCCTTCTGCTGGAAACTTCAGTTGCTAACTACTTTTCCTTTTTATAAACATCACTGCAGTGAACATCTTTACGTCTGGAACTCAGTCCATATAAACAAGCATATTAAGAGAAAGCTTTCTTACATCCTGGTTGTGGAGAGAACACTGAGTGACATGAAATAATGTTAAACAAGGACTTTCTTAACTAAGGCATGCACCATTTTTGCAAAAGGGGGATGTGGAGGTGTCTTGAATGAACACGGTTTACTGCATCTCTTTGCCGGCTTCTCAAGACTGTGCTTAATGCTTTGTGATGCTTGTGATACATGTGATGCACCCCATGTCCCTTTTCCTCACCCCCAGAGAGCGCCTGCCTGGAATGTCCAGCGGGCCAGCACTCGGGGGCCATCTAGTCGCAAAGGCAGCCTCAGCATCGAGGACACCTTTGAGAGCATCAGCGAGCTCGGGCCCCTGGAGCTGATGGGCCGTGACCTGGACCTGGCTCCCTATGGAACCCTCCGGAAGTCCCAGTCGGCTGACTCCCTGAACTCCATCTCCTCCGTGAGCAACACCTTCGGACAGGACTTCACACTCGGCCAGGTGGAGGTCAGCATGGACTATGATGCCGCCTCCCACACCCTCCACGTGGCTGTGCTACAGGGCAAGGATCTCCTGGAGCGGGAGGAAGCCAGCTTTGAGTCCTGCTTCATGCGCGTCAGCCTGCTGCCTGATGAGCAGATCGTGGGCATTTCCCGGGTAAGTGGGGGCTGCAGGGTGGGCAGGGGTGTGCTCTGGGCTCTCAGGAGTCCTCCGCCGGCAGGGAGGCCTGCAGGGCCAGGCAGGATCTGAGAAGGGAGCTAGAGAGCGGGTCTGGACGCTGGGTCCAGAGCTGAAGGTGCCCAGAACCAGGAGTTTGGGGCCTCACTTGAGGATTCTCATTGTGCACGGTTCTCAGCAATCCTACCACACAAATCTAGTGTGGTAATCGTCCATTTCCATACCTGGCCCCTGAGTCAACTTGGGGTGCTGTCAGGAAAGGAAAAATGCACTCAGGTTGGCTCATTTGGGGAGAGCCTGGTATCAGGACTATTAACAATGGTGAGGGTGGGGTGTAGGGTGACCCCAGGAACAGCATGGTGCTCTGGTCTGAAGGGACAAGGGGAAGGGGAGCTTACTGGGCCCAAAAGAAAAGAGGTGTGTGGAGAGGGCCTCCTTGACAGGCACTGTGCCCTTTGGCCAAGGGACGCAGTCAGCCTTCAGCCACACTGCAGGGAAAGACTGTAGCTGCCCTGTATCCACACTGAAACATCCAAACCTCTCTCCCACCTCCAGCTTCCCTCAGGTGACCCCCACTGGCTGAGCCCAGCAGAGGCCAGAGGCCAAGGGAGCCTGTTGATGCAGCCCAAGGAGGTCAGGTCCTGGGGCTGACATCAGGGTGGGCGAGGGTGAAAAGTAAGCCAGGAGGGGCAGGGGAGGCCTCCAGCAGCCCCCCAGGCTGCTCCTTGTGGGTCCCAGCCTCCTTGCCAAGAGGGAACAAAGCCTGCATGAGACCCACCTTGCTCCAGGCTGGATGGGGGTGTCCAGACGTCGAGGCCGGAACCCACGGTGGGCAAGGTTTGACACACAGCAGACTCTGACCAGAGCAGGAGGATCCCGAGGACCTGCGGGGCTCCTCAGAGACCTGCCCATGCTGATCACCTGGCCAGGTGAAAACACCACCCTCAGTGGTAGACACTGTTGTCCTTCTCCCACCCAACTCTTCCTCCTCCTCCCTGCGGGAGGGTGGAGAACCGACCGCCAGCTGTGTGCATGTGGAACCCGAGAAGGGGTGGCCCAGCTTCCAGAGGCAGTCCACTCAATGGTTAGGAGCAGGACCCTGGAGCCTGACTGCCGGGGTTCAAATCCCTGTTCCCCACTTCCTAGCAGTCCCTTACTCTTTCTGTGGCTCAGGTTCCTCATCTTTCAAATGGGCATCCTAACTCTTGAGGAGGGAATGCGTTAACATATGGAAAGTCCTCAGCCCAGGCCTTGGTACGTGCTCCCTAGATTGTCTTCAGGATCACCAAGTGTCCCTGTTGAGCCCAGATCCAAGCTCTCTTTGGCCTGGGGGACCCTGGGTTGTTCTGGACGCTTCCCTTGAGGTGGGATATTAGTAGACAGCAGCCACCACAGCCTGATGTGTGCCGAGAACCTGGTTCACAGAGCCCAACACATCCATGATTCTCATTTGCCCCAACAGGGTAGACTGGGGGTATCTCACAGATGAGGAAACTGAGGTTCAGGAGGGTGCTTTTCCAAGACAGCCTCAGCAAGGGAGCAGGAGATTCAGCACTTGACCCTGTGGTTCCCATTTTCCTCCACCCATGTGTTCATAGAGCACAAGGCACAGAGAATGGATGGTCAGGGAGCCCGACCCCATAGGGCAATGCACAGAAAAGAGGCTTGCTTGGCCAGAGGAAGGAGAGATGGGGCCAGAAGATCATAGGAGCCTGAATGCCAAGGTCAGCATCAGGATATGGGCTTTCTCCTATGCGAGGAAAAGCCCTTGAAGATTCTCCAGCAGGCAGTTGGGTGGAGAACATGGCTCCCAGGAAGCAATGTGAGAGGAGCCTTCCCACAGCCCAGGCGGTGTGACCAAAAGTGTGGTTCAGGGCACCTGGAAGTGCTGGCGGATTTTCCCCAAGAAGGCAGGCTTCTTAGCATCACAGCCCAGCTGATCCCAGTGAGTGGGTGGCTGCCCCGAGGCTGGGCAGCCCCCCAACTTCAGGCAAGGTGTCAGGGATGAGAGTTCCTTTCCTTAAATACCATCAGGCAGTGACTAAGGCAGCCCCCACGGAAGGGGGAGCTGTGCCCGAGTGCACCTTCCCTGGGGCCTGCCCACGGCTTCCTGGGAGGAGGCCAGCGGCACCCACCAAGCAGGGCTGGGCTGGGAAACATCCCCAGCCTTGCCTAGTCACTCCATCCATCCGTCCATCCTGCAATGTTTAGACAGTCTGGGCCAGGCTCTGCAGGGGCTGGGACATCAGCAGCTCTCGACTCCACAGCCAGCTACCCATCCTCACTGCATGTCTGGCCCAGGGCTGGAGTTGAACACATGGAAGAAAGATGGCAACCAACTCAGCCATGGCATCACGGGGGCTCTGTAGAGCCTTGGGCACTGAGGATGGGGATTAGTTGGTGTCAGATTGTGGAAGCTTTGAATGCCACCAGATTGGCCAACTCCGAGAGGAAGACAGGTGGCTTTTAAGTCCTGAGGGCTGAGCCACCAAAGGAAGGAGGATTGGTGTTGAGAATGTGGGCGCAGCAGAGTCAGGACTCCCGCCCAGGCCTCTGGACTGCCCTTCCAGAGCTCTCTCCCTGCTATGGCCTTGCAGGCCCCTGATGGCAACCTCCTCCCAGCTTTGGGGCTCCCTCAACGGCTCTTTCTCTCTGCAGATCCAGAGGAATGCCTACTCCATCTTCTTTGATGAGAAGTTCTCCATCCCCCTGGATCCTGCAGCCCTGGAGGAGAAGAGCTTGCGGTTTTCCGTGTTTGGCATTGATGAGGATGAGCGGAATGTCAGCACCGGGGTGGTGGAGCTGAAGCTTTCTGTACTTGACCTCCCACTGCAGCCCTTCAGCGGCTGGCTCTACTTACAGGACCAGAACAAGGTCAGTCTGCCCACCTGTCCACCCATGAAGATGGTGTCACACACATACACTTCAGAGGAGGGACCCCAGTGTCCTCTCCAACAGCCTGAACCCTGACATCTTTAGGAACTCAGAGAGAGAAACCTGAGCCACATTCAAGGAGACTCAGTTTACTGCATACAAATGGAAAACAGCCTGACCTCTGCTTACGCTCTTCTATTGCTCCTACCACCAAAACTTTGGAAGCTCTCCTCCTATAGAGCTTCTGCTAGGAAAGTACCCCTCTGGCCCTAAAGTGACTTATTTCAGAAGCCAAGCCTTTACTGTTAGAAGAACAGGAGCGATCGGGGAGCATCGCTGTTATTTAAGCAATGATCTAATCCCAGTCCACTTGGAATGCACCACTACTACAGAATGGTTTCCTTGGTCTAGAATGAGGGAATGGAACCACATTTGGTTGCTACATTTAACAGGAAGCCTCCGGCCCTACTTGCAAGGCAGGACCCACGCGGGCGGGGAGGGAGGGATGCGCATGGCTCTGCATGGTCCATGGGAGGGGCATTCCCATTCTCAATCCCAGCAGCCTAGGGCCACCAGAGGAGCTTTTCTCAATAGAGGAGAAGGCTTCTGCCTTTCCCTCCAGCCCAGGGGGTGGAAACCCTCTGAGCCACCAACATGCCCTCCAGGCCGCCGATGCCGCGGGCGAGATCCTGCTCTCCCTCAGCTACCTCCCGACAGCCGAGCGCCTCACCGTGGTTGTGGTGAAGGCCAAGAATCTCGTCTGGACCAATGATAAGACCACAGCGGGTAAGGTCCTGCTGGCTGACTGACTCCTCCCTGTGGCTGGTGGGAGCTGTGGCCCCTCCGCCCAGCCCAGAGCAGTGGGGGCATCAGCAGGCGTGGGGCACAGTACCAGGCTCCCCACCCCCAGCCTTGACGAAGCCCAGGGGGCCGTGCACAGTGGTAAGATGAACCTACCTGGGGAGAGACGGAAGCACAGAGGGTGGCAGGGAGCCCTGTGCAGGGAGAGCTGGGGGCCTGAGAGTAAGAGGCAGCACGCACTCACGGCTGGGGCACCGGGAAGAAGCCAAGGTGAGCACCCACTTCCCAGGACTGGAATTCAGGGTGGAGGCTGCATTCCCAGAGGTCAGGGCTGCATCCCAGATCCCAAACAGGTACCAGGGCCCTGGGACTGGTGTGGGTGCCATGCAGGACCTGATGCCCCAGGTCTGCAGGAGCCTCAGCACCAGGTAACTGAAGACAGAGGGCTGGGGAAGCTGACATACTGGGAGCCTGGGGGAACCAGGGGTCTGGGCAGGGGCAGCAAGGACACTCAGTGGGCAGTAGGTGCCAAGCAGAATAACTTGTTATTTCAGAGCAGCACGTTGTCAAGTCAAGCTTTGCTGAGCAGGTGCCGGGTGACTCAGGGCTGACGTCTGCACTCAGGCCATTTATAGAATGAAACGTGGTGGGTCTGCTGAGCTCCCCAGAGTGTCATGTGAGTGGAACATGTGTGTGGGCTGAGAGGCAAACTGCCTGAGTCCAGAGCCCAGCTCTTCTGACTCTCATGGGAGCCTCAGTTTGCTCATCTGCAAAATAGGAAAGAAAGGGCTAGTGGCAAGACTGCAGGAAATAATGGTGATAGGAAGGTCTGGGGATTGGGAACCAGGGGGCTGTGCCCAGTGAGTGTGACTCTGGCCCTCACCCTCACCCCCTTGCTCACCCACAGACCCCTTCGTCAAGGTGTATCTGCTGCAGGATGGGAGGAAGATGAGCAAGAAGAAGACCGCTGTGAAGAGGGATGACCCAAACCCTGTGTTCAACGAAGCCATGATCTTCTCAGTACCAGCCATTGTGCTCCAGGTGAGGGGGGAACGCAACAGGGGTGGGGGCGGACCACCGCCATGGCTCTGGGGCCGCTCCATCCCCTCCAAGCTAGCTTCTCAGGGCTCCCATAGGTGGTGATGGAGATGCATATGTTGAGTGTCCAGTAGTTACCAGCTCTGTGGGGGCTGCTGGAGCACAGGCTCCGCCTCCGTGGTGTTTGCAGGGGACGGGTGGGGAAGTCCTAATCCGCTGAGAGCACGCCACACTTTGGCGGTCAGGGGAGGCTTCTGCAGGAAAGGTTAGCTAAGCTGAGACCTGGGACAAGACCATTCCCAGTGGGGGGAGCCACAAAGGCCTGGAGATGAGTCAGGGGTACCCCAAGGGCCCAGAGTTCTGGCCCTAAATCTCCTGAGGTTCTACATGCAGAGGCCCTGCTAGCTCCCCACAGCCCCATAGCCTTTAGAAAGCAATGTGCCCCAGGGAGACCCCTCCCAGCACAGATATCACAGAGCAAGAGTGTGGGGTCTGCAGAAGAATGGCCTTGGTCATCCCAGTGGCCCTGCTTGCATGCCTCAGAGGACAGCAAGCTCACCACCTTGCCTCACTACCTCCTTCCATCCTTGGGTGTTCCTGACAGTGAGAAAGTCTTTTTGTACTTGATCCAAAACCTGAAACCTGTCCCCCAGCCCTGGGGCTGTGCAGAACCCCCCTAATCTCCCCTCCCAGGACACTACTCTTAGAATTTGAAAGCCCAGACCTCGGCCTCGCTCTGGGTGTTCCTACCCCAGGGAAACATCCCGGCGTCTCTCATTGGTGCTGCGTGTCATTGCCTTGCCCTGCACCCTCATGGGACAGGCTGCTCATCTGCCCCCTGCTCCCCACTGGGTGGCTGTGGTGCCACTACTCTGCCGCCTGCCCAGGGTGGGGCAGAAAGGTGAGAGGAGAGAAGTCAGGCTGGGTTCTGGTTTCAGCTGCAGCACTTTGATCTCAAGCACGTCATTACTTTCTCAAGTTAGGAGTCCGACGTCTGATTGTGTTAGGAACATGCCTCTGTGATGCTCTGCGTGCAGGTACAGTCCTAAGTGCTTTACACATTTCCACTCCTTTTGTTCCCAGAATAGGTAGGAGCTATTATTATCACCAATTTACAGGTGGGGAAACTGAGGTAGGAAGCTTGCAAGTCACTGCCCAAGATCAAGCAGCAAGGAAATGGTGAGACCAGCATTTGGACCTGCACGCCCTCCTGCTGCCACTGTGAAGGGAGGCAGCACAGAAGGCTGCGGGCAGGCAGCACAGAAGGCTGCGGGCAGGCAGCTCAGGGATTCAGGGAGCTGTGCCAGATACACCCCCTGGGGCCTGGCATTTGTAGACTGGGACCTGGGGGCCGCAGAGGGCCTCTGGCACTGGTCCTGGTCCCAGCACCCTTGTCACTTTCTCCCTAGGACCTGTCTCTCCGTGTGACGGTGGCTGAGAGCAGCAGTGATGGCCGTGGGGACAACGTGGGCCATGTCATCATCGGGCCATCAGCCAGTGGCATGGGCACCACACACTGGAACCAGATGCTGGCCACGCTGCGCAGGCCCGTGTCCATGTGGCACCCTGTCCGGCGAAATTAGCAGCCGGGGCAGGGCCAGGGTGGGCACTGGAGCTGCCTGGGATCTGGCACAGCTCAGCTCTGATGCCCTTTTCCAGTCCAGCTGGAGCCATGAACACTGGGAGCCCCCAGTGGAGTCCCCATGAGCCACCTTGGTCCCTCCATGCAGGCTGCAGCAGAGGAGCGGGCCTGACTAGATATCCAGGGTTTGCTCCCACTGAGGCCAGCTGCGGCTGGGCTAGGACCTAAGGAGGGCAGCTGGGCCCTGGCCCATTGTGCTACCATCTTGAGACCCCCAAGCGGTCTATCCGTTGGTCTGGGGGGACCTTGGCCTCTCAGAGCTCCCCATCCCCTACCCTTGCTGGGAGGCCAGCACCAAGCTGGGCCATGCACAGGAACTGAGTGAGTCTTGGGGGCCAGGCAACTGTGCTAGGCACCAGTAGGGGTGACAGGAATAAGACACAGCCCCTAGGACGTCAGGAAGACAAGACGCGCCTGCCCTGGTGATCCGCTCAGTGCTGAATGGCTTGGGTGGGGGGCGCTCTGGGGGTTGGGGGAATGAGACGGAAGCTGCGCTTTGAGGCACAGGAAAGAACTGGGTGTCCAGGCAGGCAGCCCAGCTTAAGCCATGGCAGGGCTGTGAACTTCCCCGTCACAGACAGTCTCTAGCCTACTGCAGTGGATGCAAGGGCCTCTTTCTGGGCAGGCCGAGCAGAGGCCCACAGGGTACATGCGACACTGGCTCTAAGTCATTCTCTGTGAAATCTACTCCCTTGAGCCACAACCCTTACAAGGCGCAGAGGTCCAAGGAGGCCCAGACCCAGGCCCTTGTGTCCAGTTCCCATGCAAACCAGGCACTGACTCCACAGTATTTGTTGGAGTCCGTCCGGGCCAGGCCCTGTTGGGAAGAGAGATGGGGGCTGGGGGGCAATGGGGCAGCCAGGAGACAGACTGCATGGGGTGCGTTGGACAGGCCTTTGGGGCTGCAGGCGCCCAGGAAGATGCAGTGGAACAGGAGGACCTGGGCTTGCCAGAAGGGGCAGCCTGAGCAGGGGCAGTGAGGGGCAGTCAAGAAACGTCAAGATGGGTTTGGGGGACAGGACTGAATGCCATACTGACAAGGTTCTGGAGCGTGGTTCAGACCTCTGCAAGCTCAGCTCAGGAGGTGTCCTACGGCGAGGTCCAGAGGCAGACCCTGAGATGTGCAGGCAAGGAGTTTACTGGGGGAGGGCCCTCAGGAGACCCTGTAAGGCAGAAAGGAAAGCCTGGGCCGGGGGAGATGCCCAGCAAGCCGTGGCTTCAGGAGAGTCTAGCTTTGCCTGATGGCTTGTGGGAGCTCTCTGTGGGAGTGGCACCCCAGGGGGTGCTTCCCAGAAGCAAAGGGGTTGGGCTGTTACAGCCCACTCAGTCTTTGGCTACAACCACCCCAGCTGGAGGGAGAGCACACATAGCCTTCCAGGTGTCACTGGCTGAGGCAGGCCCAGAGCACAGGGCAGCTGTGCGCCCTTCGCAGCAGAGGGGACCCCTGCTGGTTTTCAAAGGGATGGGGTTGGGGGAGGCATGTAGTAGCATCTGCTCTACGGGGCCACCCACAGATGAGTGCGTGGGCTCTCAGACTGGCTGCCTCTGGCTCTGGTGAGCTATGGAGAGCCAGGCCCAACCAGTTATCCCTAGTGATGTTTGGGGGGGGGCAGGGTGGTCACAGGATTGGAGGTAGGACGGTGGCTCTCCCCACCTGATACAGCCGTGACCCAGCCTTACAGCCATACAGCATGTCCACCCTGTGGCCAGCACAGGGCCCAGGGACACACAGCTGGCAAGCCTCTGCAGCCTGGGAGACCCCAGACTTTTTCAACCCCAGTGACTGTGCTGTGCAGGCCATTCACCCACCTTCACTACCCCCTCTTCCCTCACTCTAACTGCATGAAATGTTGACTGCACCCAGGATGGGCATGGTGGGGACCGAGTATGCTGATTGGAATGATTCTAGAACCAAAATAAAGCTGGGGCAGGAAGGAGGGGGCTTCCAGGAGCCCTGCTTGGTCCTGATGACCTCTGTCTCTTCTCAAGGTCTCCACATGGGGTACTTTGATGATGCCCTCCCCCACTGCTGGGTGCCCAGGGGGAAAGAGGCTCCTATTGCTTGGGGAGACCATCACAAGGATCAATGCCATCAGGTTGCTTGGGAAATGCTGAGAAGGGGCGCTGAGCCAGGCTTGGCAGGGAGAATAGCAGTAGGGAATATCAAGGAAGGCTTCCTGATGGTGTCACTGAGCCTAGTCTTCAGGGCAAGGAGTATAATGCCAAAAAAGGTAGATAAGGCCAAAAAAGCATTCCTGGCAGAGGGAACAACATATAGGAAAGAGCAGGAGTGGGCAAAAACTTGGTTAATATATCAACCTTGCTAGAGAAAAGTTGGGGGAAGAGGGGAAGGGAGCCAGAGGAAAGGACTGGAAGTGAGAAGGGCCGTGTGAGTGCAATGGGTGCTGGTGTCCAGGCTACAACCCTGCAATGCTTAGAGGTGGGTACTGTTGTACCCTCATTTGCAGACATGGAAATGGAAGACCAGAGAGGTTAGGTAACTAATGCAAGATCACACAGCCAGAAAGTCTCAGAGCTGGGATTCAGCTCACCCTCGTGGGCTCCAGAGCAGGTGCTTTTAACCACTAGGCCACATAGCCTCTTCCCCATCTCCTTGAGGGTGGGGCTGAGGGGTAGCAGAGAAGCCCCCCAGGGGCTGTTCTGGCTTCCCTCTCTTGAGCCCTGGAGATCCCAGCAAGTGTGGGGAGGAGGATCGGGATGGGAATTACCAGCAGTCCCCAGGAAGCCTGTCCGCCACAGTGGCTGGGAAGAGCTTCTCTGGAACCCGATGCAAGGCAGACAGAGGTGACCAATGAGACAGGCCACTGCCGGAGCCCACAAAGGCTGAACACCGGTGGAGGCTTCCAGGAGGAAATGGAAGTTTGAGCACTGGCCTTGCAGGGCCGGGAGGGCGGTGAGAGGCCACTAGGCAGGGGAGTTGCCTGCAGAAAGGCACCACATGTGTCTGGGGAGCCGCACAGCCAGCTGAGCCTGGGGAGGCCAGGTGGGGCTGAGCTGGGGAGGGTGTCCAGGGTGAGGCTAAGGGTCCTGGTTCTGCTGGCAGTGGGGAGCCATGGGGAGGTCCTGGGCAGGAGCAGGTCCGAGGAAGGGGGGCCGCTCTAAGCGGCTTTGGAAGTGAGGGACATCGAGTGCTGGTCTTGGTCCCTAAGGGGTTGTCCGAGCCGCCTTTAGGCTTTGGGTTCACTCAGCAAGGCCCACACTGAGGTACCCCCACCTCTTCCTGTCTCTGCTCCGCTCTCCTACCACCCCGGCTCCTCTAGTCCTAGGGCAACGGACCTGCCTCGAGGGTCCCAGGACTCCTCTGTCTAGGCCAAGGCCCACCCAAGAGGGCGGGTGAGATCAGGCCAGGGGCCATGGCTGAGCCAGGCCCACCTGTGAGGGGAAGGCAGAGCGGCTTTAGCAGCCACAGTTGACAGCAGCTCAAACCCTCTCCCCTGCCTTGGTCATCCATGCCTGCAGAAACCCAAGGGGAAACACCAAAGCTCAGCAAACACCGAGATTGGGCCACAGGGCTCCCCATCTTCCCTCACCACTCCCACCCCATTATCAACCTTCCATCCCACCCACAAGGACCAGTAATGGTGAGGCAGGGGGAGGTTTTGGGGCAGGAGGCCTTCTACCCCTGCTCTGAACTCCTGCTAAATGGCAGCCAGAGTTAAGTTGGTCTGGGGGAGGCCCTTCTGATTTTCACTGGCCATGGACTGGGTCTGCTGCCTACTTGCTGTATGACAAGCCCCTCCCCCTCAAGAGCCTCAGTTTCCCCATCTGAAGAATGAGCATATTGGGCAGGAAGGCCTCTAAAGACTCCCAACACCTCTGTCTTTTAGGGATTGGGCAGTAGGGGAGGGGCCTCTAGAGCCCAAATGCCAGAGCTTAGAATCCCAGCAACTCCACTTAACAGCTAGATCTTGGGCAAATGAGGCTAAGAATTATACATACTTCATAGCAGGGAAAGAAATTGACACCTGCCAAGCATCTAGCTCACAGTAGGTGCTCAGCATAGATGAGGTCAAGGCTTGGGGTGGAGTTCTGGCCAAGGACAAGAGCTCTGGGAACCTGGTGTTTGGGACTAACGGTGGGGGTGGGGTACATGGGGAGGCATGAGGAGCAAAGGGCCTGCACACCCTGCCGAGGCATCCAAAGGGCAGGACCAGACCTCTGAAGTTCCAGACCCCTGGCACCCACTGTCCTCCTTAAGTCATATATGAACACCTGACACCTCAAGACAGGAACCCCAAGCTGAGCAGGCAGCCCTAGATGACGAGCATGAAGGGAGCGGAGGGGCCATCTGGGGGCAGCAGAGACTCCACAGGACAGCAAGGGACTCGAGGAGGAGAGGGTGGATGTCCGAAAATGGGGCAGAAGGGCAAGGCCAGGGACCCTTGGAGCAGATGGAGGCTGGAGGGTATTCACCTCTCTGCTGACGCTGCACTCGGCCTCTGCTGTTTTCACTCAACCATGCAGTCGTTTGTTCCTTTACTCATTCCTGCAATGTGTTCATTCTTTTGAAAGTCAGTCTGCCTTCCCTCCTTCCTTTCTCCCTTGTTCCTTTACCTTCCTTCCTTTCCCCTGGTTGCCCAGCTAGGCAATTGATTGAATATAACATCCCAAGCCACAACTGGGGCAGGTGCCCCTGTCTGGGGGTACAGAGTTAGGTCAACCTTGGTTGCTGCCTTGAGATGCTCAAGGCTTGGCTGGAGACTAGAAGATCCTGCCTGGCTGTCTGCATCCCACGGGGAATTCCAGGTCTGCTCAAGGCTGGCCTGGCCTCCTCTGCTGCTCTGGGATGTGCAGGGCAGTGACCTGCTGCACAGGGCACCCGGAAAACACCGGGCTTGGGACTGGTAGGTCTCAAGAGACTGCATAACCTACAGGCTGGCAGTAAAGAGCAGCCACAGAAGACAATGAAAGAGTAAACAGTACCCTGGCCAGGCGGACTGTGACCCAGGCCACTGCCCCACTCCAAAATAAACTCCAGGTAAACTCCAGTGCCATCCAGGGCCCAGCAATGTCTGAGATTTGGGGAAATTCCCTGTCAACCAGGGCCCAGTGACCAATCTCCCTCTTGCAGAAGCATGAGGGTAGAGTGGGAGTAGGCTGGGGTTTCACATCAAGAGATCTAGGTTCAAGTCCTGGCTCTGTGTCTTGCTAGTTTGAGACAAGCTGCTGCCTTCTCTGGGCCTCAGTTCCCAAAATCTGTAGAATGGGAGAAGCAGTTCACCTACTCTGCCCACCTCACAGTCTGAGAGCTGGATGAAATTTAGGGAATGGCAGACCATGAGGTGTGATGTGAGGAGACAGCCTGGTGTAGTGGCCAGACCCGGATTCAAATTCAGATTCTGCCTCTTACTAGCTGTGGATCTTAGACGAGAACTTAACTGACAAGCACTTGACTTCTCTGGGCCTCAGGTTCCTCACCTGTAAGATGGGGCTAACAGTTCCCACCTGCTAGGACATAGTGCCTGCGCACGGTTGGCAATCCATTACACTGTTATTGGGAAACGTTCAGTGAAACTGTAAGGCATGACACACGTCAGGAATGTCATTAGAGTCATCATCCCTATAGCAACCAAGGTCAGCCGCCTCTGCCTGACTCCCAGCTGCTTCCACCCCCCGTCTGACCCCACCTGCCTCCCATCCTTGTCATCCAAAGCCTGATGACAGCAGCAGCGGGGAGAGCAGGCTGACAGCCGATCGTTGGGGGATGGGCCTCCTCCCCACCACCCGTTGGGGCGGGGAGCCCTGCTCAGTGGCTGCACACCCAGCCCAGTGCCGAGTCACTGCCCAGCCCTTTGGCAGTTTTGGGCAGAAAGGGGCACCTGAAGGGTGGGGATGTCCTGGGGTGCACTCTCCATCCAGGTGAGGCCCCTCTCAGCCTGCTGACCATGGCCCTGTTGAGCTTGGGATAGGAGTCAGGGGTCTGGGCTCTGCCTCAGTACAGGGGGGGCAGCAACTCCCGCCCTGGCTGCCTCTTTGGGCCACCATGAGGTTCGAAGGGGGCCGAGGCAACTTTTTCACCTGCTTAGCTTTGAAAACAGTCCAAGATTTAGGGAGACCCTTTTGCCCATTTTTAAAAGATTTCAATTCTGGCCGCTAACCCAAGTGGGAGGTCAGGTGCGGCAAGTTCTCAGCTCAGCTCTGCCTTTATTCCTGGCATCCAAAACGCTCCACTGTCCAGGTCCTGCTTAGCCTGATGTCAGCACCAGCTCCCCAACCCAACCTCACCCCCATCACAGGGAAGGACTGTGACCCCCCAAGTGCCCCCTTCTCTCTTGCCACCATACTTTGCATGTGCTGTTCCCTCAGTTTGGAACACCCCCCTCCCCCATCTGTGCCTCAGTTTTTCCTCTAGACTCTGGCTCCTCTCCTCAGAAGGGTGTCCTGACACCCCCCACCCTGCGTGAAGAACCTCTCTTCCCTACTCCCACCCACTGCCTGTCCCCACCTCGGGTGTAGGTCTTGTCACACCAATGTCCTATCTCCCATTCTAGATGTTGGCTGCTCAAGGTAGGGACTTTGTCTTGAGCTGAGCGCAGGGGGTCCCCCGCGGCCCCTCCTCGGGGCCCGACGCCCGCCCGCGGTAGGCTCACTGCGCGCTTCTCGCGCCTGGACGGCACGGGAGGGGGAGGGGGAGGCCCCGGAGGGGGAGGCCCCGCCCCGCCGGCCCTGCGCCGCCCCGCCCCGACTCTGGCCTCACCTGGGCCGCCGGCCCGCCCCCCGCCCGCCCGGCTCCCACTTCCTCCCGCCGCGCCGCCCCTTCCACATTCCTGCGCCGCCGGGCCTGCCCCGCGCCAGTCCTGCGCCGTCGCCTCCCGCCGCCCCGCGCCCCGCCGCGATGAAGGCGGCCCAGGCTGCGAGCGAGGAGGCGCCTCCGGGCGCGCCGTCCGTCAAGGTGGTCCTGGTGGGCGACGGCGGCTGCGGGAAGACGTCGCTGCTGATGGTCTTCGCCGACGGGGCCTTCCCCGAGGTGAGTGCCAGCCCCTCCGGCTCGGCGCGCGCAGCCTCCCAGGGCCTGCCCTCATAGTGGGGGGTCGAAGGCGCTTCTCGCTCTGCCATCCGGAGCGAATGCCTCAACGATGTGATCCGTAAAGTGGCAAGAATGGCACCTACCTGGGAGAGGTGTCCCGGGCACCGATTTCGGCAGCTCGGCTCATAGCAGATCCTAAGAGGGCACCTGGTGGCACAGCATGGCTAAGAGGGCCTGAGCACTTTGCAGCCAGACTGCCTGGGGTCCGATCATGGCTTTGCCACTTACAGCTGTGTGCCCTTGGGCAAGTCCCTACCCAATCTGTGCTTGTTTCCTTAACTGCATAATAGGGAAAATGACAGTGCCCACCTGCCAGGGTCACTGTGAAGAGTGAGTTAATACCGGCCAATGGCTCAGCTCCGAGCCTGTGACTGGAAGGACTAGGCAAACATCTTTCTTGGGAAACACCATCTCCTGTCCCCTACAGCAGACATCCCATGGCTCTGCCGTGAGGGTAAGAACACACAAGACTGGTCAGACTGCTCTCCTCTAACAAGGTGTGTGGCTGTCAGTACCTTGCTTAACCTCTCTGAGCCACCTCATGGGATGGAGGGACCTAGCATGGTGGTGAGCTAGAATTAAGGAAGGCTGGGAGATGCCCCTAATGGCCTGGCATGTTGACTGTACATCCTTCACCAGCATGCTCACTGACTGTCCCGGTGGACCCCTCCATCAAGTCACCTCAGCGCAGTTCTCCTGGGAGCCCATGGGTTTGCTCTGAGCATCTCTTCTCCCTCCTACCATCCCAGCATCTTGCAAACCCCTGGGTTGTGCAAGCACTGGGGAGTCCCCCGGGGAAGGCCGGAGAGGGCAGGCCTGGTAACAGTGTCGAACCTTTCTTTCCACTGAAGCAACATCAAGCTGAGTTGCTTTGCAGCTTATGAAACTGACATTACCTCCTCTGGCTAGTCACATTTGCTTAAAGTTGGGAGGGGCATGTTTTTGGGCCCCCCAGATGCTACCCCTGGGACAACAACGTGGTCTTGCCTTGGGGAACAGAGCCCAGTGGCAGTGTGGGTCTCCCTGGCCGTGACCCCAGGTCTCTGCCTGCTAGACCCGCCTTCTGCTCCTACTACGATCCTTTTCCTGGAAGCTCTCCAAGCCCAAGGAACCAGCAGTAGGAGACCGGGGTCCCGTCTCCCAGGCCTCCTGCCTTGAGCAGGGAGTAGGCTGGGATTTGGAGGAGCCTCAGTGACTCTCGCTGGGCTGTGGGCCAACGTCAGGTTCAGGACACAGGGAGAAGAGTCGAGAGAGCTCGTGAGGCAGGGGGCCCTCCAGGCTGGGAGCCACTGGCATTTGGAGCAGCAACCATTCCCACAGGACCAAAGCCCAGGGCCCCACCGAAGGGCGGGGATGGGAGGGGGCAGGGAGCACCAGCCCTGCTGTCCAGAACTAGCTGAGTCCTTCCTTGTCACCCTGGGACTTCCATGGGTGTGCTGTCCTGGGATGACTCTCCTCTCTCAGGTTATGTCCCCCATCCTGCCATAATTCATTGGTTGGTGAGCCCCATAAGGGCAGACCCAAGCCTGAATCATCTCTGCCCTGCCCTAGCTTGGTCGTGGCCCTGCCTTTCCAGCTGAGGGCAGCCCAACAGATAAGATTAGGTGCTCACTGGTCCCATAGGCAGAGTCACCCTGTCTGGGAGTTCAAAGAACACAACAGAAAGTATAGACAGAGTCTCCAGATGACATTTCAGAGTAGTAGGAAGGGTTGTGACCCACCACTAAAGGGCTGCCCCTCCTAGGGGCCAGGGCCTGACTCAGAGGGCCAGTGGACAGTCAGGCAGGCAGGTTCAAGGTCCTCCTGAATCATGGGCAGGTGGGGCCCCACCTGGCATGGGAAGAGCAGGAGGGCAGAGTTCCCCCATGCTGTGGCTCAACTGACCAGCCCTGAGCAAGTGAGGGAGGCCTGGGGACCCAAGATGCATCCAGTCTAGCATGCCCCTCAGGGGGCTTGTGTTGTGGCAAAGTTTTGAAAACCTCCTTATCTGTTGCTTGAACCC
This sequence comes from Manis pentadactyla, assembly GCF_030020395.1. NCBI lineage: Eukaryota > Metazoa > Chordata > Mammalia > Pholidota > Manidae > Manis > Manis pentadactyla. Next base: position 11,671,690 of record NC_080027.1, on the reverse strand, counting down.
CATCTGTAAAGCTCCCCCTCCTCATCCCTGAATGTCGCTGTGTACAAAACCCATTGTGTTCCATTCCTCTGGCCTCGATGGAGAGTGAGTGAGCTCAGGCTCAGCGGGCCTGGGGTGGAGGGGCCTCTGGCCTGTGTGACCTCCTGAGGCTAACAGCACAAGAGAGGTAGAAACGCGGAGGGCTTGGGAGGGGTTCTGGGGAGGTGTCCTTGGGGAGGAGTCCCAGAAAGGACTGGTCAGGGGTCTTGGTTGGCTTGTGACAGGTTGTGAGGCAAAGGAGGGACCCTAAAAAGCTGTGAGCTTTCCAGGACAGGTCTCTGGAGCTAATCTTGTTTATTACTTGCTCCCCAGTGTCCGGAACTGGACTTGGAGAAGGTGCTAATGTTTACTGCATGAATGAGTGAGTGAATGAGTGAACAAACAAATATAGGTTAATGTCATTCCAGGAGGAGGGGACAGCATGGAGGAAGGCTCAGAAATGGGACAGTCTCCCCGTCCAGGGGGACAGAGATAAAAATAACAGTGGCTGGCGTGTGTAGAGCGCTTATTGTGTGCCAGGCTCTGCAAGGAGCTTCCCACTGAATCCTCACAGCAAGACGCTGTGGTAGGTACATCTCATACTCCCACTTTACAGCTGAGGAGAAGGCCTGGAGGTTCGGTGCCTGGCCGGAGCATTCGACTAGGAAGCGGCAGCCTGGGCCTCCACCCCACAGCCAGCTACTCCCCAGAAACTGCTACACTGACTCCCAAAGAGGGGCGGCACCATCACTCCAGGGCTCCTGTCCTCACAGTCTGCGCCGTGCCCCCTTTTTCCCCAGAGCTACACCCCCACGGTGTTCGAGCGACTCACTGTTAACCTGCAAATGAAGGGCAAACCCGTGGACCTCCAAATCTGGGACACAGCAGGTGGGTGTGCAGGCCTGGGGGAGGAGCAGGGTGGGAGGAGGGGCCGCAGATACCCAGCAGCCAAGCCTTACTCCCTCTCTCTGAACCAACAAGTCTTCAAGGGACAGGTGTGGGCCAGGATTAGGGCCCCCAGGAACCTGAACCCCCCTTGCTTCTGGCCCTGCGTCTGCTGCCTCCTCCACCCCAGGGCAGTCTACTGTGTCCTGGAGACAAGGGGGACTCCAGGGCTCTTTCCTCAGGGATGAACTGCTCCTGGCCTCCTGAGCGTTCCACCCTGGATTTAGTTTCTGCAAGATCTGCCTGACCCTGACCTCTGCCCTCCAGCCTCCTGACCTTGCCTGCATGAGGATTCAGAGTCAGATCCACACCAGAGCGCAGAGATAACCTTAGGGAACCTCAGCAGGTCCCTGACCTTGGAGGGGCTAAGATGTGTTTGCCCAGGGTCATGCCTGCTGCTCACTCCTCAGCCCTCAGGTCCGGGGCAGAGCAGGCCCCTGAGTGATGGCCTCAGTCCCTCCTGGCCTACAGGAGACCACTCACGCAGGCCTGGGCTGGCACGTCCCACAGACAGGCCAGAGGAACACTGCCCCAAGGGGGCATTCACGCGGAATGACCACTAAGTGCCAAATTTGTGTCAGACCCCACGGCACACAACCAGGCCCTGGTCCAGACCCCTGTCTGGTAGGGTGACCTCCCCAACGCTGGGGAGGTGCTGACAGTGGGCAGGTGACCACCCCCACTCTACCCAGGGCAAGTGGACTATGACCGCCTGCGGCCCCTGTTCTACCCTGACGCCAGCGTCCTGCTCCTCTGCTTCGACATCACAAGCCCATACAGTTTTGACAACATCTCTAACCGGGTAGGTACTGGGGGGAGGTGGGGAGGGGCACAGCCCTCATGGCCAGGCCACTCTGCTTTGCCCCCACCCTTGACCCAGCAGGCTGTCAAAGCATGGCAGGCCCTGGATGACATTGATTCTAGTACCTTGCACATATACATGTGGAGACTGAGGCCCAGAGCAGGGCAGCAACTTGCCAGAGATCCCACAGGGATTTGGTGGCAGGGTCTGGCCTCTGACTCCCAGTCCAGAGTTCCTCACCTGCCCTGTGCTGGATTCAAAATACTGTGGCTCTTTCTACTGTGACCTGCCCTGAGAATGCTGGGTCACCCAGAGGCCCCAGCTCACCCAGCATGGACCAGCCTGGGCCAGCCCAAGGTTACATGGTCAGCTTCTAGAAGCTCTCAGCCCCCATCTGTGTGACTACTGGCTCTAGCAGCCTCCCGAGATGTAGCCCAGGTAGGTCGGGGGTTCCCAAGGCTGCTGGTTGCTCACTGCTCACAGGTGTCAGGAATGTGTTCCCCCTCTGACTCAGGCACAGCCCCTCCCTGCTGTTGCCAGGGCCTGTGTGGGCAACGGTGTGCTCCGGAGTTCCACAGAGAATGCCCAGTGACGGCGTTAATTATTTTCACAATGGTGAGGGCAGTGTTTACTGAGAATTTACTGTGCATCAGGCACTGTTCTGGGCCCTTCCATATACGTACTCATCTACTCCCTGAACAACCTTACAGAGCAGATACTATTATTATCCCCAGATTGGATCGCTTGCTCCAAGACACACAAACCGGGGCAGCCCGTACTACCCTGGAGACGAGGGGGACTCCAGAGCTCTGTTCTCATGGATGAGCTGTTCTGGCCTCCTGAGCGTTCCACCCTGGCTTTACATTTCCACCCATCCATTAAAGTGGTAGCCCTGCGATTTGAACCAGGAGGTCTGTTCCACGTAGGCATTCAGAACTATTGATTGAATACCTCTGTGTGCCAGGCACAAAGGCCTGGGAGAGAAGGTGGTGGCTGTGACCAGGGGGCTAGCCATGTGTGGGGGCAGAGAGGGCAGGATTCTGGGTCTGTTTGGAAAGCAGAGTCATCAGGATTTATGGGTGGATTGGACGTGGGTAGAAGAGAGACATTTTGACCAGAACAACTAGAAGGTGGACTTGTCATTTCCTAAGACAAGAAGGAGCAAACTGATGGGGAGAGAGGGGAAATGGGGTCTGTGTGATGACCCAGCAGAGGGTCAGGTAAGCAGGTAGAAGTCTGAGTCTGCAAGTCCCAGGAGAGGACAGGGCTGGGCAGATCCGTTCAGGTGCCGCTGGTGGGAAAGAGCTGTGGACTGGCGAGGTTGGCTGGAGACCTGAGGACCAGGAGCGCAGGGGCCCCGGAGACGTAAGCCCCCCTCTGTGGCCTCCCAGCTGTGGTCCAGGCTGCAGTGACCAGGCCCTGACGCCTCACATTCCAAAGAGCAGCTGACGCAGGATAAGAACGCTCCCTCCAACCAGCGAACAGCTGCAAAACCATTTTGTGAGCTGTTTTATTTTTAAAGGATTATTTATTTCCTTATATATTTTACCCAGTTTAGGGGATGGTTGTAGGAGCCCTTCCCTGGCAGAGAAGCAGGATTCTAGAGCAGACGGAATCAGGGCTTTGGGCCCCGCCTCCCAGGCTCAAATCCTGCCACTTCCAGGTGTCACCAAGGCCAGGTTACATAGCCTTTCTGAGCCTCAGTTACCACATCTGTACATTGGGATTGGTAATAGACCTTCTTCATCAAGACTTGGGGAGCGGTGAGTCCATGCACGTGAAGTCTTGGAGGCTGGCACAGAGTCGCTCCTCCTCAGTGTTGGCGGTGTTGGTTATCATTGTCGGAATGTGCGGGGAGCAGGGGAGTGGCCCTCTCTCCCCATCTGCAGAGAGGGATGGCCCTCCCGGTGGCCAACACATGACCCCCTCACTGCTACCCTCCCGGCAGTGGTACCCGGAGGTGAATCACTTCTGCAAGGAAGTGCCCGTCATCCTCGTCGGCTGCAAGACTGACCTGCGTAAGGACAAGTCGCTGGTGAAGAAGCTGAGGAAAAATAAGTTGGAGCCCGTGACTTACCACCGGGTAGGAGAGCCGGCCAGGGTCAGGGTACCAGAAGAGGGGACTTCTGGGATATGTGCTCCGCCCAGCCTCTCAGAGGCACCAGGCATCCTGCGTGCTCAAGGTGTGGGTCAGGGGAGGGGTCGCCTGCAGGCAGTCATGGGTTAGAAACTGCCAGTAGCTTGAAAGCGGTACCTGGAATACTCTGGAAAGGAGATGGAGTGGCATGCACATCAGATGGTTCCCCAGTTCACAGACAAGGAGCCTGAAGCCCAGAGGGGACTGCGGGCCCCTCTCTGCCACATGCCTGGGAAGTTAATTAGTTGGTGCCACGAAAGGCAGAGACCAAGCCCAGAACTGAGGCAGGAAACCCAATGAAGCCACAGGAGTGCTTGGTCAAACCAGGGGGCAGGAGCTGTGGGTGATCTAGAAAAGCTCACCCTCCATTTTGTCCCAGAGACTCCCTGGGATGGCCAGGAGGGCTGTGGGAAGGCTGGATGCGAGGCCCCGGCCTCCCAGCAGCCCCGTCATCTCTCCCCGTTAGGGCCAGGAGATGGCAAGGGCTATAGGTGCAGTGGCCTACCTCGAGTGCTCGGCTCGGCTGCATGAAAACATCCACGCTGTCTTCCAAGAGGCGGCCAGGGTGGCCCTGAGCAGCCGAAGTCGCAACCTCTGGCGGCGGATTACCCGGAGCTTTTGCATGGTCACCTGACAGCCTGGGGCCCACCCTTCCCCGACCACTGCTGTAGCACAGGAAGGAGCTGGGCACTGACCTTCTGCACCCTTGGCTGGGCTGGACCCAGGCCCCAGGCTGCGACTGGCAAACTGCATGTCAAACAGATGGGCACCACTGAGGCCGGGTCCCCGACCCTGGGCTGGGATCCCCGGACTGGAGCGAGACCCTACTGAAGCCTGTGGCAGGGGGCTCCTGGGCCCACCAGCCCTGTGGGGAGATCTAGTCCTGGAGTCCCCTGGAATCACAGACTCCTGGCTCCCAGCCCTGGACTGCTTAGCCAGGGTCTATGCAGCCTGGCCCATCCTGTGGCTGTTCCTGAGGCTGTACCTTTAGGACCTGGGGTTTCTAGGGCCCTCTGGTGAGAATGCATACCCTGCCCCTTCTCCCTGCCCATCCCAGTGGTACCTTTAGCAACTAAAACAACGTCACTTACCAGTTGCATCAGGCCTTTTGTTTTGAAATGCCTTTACACACATGTTCCATCATACATAAGGGCACCTCCCCATGAGTGGGGCTTCTTGGATCCAAACCTGGCCTTATCACTTTAGGGCCTTGGGCAAATCACTCGAACCTTCTGGACCTCAGTGTCCTCACCTGTGAAATGGGCTCAATCACAGACAATGCCATGGAGTTTTGGATAATTAAGAGCATCATGAAACACATGTGAAGAGCTTAGTAGGTGCCTGGCACAGAGTAAGCGCTCACAAAAGGTTCATAAGTGTTACTTTTCTTTACAATAAATACAACAGATAATATTGTATAGATGTAATATATGTAATGCAATTGATAATATTGTATTAGGCTACTCCAGAGAAATAGAACTGATAGGAGATATATAGATACAGATATGGGTAGAGATAGAAAAAGATTTTAAGGAACTGGCTCACACAGTCATGGAAGCTGGCAAGTCCACAACCTATAGGGCAGGCTGGAGGTTCAGGTTGATGTTGCAGTCTTGAGTCTGAATTCTGCAGGGTAGCGGGCTGGAAACACAGGCAGGGTTTCTGTGCTGCTGACTTGGGGCAAAACCTTCCTTGAGAAACCTGTCTTCTCTATGGCCTTCAGCTGATTGGGTGAGGCCCACCACATAGAACTAGTCACAAATCCCCACTCCCTCAGTTTCATTAGCAACAGCTCCAGGGGCGGGGGTGAGGACTCATGACTCAGACTACAGAGCTGAGCTGAAGCGGGTGAAGTGATGTTAGGGGCCTGCTCTGAGAACCCCACCTGGATTATAGGCTCCGCCCTAGGGTTTTAATATAAGCTGCTGAGGAATGGGAAACAACTTTTGCTAGCCTAGATTGCTCCTCCCCCAAACACACCCCATGCCCAGAATGTTCTGCCCTCCCCTAGGCCAGTGAACTAAGCCTAGCTCAGATACTTCTCTTCTCCTCATTTCCCTAGAGCCTTGATAGGTATGGTGCTATACTTTTCATGCTGACTCCTTGCACTAGACCTGAACTTGCTCGAAGTCAGGATCCTTGTCTCCTTCATCTCTTTGTTCCCAGCCTCTAGCTAAGGATGTGACTTGGTCTATTGGCATTGACAAATGTTCCTTCACCTGAGTCAGTAGCAGATCTGGGTTTGAATCTCAATGCTGCCATTTTCCATAGTGAGATTTTATGAGTTACATTCTTTGAGTTCACTATCCTGTCTGGCAAATGGAAGTAATTCATGTCCATCTTACAGGGTGGCTGTGAGGATGAAGTGGAAAAAACGCTTGTCAGGTGCCCAGCGCAGTGGCAGGCATAAAATTGGTGTGCAGGAAGTGTGGAATGAATCATACGGAGTACAGCTGAGCTGGACAGTGTGTCCTATACTTGAGGTCAAGATGCCGAGCAAGATGCTGGCTCAGGCTCCTTCCCTGAGATAGCCAAGGACTCAACCATCTGTCCCTTCAACAGCCTGGTGTGAAAGGAGCTGTCCGGTGTGCCCAGCACCACAAGAACTAGGGATGTTACAAAGGGAACCCACAGTCTGTGCCCTCAAAGCCAGGTCTGTGTGCAGTGCTCTGGGATAAGCACAGAGGAGGGGCCCCAACCCCAACTTAAAGGGGCTGTTGGGAAGCTGCCAGGAAAGAGAAAGCACTTACCTGGAGAGAGAGACTGCCAGGTGAATGTGGGCAGGAGGAGATTCTGCACCATGCTGTGCAAAGTTTTGCAAGTCAGGTGGGACAAGAGGATATGGGCCAAGGGCTGAGAGTATTAGGAAGGTGGATGGAGTGACAGGCTTGGTCCTGGAGGGCCTCAGTCTTCTCACCTGATAAACAGGAGGAATGAGCTCTGCCTTGCTGACTCTTGACTCATTAAGTCAAGAATGAGATGATTAGAGAAATAAATAGGTGCAATAGTTGAATTTATTTGTCAACTTGGCTCAGCTACAGTGCCCAGTTGTTGGGTCAAACTCCAGTCTGGATGCTCAGGGAAAGTATTTCTTAGATGTGATTAACATTTGCATCAGTAGACTTTGAGTAAAGCAGATCACCCTGCATGATGTGTGTGGGCCTCATCCAATCGGTAGGAAGCCTTAAAAGACAGAGGTTTCCCAAAGAAGAGGGTCACCTGTCCAGAGGCAGGACTGAAGTTCAACTGAGGCCCTCATTGCATTTCATCAGGTGTGCACGTGGGAGTCAAGGTCAGAAAAGAACTGCTACTGTGAGCGGCGGGGAAGCCGCCTCTGGGCCAGGGAGGTGGAGGACACAGTGGTATGCCGGAAGGGGGCTCTGGGGCCACTGCACAGAGGGGGAGGTGGGTGAGTAAACAGTCCGCTGGGGCTGGCTGGAGAGGAGGGTCCCTGCAGGGGGCAGTTGAGTCGGGAACACACTCCTTCACTTTCTGTCCAGCCGGGCCTTGGCCACCCCCATTTACTTTCTCTGGGACAGTCCTGCCTCCCACAGCACTGCCAGCAACACAAGGGCACAGACTGGGCTTGCTGGAATCCCCTGTGCCGCGGCCTAGCCTATAGGAAGCACGAAGAAATACACAGTGGCTGAATGGGTGAGTGCTCTGGGTCAGTGTCCCACTTCAGGGCCTCTCCCATTCCTGCTGGATTGCCACATAAGGCTCGCAGCTCCTTCATCCTCACCACCAGCACAGCCGTTTTTCCAAAGTGCAGCCCAGTCATGGCACTTTGAGCCTTTTACAGTATCTCTGCTAGAGAAGGAGCTGGGGAGATGGGCTCTCCTGCAGCTGGCTGCAGCCCGCCTTACACCCTTGGACACCTGACACTCCCGCCGCTGGCACAAGCCACACCTGGGGAGCGTCAACAACTGGTACTGGCCCCTCCTCACCATGGCCATGCTGTTCCTCCCAGTCATTGCCTGTTCAACCCCCTGGCCCCCAAATCCTTCACAGTGCAGCTCAGACACTGCCTTCTGGAAGCCTGTGGATCGGCCATGTACTCCCTCTCACTACACGCACAGGAGCACCCCTGCACCCCAAAGCATCCATTATCTCTGCCAGGTCCCTTGGTGAAAGAACTGGGCCTCTCTTCCCATCTGTGGGAAAGGCCAGTTGGACTCCTTCAGATGACAGATCTGGTGGCGGGACCAGTCAGGACGGCGGGCAGGGCGGAGGCAGGAGTGGGAGACCAGTTGGGCAGACGGGAGAAACAGGCCACCACATGTCAAGGCCAGGTGACTTCTGGGCTGGGAAGCCGTGCACCGTGAGGATGGACTGCAGGAAGGGTGGGGACGCTGGGAGTGAGGGAAGAATGCGGCCTCTCCCCTGCATGAGAAACGCGAAGAAGGCGAGCCCCTTCCCAGACGGCCTGGGAGAGAGAGACCCATCACGTGGCGGGCGTCCAGCATCAGGCCCGCATCCTGCCCCCCACCCCTGCAACATGCAGCCACCCCAGGTATCACAGGAGGGCACGGTGAGCGGCAGCCCTTGGAGATGCCAGGCTCCTGAGGAGCTAGGGTTGTTATTACGGGTTGCTGTTCTCCTCACCCCTTAGGCCCCCCTTCCAATTCCTCACAACCCGCCCGGAAGGGCGGGCACCATCAGATGAGTGGGAGCCAGGGAAGGCACCGCCCAGAGGCCAGCTGGGGCCAAGAGCTACAAACCACAGTGTCTCCATTTCTCCACACCGCCTTCGCCCAGCCGTGGGGTTGTCTGCCGGAAAGGCAAGCAATGGGGGTGGGGACCCCAAGTTGCCTCCTCCAGGTCAGGCCATTCCCCGGCATCTTCAGCAGGGAGGGTGGGGCCCACGTATGAGTCCTGATGCTGCCATCTCCCCTGGGCTGCGACGGCACCAGGGGTCTCACTGGGTGCTCGGAGGGGATGGCAGCTGGCAGCCCACCACTTCAGGCCACCCTGTTTGCTCTCTGGCCTCCTTCTGCTCCTTTGGTGGGTGAGAACGCACAGCCCCCAGGAAGTCAGCCCAAAGCTACTGGCTACGTAGCCAAAGAAGCCTGAGACCAGGCTGAAGGGCAGAGAGAAAAGAGAACAGAATACCTACATTTTGATCACCTGCCCTGCATTCCGGGGCTTGATCTCCAAGCTCAACGCTTCTGATTAATAGGTCAGATTGTGGACAACAGAGGATTTTCCTGGGCTCCAATCCTGATTCTGCAATATACCAGCTCTGTGAGAAGGCACTAGGGCTCTGCTTGTGTCCATTTCCTTATCTGTAAAAGAAGGGCAAAAGTAGGACCTCCTTCCTAGAGTGCTGAATTAAATGACTTAATGTAACTAGGACTTACTCAGTGTTAACCACTAACTAGTGTTCTTAGCTGTGACATCAGGTTATTGTTTTCTGTGCAGGGTTGTTGCAGGATTGCAAAGCAGGAGCAAGCATGGGCATCTCTGATGCCGGTTGGTCCCCTCTTCCCAATCTCTGTCATCAGACCCTGGGAGGAGAAGAGGGAACTTGGGCCCTCCTGGTAACAAGGACAGGAAGCTTCAGAGGGGAATGGCCGTGGAGTACACGAGAAGGCTGGCTGGTCGCTCTGAGGCGAGCCAGAAGGGTGGGCTGGAATTTCCTCCAAGGCGAGTGTGTGCAGAGGAAACACCAAGCCTGCTCCAGTGCTGAGCGCAGGGCAGATGCTTGATGTGTTTGATTGTGAAATATATGTTGGTTGTCTACCCTGTGTGGGCCCTGTTCTATGTGCTGCACACCAAGTGGGGAGTAGGATGTGGGCCAGGTCTTCTAAGCCTCCACCCTTCATCCTCTGTGGGAGCTACAGTGTGGACACAACCAGTGTGGGAGGGGAGGGAGCCCCCACCATGCATTCAGCAGCCCGCTCCTGCTATTGAGATAAACAGGAGGGGAACCAGAGAGGGGAGCAGGGGGTCACTGAACTAAAGCCACACAGAGCTCGGCCCTCACACCCACGCATCTGGGACACGGTAGTCCTAGAACTACTAGCAGGGGATAGATGCTCACCAGCAGAGCATCCGCGAGCCCTGTCCAGCCAGGTGTTGTAGATGACATTCTGCACATCCCACCTCATTCAGTCCTCCACAAGACCCTCATATTACAGGTGACGAAACAGTTTCACAAAGCTAAAGAGTGGGACCAAAGGCAGTGGCATAGCTGGGTGCCTGGACACAGGATAGAACAGGACTGGACTCACAGCCCCAGCTCCCGAACTCTCCTGGGCACTGGCCAGGCAGCTGGACCTCGACCAGCAGAGGGCAGCAGGGCCCATGTTGAGGCGGCTTTCCTCAGCACGGGGAGGCTGGCAGGCCTGCCCGCTGTGATGCGCCCAGTCACTCCTGCCTGGGGTACTTTCAGCAACACACCACTCTACTAGCTGCCACCACTGAGCAGTGCCCACCCTAACATTTTACTGGGGAAAAAACCGGCTCAGAATGGCCAAGTGCCTTGACCATTCAGCCAGCCTGGACAGACCTGGAATGCGATGCATGCCATCCAGAGTATGGTTCTAGGGTCAGAATCTAGGGTTCAAATCCCAGCTGTACGCTTTCCACCTCCCAGGATTATAAGTCAAGTTTGGAGCTGGAGAGATCAAGGGAGACATCTTAGAGGAGCACTTCCCACAGCCACACAATGCGGGCTCACTTACCTTCTGCTATGCTACACCCTGGAGGCAGGTGGGTCCCAGGAATCTCGCTGCCAACTTCCTCTCCAGACTCCACCCAGAATCTGTAACATCATTTGGGGAGATGATCGAAATATTTCAGAAAGTCAAGGAACCTCAAGGAAGTGCTCGCAGAAAGTAAGGTGCTTTCTGGGAAGGGGACAGGGAGAAGGGGAGGATCTGGAGGACCCTGGGGTTCTTTCTGCTGGAGAACTCACCCACACGGAGACCCACACGCTAGAAAGGGGATGGAAGGGGTTGGGAAAGGTCAGCTGAGTTTCAGCTGTTCCCACCAGTATTCCCAGCAACTGAAGGTGCTGAGTCATGTGACAAAGGCTGCATCCACAGCAGAGGTGACACCCACATACCTCCCTTTGGCCAGCCCTGCCACTTAGACACCCCCGGCTCTCTAACCCTTTTCACTTCCCCACCCAAATTCCTCCCCACAAATGAAAAAAGAAATGGCCTGATAAAGAGTCCTTTCCACACCCCTCTCCATACCTACACCCCTGTCCCCACCCCTGCCCTGAGCCTGCCTGACCACAGGGTGTAGGGGTAGATGTAAATGCCTCCATCATCCTAGCAGTGACCCGCAGGACAAGTCAATAAGAGTTTCTCCTCTTCTACTCTCATTTCCCCACTCCCTTCTCCTGCTTCTGGGACCTCCTTCCATGAGCCCCGTTGTTCTGTCCTTTGTCCACTGTAGTTATTGTTTTGGTTGCCTATTCATTCATTCATGGATTCTTTACTGAGCACTCACTACAAGAATCCCCGTGGCCCTGCCAAGTGCTTGGACCCCTCCCTGGTTTCTCCGCCAGGGTGCAGCCTTGCTGGGAAGCAGCCCCTTTGCTCTATGGATGCCGGACCACCCTCTGGACCCTCACTCTCTCCTGACCCTGGCAGCTAGGACATCATCAATATTAAGTACTCCTGCTCTGCCCCCTCATCTAGGGCTTTGAGTCTAGGGCAAGAGATGAAAAGGGATGACGTTTAAATTCATTTTGGTGACCCTGCAGGATTTTCTTTCTATAAAAGCTTTCTACAAACCAGACACAGTCAATCCTCATAACCACCCTATAAGGTAGGTATACTTAGCAGTTCCATTTTACAGATGACGTAACTGACAGGAAGAGAGGTTAAGAAACTTGTCCAAGGTCACAAACTAGCAAGTGACAGGTCTAGGATTTGAACCTGGGCTGGATTGTGCATCCTACAGGCAGTGGGCAGCGGCCACAGCCCACAGGCAGCATCCAGCAGCTGTAACCTGGGCCATGGGGACCTCTTCCTGCTCCCAGAACGATCAGACAGCCTCTCCATTTGGCCCTTTTGTGCTGTCTGCAGCCTCTAAAGAACTCTGAGTGCTTGAGATCCCCTACTAAGGAAAATTTGAAAACAAAATAAAAAAAATTAAAAAAGAATTTAAATTACTTGCAGTTTCATTGTCACCCAAAACAACTGCTGATTATTTGCATATTTTCTTTTCCTTTTTTTCTTATGAAAACTTTTGTATTGTTATAATCACACTGTCAGACAATTTTGAATTCTGCTATTTTCATTTAACCTTTTAGCCTAAACATTCCTAAATGGCAAACAATTTGTGAATATCATTAAAATGTTATTTTGGAATAATTTTAGATTTAGACAAAAATTACAGAAATAGTACAGAGTCCTCATTAACCCTTTATCTGGCTTCCCCCAAAGTTAACATTCATTTATCAAAACTAAGAAATTAACATTAATACTGTTATTACTTAAACTCCAGATCTTACTCAGGTTTCATCCATTTTTTTCACTAATGTCCTTTTCTGCTCTAAGATCCAATACAACAGTGCATTTAGGTGAATATCATTTTTAGTGGCTGCATGTTATTTCATCTAGTGAATATTCTAACAGATTTTTAAAAACCTATTGGCTGTTATACATTTATTTGCTTCTAGCTTTATCATTTCTAGTTTTTTTATTAAGGTATTATTGATATACACTCTTCTGAAGGTTTCACATGAAAAAACAATGTAGTTACTACATTTACCCATATTATCAAGTCCCCACCCATACCCCATTGCAGTCACTGTCCATCAGCATAGTAATTTGCCACAGATTCACTATTTGCCTTCTCTGTGCTACACTGTTTTCCCTGTGATCCCCCACACCATCTGTACTAAACATAATACCCCTCAATCTCCTTCTCCCTCCCTCCCCATGCACCCTCCCACACCCCTCCCCTTTGGTAACCACTAGTTCCTTCTTGGAGTCTCTGTCTACTGCTATTTTGTTCCTTCAGTTTTGCTTTGTTGTTATACTCCACAAATGAGGGAAATCATTTGGCATTTGTCTTTCTCCACCTGGCTTTTTTCACTGAGCATAATGTCCTCCAGCTCCATCCATGTTGTTGCAAATGGTAGGACTTGTTTCTTTCTTATGGCTGAATAGTATTCCATTGTGTATATGTACCACATCTTCTTTATCCATTCATCTACTGATGGACACTTAAGTTGCTTCCATATCTTGGCTATTGTAAAAAGTGCTGCGATAAACATAGGGGTGCATATGTCTTTTTGAATCTGAGAAGTTGTATTCTTTGGGTAAATTCCAAGGAGTGGGATTCCTGGGTCAAATGGTATTTCTATTTTTAGTTTTTTGAGGAATCTCCATATTTGCTTTCCACAATGGTTGAACTAGCTTACATTCCCACCAGCAGTGTAGGAGGGTTCCCCTTTCTCCACATCCTCGCCATTATTTGCTGTTCTTAGTCTTTTCAATGCTGACCATCCTTACTGGTGTAAGGTGATATCTCATTGTGGTTTCAATTTGCATTTCCCTGATGATTAGTGATGTGGAGCATCTTTTCATGTGTCTGTTGGCCATTTGAATTTCTTCTTTGGAGAAGTGTCTGTTCATATCCTCTGCCCATTTGTTAATTGGGTTATTTGCTTTTTGGGTGTTGAGGCGTTTTAAGTTCTTTATATATTTTGGATGTTAAACCCTTGTCGGATATGTCGTTTACAAATATATTCCCCCATACTGTAGGATGCCTTTTTGTTCTGTTGATGGGTCCTTTGCCATACAGAAACTTTTTAGTTTTATGTAGTCCCATGAGTTCATTTTTGCTTTTGTTTCCCTTCATTTCTAGTTTTTTAAGAAAACTTACTTTATAAGAAATAAAACTAAGATAGCTTATTGTAAAACAACAAGTGCTATTTAAATTGTAGCCCTGCTGATCAGTGCTACCCAATGGCCCTGCATCTCCCCCGCCCCACTCACTCCAGTGTGCAGATAAGGAAACAGAGCTTAGGAGACCCACCCAACGTCATGCAACGCAGCCAGGACACGGTGCAGGTCTTCCTGTGCCTAGACCCCTGCTGGAGTGACCAAATATCCTCTAATTGAAACTCTGTCCCATCGAAGTGCTCATGAAGCTTTTATTCAGAATGGTTAAAGGGAATCCAGGAATCGGTAAATTAGAAGAAAAAAGGTTTTAGAGAAGGAAAAATTCTTTCTGGCTTTTTCCATGACACTCCTGGTTTCAGATACATTGATTTATTGTTACATCAAGATCAGTAAACCCAACTGACCAGGGGGTGGGGCTGTGGTTTCCTCTTCTGCAAAGTGATGATGATAGTACCTCCTCATGATACTACCTCCTTATGGTTGCTTTGAGGGTTGGAAGAAGTCAGGTATGAGAGGACTTGACATAGCACCCGGCCTGGTGAGTACCCAGAAGATGGGGGCCTAGTGGGTGCTCTAGGAGGCCCCTCTGTCGCCAGCGATGTCCTTGCAGCCCCAGAGCTAGCCCAGAGGACAGTTCGGCTGCCGAGCTCTTAGAAGCTGCTAAAGGGCCTTTGGGGGCAGGGGATGGCGCTCCTTGTCTCCCAGCACTGCAGTCATAGCACCACGTTTGGTGGGGCTATTCTGTACCAGCTCACTTATGCTTAAACAATGCGAACAGGGTGGGTGTTCTGAACATAGACCCAGAAAGTGCAAGGCTTCCTGGGATTCGAACCCAGGAAATCCATGACCTTAACTGCTATGCCCTCCCCCTGCGGCAGCCTTCTGGGTCCTCCCACATCCTACCTAGCACCTTGCCCCTCAGCTCCATGGCTCTGACAGCCAGGTGCACGGTTCCAATATCCAACAGAGAGTTGGAGGAAGTACTTGGTGCCAGCAGAGTGGATGCACTGTGGTCGAAAAGGAGAGAAGGAGGGAGGGAGGGGAGGAAACATGAGCAAGTTTGGAAATAATTTGATTACTTCTGTGGCCTTCCTCCCCAAAACCCATAACCTCTATCCAATCAGAAAAACATCAGACAAACCCCCAACTGAGGGACATTCTACAAAGTCCTACCTGACAGGTCCTCCTCAAAACTGTCAAGGTCATCAAAAACAAGGAAAGTCTAAGAAACTGGCACAGCCAGAGGAGCCTAAGGAGACATGAAAACCCAGTGTAGCCTGGGGTCCTGGCTGGGGTCCTGGGACAGAAAAGGACATTAGATACAAAGTAAGGGAATCCTTTAGTTAATAATGTATCAATAGCACACCAATTTTGTACAATGTTACACCATTTGTAACAAATGAACCAGGCCACCATAAAACACATAATAGAAGAAACGGGTTTGGGGTAAAACTCTGTACTATCCTCACAGTTTTTCTGTAAATATAAAACTTCTAAAAGGTTAAAAAACTAATCAAAGTAGTCACCAGGAGACATCTTCGGAGTTGGTTGGAAGTCCTGTTATTTATGTGGGGTGGAGCCCATACTCTTTCAGCTGAGAGTCTCCGAGGATCCTGTCACCTGGGTCTGGGCCCCCTGCACTGCGAGCAGCTGAGCCCCAACTGGTACCTAGGTGGCAAACTGGCTGAGGGCAGGGCCCAGAGAATTAGTGACAACCCCTCCGGGTCTCCCTCCGTGCAGATGATGTTCATTAAATGCAAGTGGGCAGTCGGCCTGAACCGCCCCTCTTCCAGCCAAGACAGGTAAGTTGCCTGCAGTTCACACCTACTTCTGAAATTCAAGTTCTGAACTGGAGCAGAGACCAGAGTGAACCAGGGAGACCTCCTGAGGTTTAGACAAACAGACCCTGGCAGCTGACAACAGAAATGTCAATAGCCCCTGATGGCTTTGCTCACCAGTTTTCACTCTAGGTAGGGTCCACCCAAGCCCAAGTTCCGTTAGCCCAGGAGCTCGGGGAAGCCAGTTAACATCACTAAATTAGCCAAACACAGTTTCAAAGCAGATCTAAGCATTCTGTCCCAAAGAGCTCCATTTGGACCTCCAGGGCAAGGCTCCGCCCCTCGGCTGGCAGCCTGCCAACTGACCCTGGTTCTGAGGGTCCAGGACCAGCCCACCCCTCCCAGGATCTCTGGGCTGTGGGCAGAGCAGTTCCCAGAGCCTCTCCAAACTCACCGGCCCCTTTTCCCTACCCACAGCCAGCCTGGTCAGAGTAGGGATTGTGACAGATACTAAAAGCCAGGGCAGGGCAGACTTGAGGGCCCTCGACAGAGAAGCTGGACCACTCGCCCGCACAACTCTACTGGCCAGAAGGGGCCTGATCCCTTCCATTCACCTGGCTGAGCCTCCCTGTGCCTCTGGCCAAAGGCCTATCCGACACAGCCTCCCGGGGCAGGGGTCTGTGGGCACCTGTACAAGGGGCTGGGCTCCGGAAGGGGAGTCATGGTGGAGGTGAGGGAAGAATTTGGGGCTAAGCCAGTGGGAGGACCCTGGAGAATTTTTGCAGCTGGGCTGAGGGTGGAGCAGGGGAGGTTAAGAACCCCAGCAGGGACGGGCCAGACAGACCTGCAGATCCGCCCAGGAGAATGCTCAAGCGTGTGTCCAGACTGAAAACTAGGCAAGGCCAGGACCGAGACCCTGCCCCTAGGGAGCAAAGGCCCAATGTGTCCCCCTACCCCAGCTCCCTTCTCCAAAGCTGCTCTATCAGCTCCTGCCAAATACACACCAGACCCCCAGGATACATGGTTACCTAGAGCTGTGGGCAAGACCCAAGCCAATTCTTCCTTTTAGAGGGGACCCTGCACCTACAGCCATATACCCTACTTTTTAGAGGAGCCTTCTGCTTCTACCCTGGAGAGGCAGCCTGGCCAGTTCCTGAACTACAGGGATCCAAGGGAGACTGGGGGCAGTGTGGCTGTGGGCATGGAGCAGCCTTCTCAAAGCAGGACCACCCTCTGCCACCTGTCCTTTGGCTGCATTCCCTGCAAACCAACTGCCCGTCTGAGCATGATTGCTGTGGGGGGTAAAGAAAAGGCTCCTTTGCCCCTGGCTGGGGTTCTCTCTCTCAGAAGTGAACAGGGAGATGGCTGTCCTTAGACTTGTCCCAAGTCTGTGAGTGCCCAGATGCTGACTGTGCCCAAGAGCACACTGCTGCCAGTTGCTTCCTGAAACTCAATGTCTCCATGCAAACATCAGTCAAAAAGAACAGTGGACATCTGAGTGGTAGGCAACCAGTGCTTTCTGGCTGATAACTGTAGCACATGTGTGTTAACTGCAACCTCCTGATCTTGCAAGGAGAGAGGAAGGGGCGTGAGGGGTGGGCAGACGTGATTGCTGGGCATGGAGAAGGCAGGCTCCCTGGGTGCTGGGTGGATAGGAGGCTGTAGGCAGGAGGTGAGGATGTGGGAGGCAGGTGTGGGCCTTTCCATAAAAGGATGTGAACACACCTGCTTCCTCAGTCTTCCTCCACTCCCAGACTGCTGCCACACCCTGCCACAGCAGCTGTCACCTCCCTCACCACTTGTGGCCTTTTTGATCTCTCCTCCACCGGACAGTGGTTCTGGCTGAGAGAAAGGGCCATGTCTTCCTCGCCCTTTGCAAACCTAGGGCTCACTGGTGCCTAACATGGTGACCCCCACCTTGGGCTCCTCGCATGTCCCGTGCACATCCCCCAGCCTGCAGCATGGCCTGTCCTCCTTCCACCTAGCTGTGCCCCAGCCTGGTGCCCAAGGAAACTTCTTCCTCACCATGTCCCCACACTCCATCCATGCCAGGCCACCCTTCAAGTTCACTGCCCTCTGCAGCCGTCCAGTCAGCCAGCAGCTCTCTGAGAACTTCTGTTTTACATCATTTGTAACTTAACACACACAGCATTTGTATGTTATTAGAGCAGGGACACCTCACCTATATTTTTAGATAATCCTTGTGAGGGGGCTGGGAGTGCTGGCCTGGGTACTATGCTACCTGGGTTCTGACCCTAGTTCTGTCTTGGTCAAGCCCCATGGCCCTGGGCATGACCCTTAACCTCCCAGTACTTTTCCCTCCGTCTCTGAAGCCAGGTAATCATCCCACCTCCTCCCAGGGATGTTGAAGATAAGTGTGATGAGCTGGGACAGGCTTGGGCCTTCATTAAAAGTGTCTGGTTTAAAGGGCATCTCTGGCAGCTGGTGGAAACCAGGGTGGCAGCGACAGGACTCCTGGGAGGCAGGTGAGACGCTGCTGCCCTGGGTCTCCCCTTACCCACCTGCTTCCTCTTGCCAGTCCTGGGAGCTGAGCAGGTGCCTCCAGCCCAGCTAGCTCCTCCTGAGGTGAGACACTGGCGCAGCAGGTTTTCTTTCCAGCTGGCCTTCCTTCACCACTTCTGTTAGTTCAAACTTAAAACCCACCACATCTAGAAAGCCTTCGGGAAGGACAGCACTCGAGGCTGATGCCATTTTCCCTCTGGAACTGACGACTCTCGTCTGGCGTCCACCATCCCTGTTGTAGCTCTCTTAGAACCCACAGGACACTCTCCACTGCACTGTGTAGCCCTGGACTTGGTGGCCTGCCCATGGCCTCTTGGCAGTCCGCATTCTGTGCCTCTGCCCGAGAGCTGCTCAGACACGAACTCTGCCTAGGTAGGGCAGTGCAGGTACCACGGAGCCCACAGCCTTTGGAGGCAGCCCTCAGCCAATGACAGATGACAGCTGGTGGATAAAGGAAATTTTGTGGCCTGTTCTACATTGTATTCTAGAGGCCACAGCCAGGCTGAGCTCCAGCGGCTCACTGCAATAGCTTGCTTGGTAGTGTACCCTCTCTGCACCTTCTTCCCTTCTCTGTTACCCCACTCTCCTGTCAATACTTCCTAGGACCACTTCCCAAATAAACTACTTGCACTCGAATCCTTGTCTCAGGGTTTGCTTCCAGTGAACTAAGAGTCAGACACACTTACTTACATCAAGACCAGGTCTGTCATATTTGTCTATCTATCCCCTAGTGTGCATTTCTGACACATAGGAGACTAAAAGGATGAATAAACCTGCTGATCTTCTGAATGCTTCCATGGACTCACATCTGCATAGGGATCTGACAGTGTTCAGTTAACACGATTGACCTTGGATTTAGTCAGAAGCTCTCAGCTGCAAGCAACAGAAACTGACTCCAACTAACCTAAGCAGAGATGAATTTAATGAAAGTGTGTGTATATGTGCGTGTGTGGTGGTGGTGGAAGCGGTAGTAGAGGTGGCTCTCAGAATGGAGTGGGGGTTAGAGAACCAGGTTTGGGTTGTTGGGAAGCCAGGGAGCTCTGTGGCTCCACTGCTAGTAGTTTACTAGGAACAAGCTGACTGCCAGGTAGGAATGACCTACATTTTCCCCCACATCCTAAGGTCACCTGCTTGGGAGTCAACATCTGAAAGAGAGGGTCTCCTGGGTCAACCCTAAGTCACAAACTACCCTCTGACCATACCAGATGAGGGGATGGGGGTGGTTTGCCCCTTCAGCTTCCACAGAGGGAAGACACCCCCACTCTCAAGACCACCTTGAGGGAGAGATGTTTAAAACACAAGGTGTGCAGTAAATGCCAAACTGGGTGGGGGGTTGGCAGGGCTGTGGGAATTCACAGAGGGCAGCAGGGAAGGCAGGTGCGTGTGTTTGGGCAGAAGAGGGTCCAGGGAGGAGAGAGCACGCCTGAGACTGTTCGAGGGGAGGATTGTGCAGGAGACCTCACCCCTCACAGGAGAGTCCAGGCAAAGCTCCCTCAGTGAAGGCCAGGTGCTGCCAGGTCTGGGCTGTGGGAACTATGGGAGCCCGCTGCCATCCCAGATGACAGGTGAGGTTGGGAGAATAAATGAGGACTCATGGGAGAGAAGAGCTAAGGGTTGAAGGCTGGGCCTTGAAGAAAGCCCTAGGGCAATGGTGGGAGAGAGGCAGAGGCTGAGCTGAGAGGCTGACATGTCTGGTCATCTGTCAGCTGGGGTCATGGCTGCTGCTTTGGACTCTGAGCTTTCCTTCCCATGGAGGTCACCTGTCTGGGGCCTCACTGACCTCTGGCAAGACTAGTGGTCACAGGAGGTGGGCTTCCTGCAATTGCTCTCACTGCTCCTGAATCCACCCCCTTCACTTTCCAAGAAAGTTAAGAGCATTAAGACATGGCTTCTAACAGAGAGAAAGGGGCTGGGACGCAAAGCCTACTTCACCTCACTGCTTTCTCTCTTCCTGAGACTATTCCTAGGGTTTTCAAGTGTAAACTCCCTCAACCTCCTGCCTGGACACCCTCCGGTGAGCTCCTGTGCACAGTCCTCACCTCTCTCCAGGTTCAGAGGAAGACACACGTTCTTTCAGCCCCTGCCATTCCTCACTGAGAACCCCTATTTCCAGGTTCCACCCTCCAGCCCTCGCTCTAGAGAGAGGCATCTTGCAGGCCACGCACAGGCTCATTTCTTTCCCATCCCCAGCCCCCTTCCTTCTGCTCTTCACGACAGGATCCTGAAAGAAGGCTTTCAGCCCGTCATCTTTTCTTATATCCCACTTACTCTTGGCTTGTCGCATTCTAAATCCCCCCCCCTCAACTGCACTGACACTGCTGTCAAGGGTCGCCAGGGATGTCATAAAGCTTCCCCATCCGGGATGGTCTTCCAGCTTCATCTCACCCTTCGACCCTTCCTTCCTTCCCACATGCTCCTGCATGCTGCTTTCACTCTTTTGTGTCCTACTTTTCTGGTCTTTTCTCCTTAGCTGTTCCCACAGGCTCTTTTTCCTAGGCTGGACACTTTCTTTGTCCATTCTTCCAGCAGCAATTGAGCTTGCCCTGGGACTCTGGCCTCTTACACTTTCCATGGGACATTTTGTTTCTCCCATGGTCTTAGCCTGGTGCCGTTGATTCTTGGATCTCTGAGTTGCGTGCAGGCTGCTGTCCCCCATTCCATCCTTACAGAGCCCCTCAGCCTCAACGAGTGCCGGTGCGATCCATCCTCTTGGCACCCCCCCCCCCCCGCCTCTCCTGGATTTCCCATTTCAGGGTCACGCACAGCAAATGCAGCCAAGGCAGAAACACAGCCATCACCCGTGCCTCGCCCCCACATCTTCCTCACTTCCCGCATGTCCAGTGTGTGACCAGCCCCCGGGGAGCCTTGCCCTCTTTCCTCTCCATACTCATTATATTGCCTGAGGCTATGGCCTCAACTCATCTCATGGGTGTCAACAGAACACCTTAATTTTCTCACCAACATTCTGTCTTTGTATCACGGTTCTTTCTGAAACATAAATTTGACTTTGTCATTCCTCTGCTTCCATGCCCACCGTGGGTTGCCTGTGCCCTGAGAGTCCACTCAGTCCATGGCAAGCTTTGGGTGGCCCAGCCTGGCCACTCTGGGACTTCACCTCACACCTCTCCATCTCAGCCACTCTGGTCTCCTCCTTTCTGAGCACACGTCCATTTCCATGAGGGCCTTTACTCAAGCTCTTCTCTCTCCCTGGAATGCTCCTTTTTGTCATATCATCTCAACTCTAATGTCACCTGAGAAAAGTCTGCCTATTTTCTTCATGGAATTTACCTAATAAATAATTTGCTATGGTTTTCCCAACTGTAAGCTAGCTCAGTTTTTTTTATTTTATTTTATTTTGGTATCATTAATCTACAATTACATGAAGGACATTATGTTTACTAGCCTCCCCCCTTCACCAAGTCCCCCCCACATCCCCGTTCACAGTCACTGTCCATCAACATAGTCAGATGCTGTAAAATCACTACTTGTCTGTCTTCTCTGTGTTGCACAGCCCTCCCCGGGCCCCCCCCCCACTATACATGCTAATCGTAATGCCCTCTTTCTTTTTTTCCCACCCTTATCCCTCCCTTCCCACCCGTCCTCCCCAGTCCCTTTCCCTTTGGTAACTATTAGTCCATTCTTGGGTTCTGTGCTTCTGCTGCTGTTTTGTTCCTTCAGTTTTCTTTTGTTCTTATACTCCACATATGAGTGAAATCATTTGGTACTTGTCTTTCTCCGCCTGGCTTATTTCACTGAGCATAATACCCTCTAGCTCCATCCATGTTGCTGCAAATGGTAGGATTTGTTTTTTTCTTATGGCTGAGTAATATTCCATTGTGTATATGTACCACATCTTCTTTATCCATTCATCTACTGATGGACATTTAGGTTGCTTCCATATCTTGGCTATTGTAAAAAGTGCAGCGATAAACATAGGGGTGCATCTGTCTTTTTCAAACTGGAGTGCTGCATTCTTGGGGTAAATTCCTAGAAGTGGAATTCCTGGGTCAAATGGTATTTCTATTTTGAGCATTTTGAGGAACCTCCATACTGCTTTCCACAATGGTTGAACTAATTTACATTCCCACCAGCAGTGTAGGAGGGTTCCCCTTTCTCCACAACCTCGCCAACATTTGTTGTTGTTTGTCTTTTGGATGGTGGCGATCCTTACTGGTGTGAGATGATATCTCATTGTGGTTTTAATTTGCATTTCTCTGATGACAAGCGATGTGGAGCATCTTTTCATGCGTCTGTTGGCCATCTGAATTTCTTCTTTAGAGAACTGTCTGTTCAGCTCCTCTGCCCATTTTCTAATTGGATTATTTGCTTTTTGTTTGTTGAGGTGTGTGAGCTCTTTATATATTTCGTATGTCAACCCTTATCAGATATGTCATTTATGAATATATTCTCCCATACTGTAGGGTACCTTTTTGTTCTATTGATGGTGTCCTTTGCTGTACAGAAGCTTTTCAGCTTGATATAGTCCCACTTGTTCATTTTTGCTTTTGTTTCCCTTGCCCGGGGAGATATGTTCATAAAGAAGTTGCTCATGTTTATGTCCAAGAGATTTTTGCCTATGTTTTTTTCTAAGAGTTTTATGGTTTCATGACTTACATTCAAGTCTTTGATCCATTTCGAATTTACTTTTGTGTATGGGGTTAGACAGTGATCCAGTTTCATTCTCTTACATGTAGCTGTCCAGTTTTGCCAGCACCATCTGTTGAAGAGACTGTCATTTCCCCATTGTATGTCCATGGCCCTTTTGTCGAATATTAATTGACCGTGTATGTTTGGGTTAATGTTTGGAGTCTCTATTCTGTTCCATTGGTCTGTGGCTCTGTTATTGTGCCAGTACCAAATTGTCTTGATTACTGTGGCTTTGTAGTAGAGCTTGAAGTTGGGGAGTGAGATCCCCCCGACTTTATTCTTTCTTCTCAGGATTGCTTTAGCTATTCGGGGTCTTTGGTGTTTCCATATGAATTTTTGAACTATTTGTTCCAGTTCATTGAAGAATGCTGTTGGTAGTTTGATAGGGATTGCATCGAATCTGTATATTGCTTTGGGCAGGATGGCCATTTTGACGATATTAATTCTTCCTAGCCAGGAGCATGGGATGAGTTTCCCATTTGTTAGTGACCTCTTTAATTTCTCTTAAGAGTGTCTTATAGTTTTCAGGGTATAGGTCTTTCACTTCCTTGGTTAGGTTTATTCCTAGGTATTTTATTCTTTTTGATGCTATTGTGAATGGAATTGTTTTCCTGATTTCTCTTTCTATTAGTTTATTGTTAGTGTATAGGAAAGCCACAGATTTCTGTGTATTAATTTTGTATCCTGCAACTTTGCTGAATTCCGATATTAGCTCTAGTAGTTTCGGAGTGGAGTCTTTAGGGTTTTTTATGTACAATATCATGTCATCTGCAAATAGTGACAGTTTAACTTCTTCTTTACCAATCTGGATTCCTTGTATTTCTTTGTTTTGTCTAATTGCCGTGGCTAGGACCTCCAGTACTATGTTGAATAACAGTGGGGAGAGTGGGCATCCCTGTCTTGTCCCTGATCGCAGAGGAAAAGCTTTCAGCTTCTCGCTGTTCAGTATGATGTTGGCTGTGGGTTTGTCATATATGGCCTTTATTATGTTGAGGTACTTGCCCTCTATACCCATTTTGTTGAGAGTTTTTATCATGAATGGATGTTAAATTTTATCAAATGCTTTTTCAGCATCTATGGAGATGATCATGTGGTTTTTGTCTTTCTTTTTGTTGATGTGGTGGATGATGTTGATGGATTTTCAAATGTTGTACCATCCCTGCATCCCTGGGATGAATTCTACTTGGTCATGGTATATGATCCTTTTGATATATTTTTGAATTCGGTTCGCTAATATTTTGTTGAGTATTTTTGCATCTACGTTCATCAGGGATATTGGTCTGTAGTTTTCTTTTTTGGCAGGGTCTTTGCCTGGTTTTGGTATTAGGGTGATGTTGGCTTCATAGAATGAGTTTGGGAGTATTCCCTCCTCTTCTATTTTTTGGAAAACTTTAAGGAGAATGGGTATTATGTCTGATAAAATTCCGAGGTAAATCCGTCTGGCCTGGGGGTTTTGTTCTTTGGTAGTTTTTTGATTACCGCTTCAATTTCGTTGCTGGTAATTGGTCTGTTTAGATTTTCTGTTTCTTTCTGGGTCAGTCTTGGAAGGTTGTATTTTTCTAGGAAGTTGTCCATTTCTCCTAGGTTTCTCAGCTTGTTAGCATTTAGGTTTTCATAATACTCTCTAATAATTCTTTGTATTTCTGTCGGGTCCGTCGTGATTTTTCCTTTCTCGTTTCTGATTCTGTTGATTTGTGTTGACTCTCTTTTCCTCTTAATAAGTCTGGCTAGAGGCTTATCTATTTTGTTTATTTTTTTGAAGAACCAGCTCTTGGTTTCATTGATTTTTGCTATTGTTGTATTCTTCTCAATATTATTTATTTCTTCTCTGATCTTTATTATGTCCCTCCTTCTGCTGACCTTAGGCCTCGTTTGTTCTTCTTTTTCCAATTTCGATAATTGTGACATTAGACCATTCATTTGGGATTGTTCTTCCTTCTTTAAATATGCCTGGATTTGTATATACTTTCCTCTTAAGACTGCTTTTGCTGTATCCCACAGTAGTTGGGGCTTTGTGTTGTTGTTGTCATTTGTTTCCATATATTACTGGATCTCCATTTTGATTTGGTCATTGATCCATTGATTATTTAGGAGCATGTTGTTAAGCCTCCATGTGTTTGTGAGCCTTTTTGCTTTCTTTGTACAATTTATTTCTAGTTTTATGCCTTTGTGGTCTGAAAAGTTGGTTGGTAGGATTTCAATCTTTTGGAGTTTACTGAGGCTCTTTTTGTGGCCTAGTATGTGGTCTATTCTGGAGAATGTTCCATGTGCACTTGAGAAGAATGTGTATCCTGTTGCTTTTGGATGTAGAGTTCTGTAGATGTCTATTAGGTCCATCTGTTCTAGTGTGTTGTTCAGTGCCTCTGTGTCCTTACTTATTTTCTGTCTGGTGGATCTGTCCTTTGGAGTGAGTGGTGTGTTGAAGTCTCCCAGAATGAATGCATTGCATTCTATTTCCTCCTTTAATTCTGTTAGTATTTGTTTCACATATGTTGGTGCTCCTGTATTGGGTGCATATATATTTATAATGGTTATATCCTCTTGTTGGACTGAGCCCTTTATCATTATGTAATGTCCTTCTTTATCTTTTGTTACTTTCTTTATTTTGAAGTCTATTTTGTCTGATACTAGTATTGCAACTCCTGCTTTTTTCTCTCTGTTGTTTGCATGAAATATCTTTTTCCATCCCTTGACTTTAAGTCTGTGCATGTCTTTGGGTTTGAGGTGAGTCTCTTATAAGCAGCATATGGATGGGTATTGCTTTTTTATCCATTCTATTACTCTGTGTCTTTTGATTGGTGCATTCAGTCCATTTACATTTAGGGTGATTATTGAAAGGTATGTACTTATTGCCATTGCAGGCTTTAAGTTTGTGATTACCAAAGGTTCAAGGTTGGTTTCTTTACTGTCTTACTGTCTAACTTAACTCGCTTATTAAGCTATTATATACACGGTCTGATGATTCTTTATTTCTCTCCCTTCTTATTCCTCCTCCTCCTTTCTTCATATGTTGGGTGTTTTGTTCTTCTGGTCTCTCTTTTAGGATTAGTTGTATTTGTTGTATTTTCAAAAATATATATATTCTTGGGAGGAGATTCCCACTGTCCTGTCCTACTCACACCACCATCTTGGCTCCGCCCTAAGCTAGCTCAGTTTTATGTCACAAGTTTATTTATATTATTATAGCACTTACTATGTTCCAGGCACTGTTTGTGCTCTGTTGAATGTTACTTTATCTAGATCTGAAGGGGGAAACCCTGAGAACCATGTGCTTGGCAAGGTAATGGGTTCCCTGCATGGTACAGCTGCACTTGGATCACAGAGGTGTTTCCAGGGTCCCTGATGGACCCCTACACATGCTGTCTCTCAGATCAGGGCTCTGCCTGCTGTGTCCACGGTATTCCTAGAGACTACAGCAGTGCCTGCTACCTAGCAGACACTCAATATAATATTTGCTGCCTGGATGCCCAAATACCTATCCCCTACAAAATACAAAACCCTGTCTACTTGCTGAATATGGTGGGAAAGTCCTCTAGGATAGGATTTCATTCTCTGCAGGCTCAGCTCTTGTTGGCCATCCTGCTATGTCCAGAGCACACCAAGAATGGGAAATGTTCTTCCCCCATTGTCTTCTTGGTGTGTATCAAAAATCCATTAACTTTCAAGCATCACCTCTTCCACGAAGACTTCTGACTGGACACTCCTCCCCTGCAGCAGAATTGGCCCCTCCCACCACTATTCCCTCACAATATCCTGTATAGACCGTTTCTATATCCTGCATGGTCCTGATGTCCATCATAGCACTTGTCCTGTTTTATATCTCATATGCATGTAGTTGTCTGATCCTTTCACTCTTTCAAAGATCCAAGTTTGGAGGCTAATTTATGTGGCCACCTGGCCCCCCCACTGTGTAGTCTTGCGCACTGTCACATTGCAACCCCAGTGACAAGCACAGTAACCTGCAAGGGCAGGTGACCTTTCTGGGGAAGGAACGAATGAATGAATTAGATCTGATGGCTACAAATGTCATCAGTTTCAAGAGTAGCAGAAAGAGCAACTATCAGAAGACATGGTTTATGGTTCCAATTTCATTACTAAACTAGCTGCGTGACCTTGGCCAAGCTACTTAGCATCTTTGGGTCTCAGACTGCCAGTTTTTTAAATGAGCAGGTTGGATTAAGTGATTCAGTGCTAATATCCCCTTAATAGATGAGGACCTAACAGACACTATAGGGAAGAAGTTAGCTCAGCACCAAGTAAACATACCAGGAGGTCCTGGGAGAGACAGAAGTATTACAGCGCTTCCAAAGCTGTACAGGAACCAACCTCATTTCTCCCTTTGCAAACTCTGCCATGCTGTTATTTGTCTACACGGGTTCACATTTTTAAAGAAGTTATTTTTTCCCCCTTTTAAACTATAAGCTCCTTGAGGGTCCAAGTCTTATATTTTGAATCTTGAGGATCCAGCGGGTAGTTAGAAATAAGCATTTATTTTGTGGTTGATGACAACAATGGTCAAATAGAGATCCAATCAAATGTAAGGCAGTGGGTGGCAGGTTTGATGAGAAGTGCACTAGAGAATGAAGAGAAAGCATTGGAAATCAAGAGTATTGTTCTATCAACAGCATTCAAACTACATGCCTGTGTATTAAGAAGCAACTTAAATGCATATAGAAAGAAACAAGGTCCCTTCAAGAGGAATAATGTAGATTCAGAAAAAGGAAACCACTGCCTATTCGATGTTTATCTTCCAGCAAGCTGGAACTGAGAATTCAATTTGCCCACTTTTCTAAATTCACTAACTAATAAAGTTCATAAAGTACAGGAAATAGTAAATGAGTACTAAATACTAAAATGAAATAGAGAATGCTTAAAATACTATAGAAAATATGAATGTTTAAGCAAAACATAAGCCTTCACCAATATAAATGTACATATTAAAAACAGATTAAAAAAATAAAAATAAAAAAACAGACGAGTAAATGTTTTAAATTTTTTATTATGTTTTTGTACTTGTACATGTGACTACCCTACATGGATAAATCTTATAAGCAGTTTAAACAGTAAAGGATTAAGATATAGATGTGGTGTTGCCCACATTTCTTATACCAATAAAATTACAATGGAATAGAAAGCTAGGAATATGTAGTTCACCAACAAGAGGACAATTTGATCAACAGCAAACACAGATCTATTAATTGTGACCAAATCAAAGCATGAACTCCAGTCTGGGGCAAACCAGGTATAATTGCAAAAAATACAACGTGAAAATCTCACTGTAAGCACAGTCATATTTTCTTGTGGTTCCCCAAGAGTGGGAAAATGGATTTAGCCAGAAAGAAAAAGAAGACTGAATTTAAATACTTCGCAACCATTTTGGGAAAAAAGAAGATTGTCATTTAAAAATTACACACTTCAGATATAACAACAGCATAAAGAGGCATTTTAGAAAATTGACTGGAGATTTTAGGTTTATAATATCACATCAAAAGCTGTGCTCCAATATGGACTCTAAAGACAACACCCAGAGATTGGAGATGGCAGAAGTGACTGAAGCCAACATCCCACGAGAAGCTGGAATCTCTAGAAAAGAGAGTGAAGACCTTGGCCTAAGAGTGGCATCCTTACCTCCTTGCTTGGCCGGCAGGAGCAGGGGCTTTAGCTCCTGTCACCTCTATTCCAGCTGAAGTGACAGCTGCAGAAACAGTGTACCTAGAATAATTGATACTGTGTCAATCCTCTGCTCCAGCCCATATGTGCCCCTATCAAAACCAAACTTCTAGAAGGGATCAAAGCCCTTAGGCTTTCACACTCCTCTGTCCCTCTAAAGTATCACCGCACTACTTTATTCACTGGTTCAATAAACACAAATGGATGAGTACTAACTATACCTGGCACTATTCTAGGCACAGGGGATGCCACAATGAACATGAATTAAACAAAACTCCCTACCCCATGGGGTCTACATCCAAGATCCAAGTGGAATTCTATATCCAGTTCTTATTGTCACATTATCTTCCAGTGATTCACTATAATGACGATTGTTCTCTCAAGCATGTCACATCTTCATGGTATCTCCTCTATGATGTGAAGTCTTCAAGGGTAAAAGCCAAGCTTTCCAATTTTTCAAAACTCCTTTCTCCATCCAAGCACTTAATTTAGTGTTGGGCAAAAGATACTCAGTAACAAAACAAATCCTTCATGTGGGAAAAAAATAAACGAAAAGAAACAGGAAATTTGAGCAATCCCTTCTAAGTATGTTCTGTTCCAGCTTCCATAGGGGGTTTGTGTCCATTAGTCCCTTTGACTCCACAATAATCCTAGAAGGAAACAGGGCGGAAGTCATTATCGCTGTTTTACTAAAGAGAGAATGGGGTTCCTGATAGGTTAGGGAACTGGGCTAATAATACACAACTGGTAAGGGCTTCTCACAGAACAGCCGAAGGAGCGCCAGCCTCAGCCTCAGCCGAAGCTGACAAAGGGCCCTGAATGCCCTTGACGAAATGGGCAAAGATCAGACCTGCTGGGAAGTTCTAGAAATAGTCCTCAGTGTTTAGGCAACTGGCCCTTTGGGGATGTGGCTGGAGCACTGCAAGATTATCACCAGTCAGCCAGCAAACAAGCACAAGATTGCAGACTGACCTTGAAGCCCCAGGGTGACAGAAACTTCCTGCTATCAAGCACAGGTGCAGTAAGGCACAGGACTGGCATCTTTTTAGACCCACTCTAGGGGAAGGCAGACCCCTCCCTTTTAGAAGTGGAAGTGAGAGTGGCCTGGCCCCAGGGCAAAGCTAAGGCTGCTAAAAAGAGCAGGTGGATCCCAGATGCTTCTGCAGCTGCCCCAACAGTGACTCCAACCCCACGACTCCAGAGGGGTGGGTCTGCACAAAGGCAGGCCACATGCCTAGAAGAAATGGCAGCAAGGAGGCACTAGGTGAGAGAGGGTTGTGGACCATCAGTCCCAAGGAAAGGGCCAACCATGCTCTGTAAAACTTACAAGAATTTCATGTGCCAATGATGTCATGTCATCCATGTTCAATGACATGACAATTTGCAGGGTATTTCTGACTTTTGTTTCCTGATCAATTTAGATTTTACTTCCAGACTCAAAAGAAAACTTTCTATCCCTTAAAAACTCATAATCACTCAACACCTAGTTTTTATCCCTCCTTGGGTTGACACAGGAAGCATGCAATACTGACTTGGGAAGGTCTTCTGAGGAACACAAATGTGGCCTTGCTCCTGTCTTGAAGGAACTTAAAATCTGGTGGAGGGGTGTGGGGGGAGATGTTTAGGAAATAATTAAGTAACAAAACTTGATTAAGTGCACCAAATGGATGGGTAAAGGAAATGGGCAAGTAAGATCTACTCTGCTGGTGAGAGAATAGATGACAACAGATCAGGCTGGGAGAGAGGGATGAACACAGCAGGTGGGGAGTGGCAGTGTGATGGGGAGAAGGATGGAAAGAAACAGACCTCAGGAGATAGGTAACACCAGGGGGTGGAGATGGAAAGAGACTAGGAGCCAGAAAAGGAAAGAGTGGACACCATGAACAAGTCACTACTTACACTCTATGCAAATTTAAATACTGAAGCGTTTTTACTCAAAACTTCCCTTCAAACTAGAGGTCAGAAACACAGTAAATGCTCATAATTGGACATTATAATGTGCCTGACACTGACCTTATTCATTTCATCCTTAGAGATATTTTTCCTACTTTACAGATGAAAAACTGAGACTTTTGAGTTTATTAGGATCTAATAGCTAGTGCCCAGGAGAGTAGACCTTTAGTCTCTGATGCCAGAGCTTTTTAACCACAATGTGTTACCTTCCAGGGGACTTTCAAGACCAACTTCTTTCTTTTTGGTTTAGATCTCCCCTGTTTGGGATATCCCTACTTCTTCCTTAACATTGGGAATGCAGAAAAATTGGGAGTAGTTTAACTTAGTTGAGCAGATAGAGTTCCTTTTCACCCACTATAAGTCACCCCAAAGAAGTCAGTGATCTGGATTTTGACTCTTCAGCACTTGTTGGCCTTAGCTTTGCTCAAGAATGCAAACATTTGTTAGTATCTTATTAAGACATCAGATTATTCCAGCCAGGGATTCTCTTCTCAATGTTTTTAGAAGGGATCTTTCTTTCCTTCTTCCCATCTGCCACTCCTCTCATCTCCCTGCAGCTGCAGTTGAAGTCATATAGTTCCTAATTCTAGCAGCCTTTTTGGTGAATCCCCCAAGCTCTATTCTCCGTGAAAATGGCTCTTTTAGGGCAAAGCAGTGAGTCTCTCAATATGCCCTTGACAACCAGATCCACTGTGTTTGTGGGGGAATCATTAGCCATCATAGCTCTCTGTTACCCTGCACATCTGCTTTCGAATATTAACAAAGCCTGCCTGTGGAGAAACCATTGTGTATATCTGTTTAAATGCCATTTCCCCCAGTGCAGACTAGTTAAATGGCTTTCAACTGGAAAAGAGCTGGTTGCAATCTGACAAACCTTTACTTGCAGTCCTGTTCAAAATAAGTTACTAATACTGTTCTTGGAGACCTCTTAGATTTCCTTCCAGTACACCCACCTCAGTTTAACCTGTAGGAGGCATGTGTCTGCTGAAGATTAGCAACTTAATGTTGAGGGTTTATTACTTAAGGGGCTCTGGACCTTAAGAAAAAGGGAATGATCAAGTTTGAACCACTGCTAGAGACCCTCTCTCTCTCTTCCCAAGTATCCCATGGATTATAGGGATGAGTTGGAAGGCAATAAAGCTGTTTATTTTGCAAATAGCAATGAGGCCCGACACTTACTTAATCTGACAATGGCAAAAGTCTTTCTCTCCTACTTAAAATCTAAACAAGCTCCTGCCTTTCCTTTATATACAGAAAGCTGGGGGGCCTAATGGACCATGTCTGGTGGTGCCAGTGTGAAAGATTGGTGCCTTTAAAATATATTTTTACTATAGTCTGAAAGACTTAAAAAGGCTTTAGACCCGACAAAGTTTTGGTGAAGATCTTATCAGTGCTGTGAAAAATCTAAGAAGTCTGAACAAAACTGCTATCAGAAAAAAGAATGCTTCCCAGTGACTGGAATGTAAGACGGTGATACTATATTAACAAACCTTTCGTTGTTTGTGAGATGTTGCAGTCTACTGTCTCAGAGCACGGGACTCTGCTCTGTTAGAGTGATCATGCAAGCTATTTAACCTTTCTATACTTGAATGTTCTATCTTTAAAATGAGTGTGTAATACTAATGGGCACTTTGGCTTGTCTTCTGAAGATGTTGTGAAACGTAGAGAAGCTCTATAAAACTCCCTGTTTGCATGTAGAAAAACCTCGTGTGGTAAAAAAGAACACCTTGGGTTTACATAGTACCCTTTCCCTAGAGTTCAAACCCTGATAGCAGTAGAAGCTATCTATTTCAATTGTTTCTCTAAAACCCCTCCTGAAAGAGTTGAAGGTTGTTTATGGAAGTTTAATGACGCACGCCATACCCTTCCCCTCTCCTATATCCCCAGATTCCAGGAATCAGAGGTTAAACAGTGGGAAACCAAGGCAGGAAGGAAAAGATCTGCGTGACTGACACCTTCTCAACTAGAGTGAAGTGAAGCCAATAGTGCCGACCCGGATGCATAACGCCCAAGCCACAGCCCTTTATGGGATTTACAATTTAAACGGGCCCCAGAGCACGAGATTGGCTGGGGAAATGCCCTGATCGCGGTCGGGTTGCTCGCATGGCTTTGCTCAGATACCTGTGGCCCGACTCCGTCGACGTCCCTGGCCCGCTAAGCCCGTCGGGCAGCTGTGGAGCCGCGGAGCTCGTTCGTGGGCAGGGCTGGCGCGGCTCGGGCGACCGCTTCCCCGTCGCTGACCCTCGCGCGAAGCTGCGTGCACCGAGAGGAGACATCTTCCCGGCCGGGCCTCCTGCGCCCGCCGCGGCCTGGGGCAGCGGGGTCGGCCCGGGGGCGGCCGGCTCACCCCTCCATGGGGGGCGCCCCGGCTCGCCGGGGGCGGGGTCACGTCCCACCCGGGCCGCCGGGGGCATCGGCGCTGCGGAAACCTGAGCATGGCCGAGGAGCGGGGGCCTCCGGGGCCATCTCCCGGGTGTCTGGGGCCCGCGGTGGGCGCACCGGCCGCTGCCGCCCCCAGGCCGTCGCGGAGACCACTTCCGTGCCTAGTACCTGTGGACGCCCTTGTCAAGAGCTTGGAGTTCCCCCGGGGGAGCCGAACCCAGGACAGACATGCTACTCCCGTTTCCTGCCCCTTCGGAGCGGCGAGGAGTGGGTGAGGCGGGGCCGGGCCGCTGCACCGAGGAGCCCCCCCGAGCCGAGGACGGACGATCCCCGCGGCGGGGGCGCCGGGGCCTGCCCGGGGATGGTCGGCAGGCTGGCCTCGGCCTACCGGCCGGCGCGCCAGATAAGAGCAACCGGCGGGAAGGCGCCCCTTGCCTGCGTCCCCCGCTCTGGGCAGACCCAAGCGGGGCGCCCAGGTCGGTTGCGCGGCCCAGCGGCCTGACCCCGGGAGACCTCGTTTTGAGGCGGGCAACGACTTTCCTGGCCCAGGCCGCCGGTCCTCAGGTTGTGTTACTGTGACGAGCCGACAGGGGTAGAGGGTGGTTGAAAGGGAACGGGGCACTTCTCCCCACTGCTGGGTATCCGTGTGTGTGTATGTGTTGTGCTTTGTGGGGGGTGGGGGGTCGGGGGTCACCACCCTCCCGGGAGAGGTGGGGGAGGGCCGCCGGCGCAGCTGGCCAACGAGGGGCGGGATCACAGACGCGAAGTGTGTGTTAGGGCGACGGCGTGTGGGGGAGAAGGGGGGAGGGCGCGCGCGGAGGAGGATCTGTGGCCTGCGCGCAGGCGCGAACGGGCCCGGCCGGAGCATTGAAGGAGGGCCGGCGGAGAGCGGGGGCAGTGGGCCGGCGGGCGGGCCGGCAGGCTGACGCGAGGTGGGGGCGGGGAGCCGCGTCGGCGTCTCCGGGCGCGGGCGATTCGAGGCCGACGCATTCGCGCGTGCGCGCGCCAGCGAAGTGTCCGCGTTAGAGGGGAGTGACGCGTGCGCGTTCACGTGCGCCCGGGAGAGCGGTAAGAAGCGGAGGGAAGCTTGAAGGGGGGTGAGGGGTTGAGAGGCAAGTCGGAGGAGGGGTAGAGAGGCGGCGCCTGCGCAGTGCGCCTCGGAGGAGCTGTGTGTATGTGAGAGTCTGACGGGTTCAAAATGGCGGCGGCTGCTCCAGCGGCTCCTCCTGTGTGAGGGAAACAACACCCCTCCCCGGCGGCGGCGGCGGCGGTGGCTGCGGCTCGCAGAGCACCTTCCCAGCGGCTGGGCCTGTCGCCGCTCTGTCTATCCTGGGCAGGGGGCGCTCCGGGAGGAGGGGCAACGCCAGGGGGCCCATTCCCTGGAATCCCTCTTCTGCGACTGGGGAGTAGCCGGGGGCTCGTCCCGCAGCGCGGAGCCCGGGCTGAGGGGGAGACGCGAGGGGAGCCCGGGCCCCCAGCCCGGCTCGCCGCGCCGCTCCCGCCCTCTCCGCCCCCCGGGGCCGAGGCCCGCGTTCCGGGGGGCCGGGGCGGCGCGGGGAGCCTCGGGCCGGCCGGTCTCAGCTGATCGGCCGCCGCGTCTGTGCTCCGGAGGCGGCCGGGCGGTTGCTTGCCGAGGGCACGGCGAAGAGGGCGCTCCCCGCGACTGGGGCTGGCCCGGGGCTCGGTCTCGGGCTGCTGACCGCTGGCCCGGGGGAGGCGGGGGCACCCGAGGCTCGGCGCCGAGGGGTTGCGCTCCCCTTTCCTGACGCCTCCGACTCCCGGTTTCCAAAGCCAGAAGAGGTTTGATTCAGCAACTGTTTCCTCTTTTCCGGGTCGCTGTGACCCTATCTGAATACTGGTTTGATCCACGGAAAAGACCGAAGACGACGTTTGGGATTTAATTTTTCCTCAGTTTTTGGAATTTTTTACTTCTCACTTGGACAAGAACTCACGAGCAAAATCCCCGGTGAGATTCCCCCGCCTTCCCCCACCCCCCTTGGAAGTTTGGTTCGCTGTGTTATCTAAAGACTTAATGTAAAGTTTCTATTTCTTTTTCCGATGGGTAAATCATTGAAACCCCTTTCCCTGGGGGAGCCCGGCGAGATTTTTCCTTTCCTGCCCTGGTTGTTCTCAATCCCGGTGGTCCTCCTTCAGGGGGTGCAAACACGGTTTCCCTCCCGACTTGGGTGAGGGCTTCCCCCAGGAGGGCTCTGCCACAAACTGCTCTCGCGAACTGTGTCATCGGCTCTTGTGGTCTCGTAGCAGTTTAAAAAGGATGCTATTAACGAAGTTGTAATGTAGTTACAGAAAGGGAAAAAAAATATGCATTCCCCATGGAAGCCATTATCCATGGGAATATTCAGAAAAAAAGCCTTTCTTGGTATTATGGATCGACCGTCGTCGTTTCGGAAAAGAGTTATCTGTAGATATAGAATCGTTTATTACTTTACCCAAAACGATCTAATGGAATTTTTGTCCCCGATTTGCAACTCTCTTGTTTGTTTCAGAGTTGTACAGTCTTGTGTTGGGGTGGAGGGTTGGTTTGGGAATGAAAAAGATCTTGGTTGTCTAGAAAGGCAGGCGACAACTATGTACGGATTTACCAGAGAGGTATGGGAAATTATTTGTAGTCTTTCCTTAAATCGTAAAGATTTAGGATTTCTTGTCCTCTTTATATAGTCTGTGCTTTCATTTACTATCAGTGAGAGAGAACTAAATTTGCTTAGGATCTGGATCAGTTCAGTGCCTGCTTCACCTGGTCCGCTTTCTAGAGATAAAAGTCCTGTTGTCGTGTCTGTCTCACTGCCCTCCACCCCCGCTTTTTTTTCTTTCGGCTGATGCTGCCATGAAGGGGGGTCTCACTTACTGTAATCCCGTGGGGAGAAACAAGTGGTGTGGCCCCGTCCGCAAGGAACTGAAACCAACATCTCTTTTTCCCTAGGCCTCAGACAGTTGTAGTGTGATTAATATTTATCGTGACAGGGAACCACTTGCCCAAGCACAGAGAGGTCCCAAACTGATGCGGAGAAACCAGATTTTTCAGAGAACCTTTAACTTACACGTCTTAAATACTTGTTTCCTTGAAAAGAAAGCTTGAGTTTGAGGATGAGTTCTCATCTCTGCTCATATCATTATTTAGTGTTGCAATCTGGTTCCTAAGAAGGAAGAGGAAGGCAGCCCTGGAGTGGTTTCTTTACAGTAATTTCAACAGAAGAGTGAGAGATGGAACCCGAAGAAGAAAGGATTCGTTACAGCCAGAGATTGGTTAGTATTTTATTGACTTTTTTTTAAATTTTGAAGCAGAATAAATATTTTGTTTCCATTTGTGAACAGTACTGTGATTAAAACTTTTCAAGTGGCTTTTCTATGCACCACAGGAGAGAAGATATGTTAATATCTCAGTTTCTGGGCCAAGCAGTAAGAACCTTAATATTCATGCTGTTTGGAAATGGAGTTACATGTAGCCTTTAAGTTATTTAGAAACCATTGTAAATCAAAAGATTTTGTGGATTACACTGTGACAAACATTCCTAATTTTGCAATATTGATGCTGTAATAAATCTAAAGAAGTTAAATTAGCTTGCAGATTTTAGGGGGTAAGAAATTTTTGAAGAAAGGATAGTTCTGTATAATTTTTTCAGATTATGGTGTGCCAGTATTTGTGGCTTTGAGCAGAACTGTTAATTTTTTTTTTAAACTAACACTGATAGGTTGGAGGGGATTGGTTGTGAAAAGATATAATACTGGATTGTAGATAAAGTTCTGTATTTTGGGAGGGATGTATGAGATACATCTTGGTGAAAGAAATTTTTACATAGTAATGATTTGGAGGGAATTAGCTTGTATGTATATATGAGTACTTTCTTCTTTAGGTCCTGTTTACTTCTCAAGATGTCCCTATTGGAGTTTAAGAATTTGATTCTTGTTTTCCCTAATCAGAGAGCGTTATTAATATTCTCACTATATATTCATTTCAAAAATTTGAATTTGTGTTTGTACAGTGGGTATGAGGAAAGTCACAGAATCCTATTTATTATGTAAAATTGACTGAACTGAGACCCAGAAGATTACTGAAGGAATTTATGGTGGTTTTATTTGGCTTTGTTTTAGACTGAGTTTGAGGAGAAAAGAGTGATTCTCTAATTCATTTTCTGATGATCTCCACTCTTTTAGAGAAAAGGCTACTTTTTTTTTTCTTTTAATGTGACTGTTGAAAAAGTGTGGAGTGCATTGGCAAGTATATCCATTAGGCATATGTTCTGGCAATCCTTATTTCAGAGATTCGCCTCTTGTCTCCCAATCCATGTGTTGAGATTATGATTCTTTATCTCTAGTTTCTAGAAATAAACTTCATCAGGAATGGAATATTGTATATTTAGGATTTATTTTTGTTCCTTGACATTTCTTGAATTAAACTTTTCTTTGTGAAAAGGAAAGAAAGAGGATGCTGCAAAATTCTCTTCCCAGGTAGTTATTGCTATATGGAATTTATTTTTACCCCATCAAGCTTGTAGAATTGTTGAGCTGTTATGTAAATAACTGAGAGTTCTTGGGTTCCAGTCCATCAAAGGAAGAACCTTCTTCATTCAGCAAGCAAAAGCTTTCATATTTTTTAACAAAGTAGGGAGGTAGTGGTAAGGAGATCCTAGGAATCTGACTTTTGTCCTGGTAAGGTTTTTTTTTTTTTTTTTTAAATTAATTGTGAAGTGATTACTACTTGTCACACCATTAACCCTTTCTTTATCTAGCATATTTTTTTCTTTTGGGGCATGTGTTGTAGCGGTAACATGTAAGAGGGTATATCACATATTTGTGGGGAATCTATCTTTCTTAGAAATTTGGGTAAATCTTGAAGTTTAGGGTGACTGATGACTGTTTTCCTTTCTAAGATTACATGAAGAAATTATATCTGAAGTGTAAATCCTTTCCATAATACAGCTTTTGATATGAGAGCATATTGGTGGCTTATTTGAGTGGCAGTCTGCTTAACAAACTTAATGTTTCTATGGTGAGTGCTCATATTACAGCATTCTCTGTTGATTATCTTATATCTTATTTGAGGAATTTTAAGACTAACATAAAGGTATAGAGGCTAGTTTTATAGTAGTTAACTATTTTTTAACACTGTGTCTTTAAAGTAGGCCAAAGTATAGAACTTAATTTTGTTTTGCAGTTATTGACTATGGAACATAAAATTTGTAAGAGAGACAAAATGACAGGTTTACTGATTTGACTGAGTGATTAAAAGTTTCTGTGGTCTCATACAATATGTATTGGTCAAATTGAATTGATTACTTTGAGTTTAGTATTACTGACCTGACTGACTTATATGTTTCAGGGGACAAAACCTAAATAAATGGTCATTCTTCTATGACACCTTCAAAATAACCTCTTGGGAGAGAAAACATAGTACCAGTATTAGAAGTCTGAGTCCGAACTCATTTTAAAACAAGAGTGACTTTTTTGTATTCAGAATGCTTTACATATCTTTAAAAAAAAAAGTTGTGTTTTTACTAACAAGAATACTAGTAGTGATTAAATAGATCCTCTTAATGCTTTTTACTGACATAGCTGTTTCAAATGCATAGGTTGAATCTGGTAAATTTTGATACACTTCCTTCGTGTTCTGTGACAGTCATTAAAAAAAAAAATCAGAAATAGTTCAGAAAAAAATTGGCTTGTCTTTTGCCAAACTATTATATACCTATTCCATGTGAAAGATAATGGTACCTTTGAAGATGGTGTGTATTTGCAGATTTGGGGCATAAGCTCTATTTTCTGGAACTAGAATACTTATTTTGCAGTGAAGGAAATGGTAGTGTCTGGGTAAACAATGTTTGACTTTTCTTAAGCAAGACATAGATTTTTTTTTTTAATGAAAAGATTAGTAGTTTTTTGTATGTATTACTAGAGCAAAGCTAGATAGATCTCCAGGGCAAGTTGATACAGTTCAAGAGAGGGATAGGAGCTTCAGTTTTGGTGGCAGGTGGTTATTTTGTTGGTCTGGGATAAAGATGATTATTTCTGTATTTCTAGTAGATTTAGATAAAGGATCTTATCTGAAATTCTGAGAAATATTGGCAGGTACTAAACCTGGAACTTTTTTTCCTTCATTTAGTTTCAGGAGCCATAGTATTGGTTAGATGTTTGTCACTGTCCATGTGTGTTTAAATGTTCAGAATGTCTTGCACTTTTTAAATCTGAAATGTTAGTTGAATCCTTAGCAGTTGTAATTGATGATCTTTAGGTTTTTGAAATCACACCAATCCTGAGTAACACTTAGTGTTACAGAGGAAATCAAGGGCAAAATAAGATTTCTATGTAGTATGATGATCTTCAGTTTTAACTTGGGACTTTTTTTGGTTTTATTGGGAAAGATGACCTTTTGTATAAATATAATGGATTTTAATATCTGCTCTCAACCTGTAAAGTATATTGTACATGAGTTACATTTAGTATGGAAGAAATTTCACTAGCCCCTGCCAAAGGCAATTGTAGAAATAAATCAACACCTAAGTCAGTCTAAATTAAAGTCAAGACCATATACTTCAGGTTAAAAGAACTTATGTAACCTGAGTATTTTTTTTCTCTTGAATTCATG
This sequence comes from Manis pentadactyla, assembly GCF_030020395.1. NCBI lineage: Eukaryota > Metazoa > Chordata > Mammalia > Pholidota > Manidae > Manis > Manis pentadactyla. The sequence continues at coordinate 11,632,365 of NC_080027.1, read as the reverse complement.
TAAGCCTACTAGCTTTGTCTGAAGGGGAAGATGTCTCTTTACTTGAGAATTCTGTTTTCTTGTCAATCTTGATGAGATTAAGAAATTTTCTGAAGGATGTTATTATACTATTGGATGTTAAATCCTGTTAATGTACCTTGTATATGATTCTCTCTGAAATAGCCAAATAATTATCTGTCCAAGAAATGGGGTGATGATATTCTCACCTTTTTGGGGGGGTTATTCTTGAAATTGTCTCCCCATATTCAGCATCAGTTACCAGATTATCCCTTTTGCAAACATTCCTTCTTTGAATGACCCTACTGTAAGGTCTTTCTGACCAGGAACAGACTAGGCAAAATAAAATCTTAATTTTAAGCCATTTTTTCCCTAGCATGAAAGTATACTGTTAACAAGAGAAAACTTACAGGTAGTCTAAATTTTTGGATTTGCTTATTATAATAATTTCATTAGACTTAACCATCAGTCTGTATTGGTGGAAAAGTACATTGTTATGGGTGTTGGAGCCTCCTTCCTGATTATGTAGGAAAAACTTGTTGCCCAGTTTTGGGTGATTCAAAATGCATATAATGAGAGAGCTAATTCTTTATTCTTATGTGTCAGTTTTCCAAGTAAGCTGTATTTTGGGGACCCAAAATAAGGGCTGTACTTAAGCTCTATCACTTTGTTTTATTTTGCTGAGCACTAATCACTATTACACTTCAGTTCATGTTGTTTGTGCCTATCTCTCCACTGCAGTGTAAGTAAGCTCCTTGCGAGATGGGACTTTTTGTTTATGGTGTATGCTGGATGCTTCAAGCAGTGTGTGACACACAGAAAGTGCTCAATAAGTAACTTCAAAAAAAGAAAAATACAAATACTCAGTCTACAATATAGAAGGTGCTCCATAAGTGTTTGTTGATATTGTTGAAAGCCCTGGTAAATACTTTTCTTAGCTACCAGTTTTCTTGAGTGCTAAAAATAGGCCACTATAATGGAGGAGAGTTTGGTGTGCAGGGATGAGCAAAATATCTCAAAGTTGGGTCAATGTGCATAAATATTAGAAGATCTAAGGTGTAACAAATAAAAATTAATGCTTATTAGCATACTTGCCAGATGAACACATTTATAGATTTAGGGGTATAATTATAGTATCAGAACAACAACAAAAGTCTTGTTGACTTTAAAAGCAGTCTGAATTTTAAGTTCTCCTATCTCTAATCTTGTTCTAAACTCTACATCAAGGTTTTTGTTGAGTTTTAGACAACCTTGAAGTTGTGAAGTTGCAAGTGATGGTGTTTGTGTTACCTTCAAGACTTGGTTTGGCCATTAAGTCAGGGAGTTGACACTTTTACTATATACCATGCATATACATAATATTATTTATGTCCTTTTTTTTCTTCTTGGAAAATAAACATCCTTAATCAGGTTTCATTAGTTTGCTCTGTTTAATCTCATTTTTGGAATAATACTGTATTTTTGCACTGTTCTTTCATATCAACAAAGTTTAAAATTCAAAAACATTTATATGTGCCAAGTACTAGGCTAGGTTCTTTCATATACATTCCCTTATTTAATCCTCAGAACAACTCTGGAAGGTAGGTAGGGTATGGTTTTGTTTTAAACCTTAATTTTTTAAAGGAAATGGAGTCTTTAGAAAGTGGCCTTGACTTACCCAGAATCACAAAGTTTGTAAGGGGTGGAACCAGACCTTGAACCCTCTGTTCATTTTTTCACACCATCTCTCTCTTGTGGTGTACTTCATACAGAAAAAGGATACCCACTCCTGTTATAGGAAATTGTAGACTGAGTAACCTTTCTCTTTTTTTGAGACTACTTTTAAAAGTCCTTCCCTGACAGATGTCTGCTTAACATCCTAAATTCCTAAATGAGATAGCTACGTATATTTAACAAGCAGTGTTTGATTTTGCTTTTTACAGAATTGGTACATTCTTTTTTTTTGTGAACATTGAACTTACTGTACTCGATCTATTAAAAAAACAGTAATTTTGCAGTTTGTGTATATGTCAAGTCCTTTATGCATGCCACTCATATCATTGTTTTCTGTTTTAAATTTTAGGTTCTTGAGGGTTTTCTCTATCTGTGAGTACTTGGTAAAAACTTAAGCCATAAAGATAAAAAGCAGCAGATAGTGACCAAATGAATGGTTTTGGCAAATACAGTGGTGAAGGCCTCCTTCAGGTAGGTAGAGAAGAGGAGGGAAGAGGGTGGCCTTTTAGGAGGTAAAGACAGCATAAGCCTTATTTATGGAGTGGGAAGCCTTTAAAACCTATACTGAGGACATCCATTAGATTAGTAGGGCCAAAGTAGATTTGTTTTGGAAGGTACTGTTGGTAATGTTGGGAATGCATTTTAAATAATTATGAAAGCCAGGTATGGAAAATAGAGAACCATTCGAAATTGTGATTTGTCTTTAATCAAATAGTAATTTGATCAGAGTGGTATTTTAGGACTAGTATTTTTACAATTTCAGGTCAGGGAGGTGTCTAGAAGGATATTGAAACAGTTTATCTCTTGAGGTGATATGTATCTGAATTCTAGGACAATCGCTCTTAGAAAGTGTGGTCCCCTTACCAGCAGCATAAGCATCCTCTGGGTATCTGGGAACATACTGGAAACTTTTGGGGGCATTACCCTATACTTACTGAATGAGAAACTCTGGGGTTGGGGCCCAGCTATCTGTGTTTTAACTAGCCGGGTGATTCTGATGCATGTGAAACTTTGAGAACCACTGTTCTGGGGTATAGATGTAGAAATGGAAAGGAAGAGATGGATGGCAGACACGTTGATAGTGAAAGGGACTGATAAAACTTGGTGGCTGCGGGATAGCAGTGTGTTATGATGGAAAGGGAACTTGATTGGGGATCATGAGCCCTGGGTCCTAATATCAACTTTTTCACCAACTGTGATTTTGAACAAGGGAACTGACCTGTCATTAAGGAAGTTGCACTATGTGATTTCTGAGGATTTTGGAGGCAGAGGCAAATAAAAAATTAAGTTGGACTCCGGGATTAAGTGTGGGTTACCAGGATGATCAGAGGGAGGGATTTTTGAAAGTGGGAAGTGTGAACATGGGTGTATGTTTTAGACAGTTGAAACAGATTCGTTAAAAGCAGGATTCTCAACGGGTGATTTTGCCCCTTGGGACATTTGGCAGTATCTGCAAACATTTTTGATTGTCAGACTAGGGGAGTACTACTGGTATTTTAGTGAGTAGAGGCTAGGGATGCAGCTAAAACATCCTAAACACACTTATCCGCCCCTCCCCAACAAAGACTTTTCTGGTGCAAAATGCCAATAGTGTGAGATTGAAAACCCTGGTTTAAAGGGAAATATCCAGTGGATATGCTCTATCTGTGTTTCCATCCTGATCATCTGCTGTTCATCTTAAAGTGTAACACAAAACAGCTGGAAAGGACTTTAAAATTGTGTTTTCCAGGGTTTTGCTCAAAATAAGTATGAAGCATTGTTTTTGCTGTTGATTTCACAAAACTAACTTTGTGGTCATGGCAGATCCTTAGTCAACCCAATTTCAGGTTTCTTCATTACTCCTTTTAACTTATCCTAAGATCAATTTATTTGGGTAACCAAAGTAAGTATTCACTGTCTTGAGATCAGTAATTAAGTTGTAATAAAAAATTGCCTTTTGATATTCTTTTTGAAGAATAGAAAAATGAAATAAAAGTTGTGGTGTTGATGTGAGCAAATAATTGAAATATTTTGAATTGCCCTGTAGCTGAATACCCCATGGCCATTCCTGAGAAACAACCTCACGAGCTGGTTGTGGCCCTCAGTGTGATTTCAGGGTAGCCTTAGATCTTGATCCATCTCTTTATATCCCTGGATCACGCAAGTTAGGAACTCCTCCATGTCAGGGCTGTCATCTGACCAACCCACTCTTGTTTTTGACAGTGACCTCAAGAGAATTTAGATTTGTAAATATAGTGATCATATTATGATACTTTGCTAGTTTCCAAAGTACTTCTCTGTTTCTTGTATCTTTTGATCATCACAATTCTGGAGACTTGCCAGAATTTAGAGACAGTGTCACCATGTTTCACAGTTCCAGAAGGTGCCATTCACATATTTTGATCCACGTGGAAGATGTCCTTGGAGTTGTGCAGTAAACAAAAAAGTGAGCCTTTTTGGGTAAATAAGACAAAGGAATAGTTATCTTATATGTGTATGTGTGTGTGAATATATATATATATATATATATATATGTATGTATTTATGTATGGGTGTGTGTATGAAACAAAAGGGGGGACCCCATTTTATGGATAACAGAACACGTTAATTGAGTGTATACTGCTTGGTACTGCACTTTACACCCAACAACCCTTTGAAGTTGGTTCTGTGATTCTCATTTTCTGGTTTGGAAACTGAGGCATAGGGCAGTTAAGTAACTTTAATTAAAGATTTTCCAGCTAAGAAGGGAAAGAGCCAAGATTCAAGGCAGGCAGTCTTGGCTTCCAAGTTCCCTGAGGTATATTGCCTCTTTTTTGACTTTGTTGGAGCAGGGTTTGAAAATATTTTGCTAATGAATTTAAAGTCTTTTCTCATTCAGAAGATTCCATTCATTTAAATGTTTGTTGAATGTTTACACTGTGCCAGGCACTTTATGTGGGCTTTGCCTTTTTTAGAACTTCCAAATGTTGTAGTTTCAGATAGAACTCAATGCTTTGTAGAAATTAAGAGGGTGATGAAATACTTGTTAAGGTGGGGCTCACTCCTTGAGATTGGCTGATGAGTAAAGGCTCCCTGAGATGACATTTTGTAATGAGGAGCCAATCTTGTGAAGTTCAAGGGCTTAGCAGACCATATCTAAGTCAACAGAACTGTAAGCAGAGGGGCCAACTAATGCAAAGCCCTATGGTAGGAACAAGAAGATATTACAAGCCCTAAACCATGTGTCAAGCACCATGCAAAGCTTTTGGGGTGCAGTGATGAAAAAGATAGGCATGGTCCCTTTGTCATGAAGCTTACAGTCTGGTGGGTAAGTCAGACATTAAGCACTTATCCTAGTAATGTTAATTATAGTTATGCAAAAGACTGCAAACGTAAATATAGGATGCAGTGAGTAGGATATTCTCTTCAAGGTAGGATCAGAGAACACTTTTCCTGAGAAAGCCTTTAAAGCAGAGACCTGAAGGGTGAGTAAGAGGTAACCAGGCAAAAAGGAGAAGTTATTAGCATATGCAAAAAAAGCCTTCAGATTGGGAGGAATCTGGCAAGTTTGAGGAACCTACCAAACAAACAAAAAATTTAAAAAGTCCAGTGTAACTGGAAAGTGAGTGGAGGAGAGAGTTAAAAATCTCGACAAAGTATTCCGGAGTCAGGTCAAGTAGGGTTTCATCCTGAAGGCAGTGGGAAGGCAGACATTAAGCAGAGGAGTAATATGCTTAGATAATAATATCTAAGGCTGCATAATAGAGAAAGGATGAGGGAGAGAGCAACAAAATGGATTTGGTAAGACCAATTAGATTGCTGCAGCGGTTCTGGTAGGATATGATGGTAGTATCATTGAATGTGCTAACCATAAAGTTAGAGAGGTTTTGAAAAGTATTTAGGAAATAAAATCATAGGACTTTGGTTCATTGGTTATGCAGAGAATGAGGTTAAGGGGGTGCTTATAAGCACGATTCCCAAGTTTTTCTCATGTGAATGGCTTGTGGTACAGTCCTTTTATTAAGATAGGGCACCCTGAAGGACGAGCAGGGAGCAGGTTTGGAGGTTGAGGGGACAAGTGCAAGGTCAGTTTTGAGTAAGTTTGGAAAGGTTGACTGTGAGGTGGCTGTAAAATGTACTGGTAGAACTGTTGAGTAGGTAACAGTCTATGATTCTGGGCCTCAGGAAGGGCTTATTGCAGACATCTGGGTCTCATGTATGGTGACTGAAGTTGTGGAGACATGGAGTGGCTTAGAAAGGGAATGAGAAGGAGGGGCCAGAGAGGTTATGAGGAACATCAGTAGAGTTTTGATATCTTGAAAAGCCAAGGAACTATAGTGTTTACTGTTTGTCAAGCACTGTTCTAAGCGGAAGTGTATTTTTACTCATTTAATGCTCATGACTCTGTGAAGTAGGTTCTTTTATTATCTCAATTTTATAGATCAGGAAAGTGACCCAAGAAGGGGCTATATAACTTGCCCCAAGACCATAAGATAATATTACTGGAGAAGTTGGTTTACAAACACAGGGTTGTCTGTCTCCTGTTGTATTCTTAAAGACCACTTTACATGGATAGTGTAAAAAAAAAAGGAGGCAGTGGTCAGCTGAGGCGGATGCTACTCAGAGGCTGGAGTATACTGAAGACTAAGATTTCCACTGGATTTGGCAAAATAGAGGTTAATGGTGACTTTAAACAGGAGTTTCAGTGGCATTTGGGGGCAAAAGACATTCTTCAAAATAAATGTGAGATTCAAAATCTTAGGCACCCCACCATTGACCCTAGTAAAGGCAGAGCCACAGAGCTTCACTTGCTCCCTCTCTTGTTATCTGCGACCTCACTGTGTGGCCAGTGTGTCAGTGCCATGTCCCTCCAGGGCTTGTGAGTAATGAGTCCTATTCCTTAAGTTCCCTGGTGGTGGTTTTTTGCTTAGGTACATCTTGCAGTCATAATAAGAACCACAAGGGCTGGTCCAGCCACAGCATTGACTCTGGTAGGGACATGTCTGTGGGGGCTTGCCACAAGGAGTACAGGACCACGTATGTGCCTCAGGCATTCTCAGCCTATAACATAAATAAATAAATGAATGAATGAGAGATTAAACTGAGCTAGTGAATGAAAAGAAATTTAGACATTGAACTGAGACAGTGAATGAGAAATTTAGACAAGTTTGGTGGTGAAGAGAGAAGGGGGGCAAGTTGCAGCTGCAGGTTAAAGTAATGAGAGATTAAACTGAGATAGTGAATGAAGAAAAATTGAGACATTAAACTGAGATAAAGAATGAAGAGAAATTTAGACAAGTTTGGTGGTGAAGAGAGAAGGGAATCAAGTTGCAGCTGCAGGTTAAAGTACAGGATCCAGAAGGTTCTTGTAGTTTTTTATTTGTTACATTTGAAGATAGAAGAGACCACTGGTTTTTTTGTTAATGCCATTATCAACTATTACTCTGACCTCTGTTATCCTCCATATTTGATCAGTTGCTAAGACCTTCCTGATATCTGATATTCATCTCCTTGTAGTTCTCACTGCCACTCCTAGTTCTGACTCTTAGTCTGGGCTGCTGTAATAGCCTCCTTCGTAGATTTTTTTCCCCTTTGGTGTCATTTCCATTATTTCTTATGTTGTGCTTCCAAGGTTCTGATCATGTTGTTCCCATCCTCTGTGACATTCCTACTCTGTAAAGTCACTGGTGGTGTGGGACAGACCCTGGATTTTGGTTCATGAGGGCCTGGCTTTGAATTTCACCTTAAAAGCTGTGTAATCTTGGTCAGGTTACTTACCCTTGATGAACTTTAATTTTTTATGTGTAGAATAGTGGAAATACTACTTTTTGGAAATTGTTTATAAGTGCTTGGTTAGCTTTAAATATTTTGCCATTGTAGGCACAGACTCCTTAGCCTAGATTCAGGCCCCAGTAGATCGTCAGAGTCTTACTATCTACTCTTAAACTATGTATGTTCTAGCCAAACAAAGATACCTGCTTGTTTTCTCCACACTCCTGTGATAGGCTGTCTCCCTATCCCTACCCTGGTTCTTATCCTCCAAAGCTCATTTGCGTATTGTTTCCTAACCCTGGGTACTGAAGGAACCCTCTTTCCTGAGTCCTCATAATATTTTCTCCCTACCTTTTAACCATATCTAACTGGATGCAGGATACAAAGTTTAATTCTGTCTAGATTTGTATGACCCTTGAGCATAAGGCATGATTTCCCTGGCACACAGGTAGCAAAAAGGTTTTTTTTTATTGAAATATCATTGATATACAGTCTTAACATTGGCTTCAAGTATACAACACAGTGGCTCAACAGTTACTCATATTATTAAATCCTCCCCCAACTAGTGCAGTTACTATCTGTCAACATAGGGAGATTTTACAGAGTCATTGGCTTTATTTTCTATGCTGAACTCCCATCCCTGTGAACAACTTACATCATGATTGGGAAGTTTTGTGCCCTTTTATCCCCCACTCCCTCTGCAAGCCTTCACTGTGGTAACTGTCAGTCACTTCTCAGTTTCTGTGAGTCTACTGCGATTTTGTTCATTTTTTGTTTTGTTTTGTATTTATGTTTCACAAATAAGGGAAATCATATAGTATTTGTTTTTCTCTGCCTGGCTTATTTCAGTTAGCATAATACTCTCTAGGTCCATCCATGTTGTTGTAAATGGCAGGATTTATTTCTTTCTTATGGCTGAATAATACTCCATTGTGTATATACACCATACCTTCTTTATCCATTCATCTATTGATGGACACGTAGGTTGCTTCCATATCTTGGCTATTGTAAGTAATGCAGCAGTAAACATAGGGGTGCATATATCTTTTCGAATCAGGGATTTTATTTTCTTTGGGTAAATTCCTGTAGAATTGCCGAGTCATACGGTATTTCTATTTTTAGTTTTTTGAGGAACCTCCATACTGCTTTCCACAATGATTTCACCTACTGACATTCCCACCAGCAGTGAGGGAGGATTCTCTTTTCTCTGTGTTCTCATCAACACTTGTTATTTCTTGTCTTTTAGATAGTGGCCATTCTTGCTGGTGTGAGGTGATACCTCATTGTGATTTTGATTTTGATTTCCTTGATAATTAGTGATGTGGAGCATCTTTTCATGTGCCTGTTGGCCATTTGTATTTCTTCTTTGGAAAAATATGTACAGGTCCTCAACCCATTTTTTAATTGGATTATTTGTTTTCTCGGTGTTGAGGTATGAGTTCTTTATATATTTTGGGTGCTAACCCCTTATCAGATTGAGTCTTTTATGAATATATTCTCCCATACTGTAGGATGGCTTTTTGTTCTTTTTTTATTTTTATTTTTTGGTATCATTAATGTACAATTGCATGAGCAACATTGTGGTTAATAGATTCCTCCCATTATCAAGTTCCCACCACATACCCCATTACAGTCACTGTCCATCAGCGTAGTAAGATGCTATGTAATCACTACTTGTCTTCTCTGTGCTATACTGCCTTCCCCATGTCCCCTCCTCCCCCATTATGGATGCTAATCGTAATACCCCTTTTTCCCCTTATCCTTCCCTTCCCACCCATCCTCCCCAGTCCCTTTCCCTTTGGTAACTCTTAGTCAATTCTTGGGTTCTTTGAATCTGCTGCTGTTTTGTTCCTTCAGTTTTTTCTTCATTCTTATATTCCACAGATGAGTGAAATCATTTGATACTTGTCTTTTTTCCGCCTGGCTTATTTCACTGAGCATAATACCCTCTAGCTCCATCCATGTTGTTGCAAATGGTAGGATTTGTTTTCTTCTTATGGCTGAATAATATTCCATTGTGTATATGTACCACATCGTCTTTATCTACTCATCTACTGATGGACACTTAGGTTGCTTCCATTTCTTGGCTGTTGTAAATAGTGTGCTGCGATAAACATAGGGGTGCATATGTCTTTTTCAAACTGGGCTGCTGCATTCTTAGGGCAAATTCCTAGGAGTGTAATTCGTGCATCAAATGGTATTTCTATTTTGAGTTTTTTGAGGCACATCCATACTGCTTTCCACAATGGTTGAACCAATTTACATGCCCACCAGCAGTGTAGGAGGGTTACCCTTTCTCCACATCCTCGCCAACATTTGTTGTTGTTTGTCTTTTGGATGTTGGCCATCCTAACTGGTGTGAGATGATATCTCATTGTGGTTTTAATTTGCATTTCTCTGATGATTAGGGATGTGGAGCATCTTTTCATGTGCCTGTTGGCCATCTGAATTTCTTCTTTGGAGAAGTGTCTGTTCAGATCCTCTGCCCATATTTTAATTGGATTATTTGCTTTTTGTTTGTTGAGGTGCATGAGCTCTTTGTATATTTTGGATGTCAACCCTTTGTCGGATATATCATTTATGAATATATTCTCCCATACAGTAGGATGCCTTTTTGTTCTACTGATGGTGTCCTTTGCCATACAGAAGCTTTTTAGTTTGATGTAGTCCCACTTGTTAATTTTTCATTTTGTTTCCCTTGCCTGAGGAGATGTGTCTAGGAAAATATTGCTCATGCTTATATTCAAGAGGTTTTTGCCTATGTTTTTCTTCTAAGAGTTTTGTGGTTTCACATCTTACACAGATCTTTGATCCATTTCAAGTTTACTTTTGTGTTTGGAGTTAGTAATCCAGTTTCATTCTCTTGCATGTAGCTGTCCAGTTTTCCCAACACCAGTTATTGAAGAGACTGTCTTTTCCCCATTGTATATTCATGGCTTCTTAATTGACCATATATTTGTAGGTGTATATGGTGTATATCTGGGCTCTCTGTTCTGTTCCATTGATCTATGGGTCTGTTTTTGTAGCATAGTACAATTTGTATCATTGAGACTGACATTACTGGTTAGTTAATTTTGTCAGGAAGACAATAGAGAAAATTAATTTACTCCATTCAGGAGGGTGGTGGTCAGAACAGAATCAAAGAGAAGGAGAGCCAAAGAGCAAGGATTTTCCATATCTGACTGTCTTACTTGTTCTTGTCATCAAAGAAAGGAGGAACAGACTACTCATGTCCCTTGACCATCCTCTTACCTTGCTCTTACACTGTGCTCACCAGCTACTTTCATGATTAGTTTGGTTCCCCTCTCCTTGATAATAAGAAATGAGTTTCCTGGGTTTGCTGAATAAGGGGGATGAGTATTTATAGTCGGTGCTAGCCCTTGTGAAGAAGTTAACTAGTAGTCCTTTTGTCTTATAGAGTGGAATGCTAGCCTACCAAGATCCCTTCTCTGAACTTTAAAGGAGACAAGTATGTCCGCCTAACAGTAATAGTAGCCCCAGACATTCTTATGTGCAAAGGTTAAACATGGCATGTAGAATACTATGGGAACTTCCTTCATACCTTATTAGCTCAGACCCTTTTCTCAGAGAAGCTTTTCTTTGACTAGGTTAGCTCCTCCTGCTAGAAGTTAGAATAGAATACCTCTTATGCATAGCACTTATTAAAATTGCCACTTTATATTTACTTGGGTTATTATTTGATTGTTTCCCTTTCAGAGTGTAATCATCATGAAAGGCTGCTACAATGCCTTTCTCACCATTGTATCACATGCTTATTACCATGCCTAGTCCACAGTAGGTATTTGATGGATTATTTTTCTGTGAATATACATAGCTAAAATGCTTTCCCTTCTGCCCCATTCTGTATTCTTGGTAAGCTCCTAATTTATCCTCCAAGACCCCCAGATGTTCTTCTCTTGAGTTCTCAGTTACATTCCTGAGGCACTTTATATGCATCTCTATTCTGGAACCACTTTGCGTTGTAATTATTTGGCTAAAGTCTCTTTTCACCCAACTAGAGTGGACTTTACAGCAAGTCCATGTCCTAGTCAGATGATCACAAATGTTTAGTGTTTGAACAAAAATGTGTTGTGTACTTCCTAAAAGTAAATATGGATAACATAATAACTGAGCCCTAATGGTGGAAGGAACCTTAGAATGGTAATCAGGAAGCCTATGTTAGTTATCTAAGGTTTATTTTTTTCACTTGCAAGGCCTTTTTCAGTAGTTTAAACCAGTTTTCAAAGTGTAATCCTGACTACATCATCTGGGAACTTGTTAGAAGTATAGATTCCCAGGTTGTATTCCAAACTTGAAGTGAATCAGAAACACCAGGATTGGGACCTAGCAATCTGTGTTTTTAATAAGCCTGCTATTTGATTCTGATAGATGATAAAGTCTGAGAACTGGAATTATTTTAGCAGTTTGTCTTTTTTTTTTTCTGTATGTTAAAAAAAAATTGGAGTTAGCTACCTTAAACTTTGTAGCTTAAAGTTTTTTTTAAAACTTACTTTGATGTATGTTTCCTGCCAGTTGAAATTTTGACATTTTTCTAAACTACTGGTCGTAGCTACATAGGCAAAGTATCTTTGAATCAGAGGCAGTAGATTCAGAAGAATTTAAAAACTGCTGCATAATGCTGCTTGCACAAAGCAAAATGTGTGTATGTGTGTGTGTATTTATATTTATACATATGCATATAACACACATAAACACTTCTTGTCAGTGGAAACTTCTCCATGGTGAGTGGTTAAGGGAAGGGAAAGATAAAGGTACAGGCCTTTATTAGGTGGTCTTGAATGAGTGATATGGCAGAATAAGATATATCAAAAAGTAGAGGTTGCTTTTTTGCTGTAGCAGATATACATACTTATCTCCTATACTGAGGAGCTTTCTTAGCAATAGAAGTTTGCCTCAGTGTTACCTGTGACAGATCGTTGTTGTGGACTGAAAAGTGTTGGTTTTTGTTGGTGTTCATTTACTTCCTATAAGGGGAGATGGCACACTTTATTGATAGAATCTGTAATAATAGCATATATCAGATGTGTGTTTTGTGCTTGGCACTATGCAAAGTACTGTATGTGGCCCACTTCTACCGTTGTTATTTTGGCTTAATATCTTGAGTTTAAATTTACTGTCTGTTAAATAAAGAGAACCTTTTAGAAATAGAGTTCCTAAAGAGAACTCCATTTAACATAGAGTGATGCTGCCTTGTAGAACACTTCGAGGATTTAGTAAATAATATGTTTGCTCCATTTACCTCCTGAGCTTCTAGTTATAACTCATCTTAGACTTTTTAAATTGAAGCAGCCTATTTTCTGTAGTCTTCCCTTACATGGGAATTGCTTCTTTTTTTTCCTTCAATTATTGTAATTACCTTTCTCCAAATCTTTTGTACCTATTAACTATTTCTTATACAGTCACCAAAACTACAAGAAATGTTATAGATTCAACAGTTTTATTCTTTTTGGTCTTTTGCTCAATTATTTATTCAACAAACATTCTCAGGGCACTGTTGGTGTTTAATGAATGTGCTGGGTTTACTGAAATGAGTATCTTGTACCCTGTCCTCATAGTCTGATTAGAGCTATATAAACAAATAATTATGCTGTGCTGAGATAAATGAAATTTAGGAGGTACAAAGCACAGAGGCAAGAGAAAGGAGGGGGAGTAACTGAGGAGGAAAGAAAGTCTTTAAAGAGGAGATTAACTACTCAGTTGGATTTTGGGACAGTAAAGTTTGTCTAGAGGCAGAGAAGTATGAAACATCACTACAAGCTCAAAACAGCATTTCCAGTAGTTCAGCACTGCTGAAACATAAGAATGAGAGGGGATCTGAGATACAAAGAGTGAGTCATGTTGTTTGTACCTTATGCAATGTGTAATGGGGAGGCACAGGGGGAACTGTAAACACAGGGTAGACTTGATCATATTTCTGTTTTAGAAAGATCGCTGTTAGAGGGTGTTGTGGGGGACAGACTAGTGAGGGAAGAATTGCAGAGGTAAGGAAATGAGATAAGAATTTCTTAGAACAGTTTAGAAAGAAAGAATAACTAATTCCAAGAATGGAGATGGAAGAGAGTCTGAGTTGAGATATTCTTGAACAGAGTTAATGGGACTTGGTGATCCTGTCAGATGTTCTTGGAGAAGAGGATGACTCCTGGGTTTTTGGCTTGGTTTCCTGGTTGATTGGTGTGTTGTTAATAATTGAAGGAGAATACCATGGTTTTATACAGAGGTAAGAATATACTTTTAATTTATATTAATCTTTATGTTTACAGTAACATTTAATTCACCTATTTATTGAGTCTCCTTTGTGAAAAAACCTACCAGAGATTCAAGGCTAATGTCATGAGGTATCAGTATAGATTTGGATGACTTTTTATTAGGTAAATTTTTTTCAGAAACCATTATATTTTAATTGCTACATGAATTTTTTTACCTTAGGCTTGCCCAAGTCAAAGGCTAATGGTAGACTCATTCACTTAAAGCTCTTTCTCAGTTTATTCCCCATCTGTTTGGAATGTTACTCCATGTTGTCTTCTGTATTATTTATGAAAATATTAGGACCTGTCCCAAACATTATGTTGTGGGGGACAAACATCCATAGATATTCATTCACTTCTGTCCCTATTTCTTTGTTTTTTACTAATTCTTCATATATGATATAAAATTCTTCTAGATTCTCTGTTTTTGTAACTCTGTAGAAAAGTTCATGTGTTCAAAGTTTAAATAATTCTAAATAACTCTTATTTCTTGAATGTCTCCCTTTATGGAATCCATGCAGGCATTGTAACAGCACATTTGGGAAAGCCCCTGTTGATACTTGATCCATCATAAGTCAAGCTGGAACTTTGAAGGACTCTCTGTTACCATCCATGAGCCAAGGAACTCCACTGGGTAGTGGTAAAATAGGAATTTCTAGCCCTGTGGTCAGGTGCCAGGTGGATGGTAGTGGCGATTATAGATCTGGGAAGGCATTACATCTCTAGGCCTCTCAGCCTTTCCTGTGTACAAACAGCCTTCTCTCTCATTTTTCGTAGATAGCTTTCTAATCACCTAGCTTACATCTCTTTAATTTGATGAGACACAGAGTTTTAAGAACCATCTGAAAACAGAAAATAATATACTAAAATTTCTCAATCTTGTTTTAATGTAATAATCAGTTGAGTGACTTACATATGTCTGCTCATATTAAAATTCATTGGCTTCTGCTAAAGCTCTAATGGGACTAAAATGGCAAGCTGACACATGTTCATTTGAATCAAAATCAGTTCATTTCACAGGCATCTGATAGGTTTATTGCCACAGGACTTTAATTTAGGAGCACTGGCTTAGGTATGAAATAGTCTCAATTCAGTTTCTGAACAGAAGTTCCTTTGGGTATAATGTTTTTTAATATGCTATTAAATTCTAAAAATAGTTGATTGGCTAGTCGTACTATGAGATTAATTTGATATTAGAAAGACTTCTGTTGAAACTGTAATTAAAATACATGGATAATACAAATGACTTGAGAAAAATTCAAATGGAATTTTCCCATGGGTAAAATGTTGTTTATCTTTTTCTGTTCTGCTGGTCTTTTGGAATATAATACTGATGACTTTTCCACAGTTTATTAATGTTGTTTTCTTCTCTCAACTTTGATAGAATCGATTTTTTGGGTGATTGAATGAGGAAGAAGCTTAAAGGATCCCCCTCCTTCTGGTGATAAAAGTTACATATGCTGGTGTGAAAAATACAAGAAAGCTACTGCTACTTGTAGTCCCACCCTTAACCATCATTATCATTTTGGCATATCTCCTTCCAGTTTTTTCCCATGCATAGAAGTATTTTTATGTAGCTGAGATTATCCTGGATATACTTTGACATCTTACTTTCTAAATTTGTCATAATCATTTTCTATGTCACTAAAAACTCTTAAATCTTATAAAAGTTCTGCTGTGATTTCCTATAGTTTATTTGCCCATTTCTCTTTTTTTGAACATTAGGTTGTATCCACTTTGGTGGGGCATTAAAAATAAAAATGCTATGAGCTTAATTACATATTTGTTTTTCTATGTTTCTGAGTATATCCTTATCATTCCTAGAAGTTCAATCATTATGGTTATGAACATTAAAAAACTTCCTGTGGAAAACTTAAACATACACAAAATAAACAATACTGTGATGGACTCCCATATACCCGTCACCAGCTGTAGCAATCATGAATACATGTAACTCTTCATCCATACTCTCCACTCTCTCAATTACTTTGAATTAAATCCCAGATAGTTTTATTTTGTTTATTTCTTCTGTATATACCTGAGTTATGTACATCTAAGTTTTTAGTAAAATTTACTGTTTGTGATATGTAATGCACATACAGAAAAGAGCATAAAAAACTTAAGAGCTCAGTGAGTGATCACAAAGTGAATACCCTTGTAAACTACCAACCAAGATTTGGAATTGTCACCACTTCAGAAGCTTCCTCATGCCCCTCCCAATTACTAGTTTGTTTTTCTTCCCCGGTGGAGACTTAAAGCACTATAATTTAGTTGATTTTGAACTTATGAAAAATGGAATAATACAGAGTGTATTTCATGTCTGGCTTGTTTTACCCAACATTGTGAGATTGATCCATGTTGTTCTGTAATTTTAAAACCTTTTAAAAGCATAGCCACACTACTAGTGTCATAAAAACAATGAACAGTTTTTTCTTCATACCTTCATTGTTCAAATTTCCCAAGACATCTGATTTTTTTTTTTTTAATGGCTGATTGGTTCAAATCATGAATCTGACAAAGTCCATCATATGCTATGTGTGGTTGATGTGAAGGTGAAATCTCTTAATCTGCAGGTCACTTCTCCCCTTTTTTCTTTCTCTTATTTTCTTTGAGGAAAAATCTGGCCACTTGTCCTGTAGAATTTCCCACTTTCTGGATTTTGCTGATTGGTACCCGTGGTGTAATTTTTAAGTTGAGATACATGTAACATACAATAACTTCTCAGGTCTGTGTTCCATTTGGTGAATTTTGACATTGTAATCACTATTTGAAACAAAATATAAAGGATATTTCCATCTCTATGGAAAGTTACCTTGTACCTCTTTGCAGTTAGTGTCTGCCTCCTTCCCTATACCTGACTTCTGTTACCATAGACAGGTTTGCCTGTTGGTTTTCATATGTATGGAATCACAACATGTGACACTCTGTGAGAGGCTTCTTTCACTTACTATGTTTTTGAGATTTGTCTGTATGTTTCCATAGTTCTTTTTATTGCTGAATATATTCCATTGTGTATGTATACCTTTTGATAGACATTTAGGTTGTTTCATTTTTTCGCTGTTAGGAATAAGGCTGTGATCAGATATGATGGGACATATTTTCCTTTCTCTTGAAAAAACACAAAGAGTAATTGCTGGGTCATATGGTAAATCTGTGTGTAACTTTATAAGAAATTGACAAACTGTTGAAAGTACTATTCAGTGTTACATTCCTGCCAGCAATGCATGAGCACTTCACTTATTCCCTATCCTTGCCAACATTTGGTTTTTGATATTAGCCGTTCTAGTGAGGGTGAAGTAGTATCTCATGATTTTAATTTGTTATTACTTGGATGATGAATGATGTTGAGTGCCTTTTCATGTGCTTATTGACCATTTATTTGTCTTTGATGAAGTGTCTATTAAAAGTCTTCTGCCCCCTTTTTTATTGGTTTGTTCATCTTATAATTGTTGATTTGTAGACCTTTTTATATTTGGATACAAGTTCTTTGTTAGACATATGTACTGCAAATATTTTTTCCTGGCTTGTGACTTGTCACTTTATTTTCTTAATGGTATATTTTAGTGGGCAGAATTTTTTAAAATCATTTTTTCATTTTGTTGCATGCTTTTTAAAATTTAATCCTTAAGACAACGCTTTGAGGGGGAATATGGTAGTGTCCCCATTTTGCTTATTAGGAAATAGTGGCTCAGAGAAGTAAAATGACTTGTCCTAAAGTTGTACAACTAATAAGTGGTAGTGCAAAGCCTAGAAGCCAGGTCTTTTTACTTCGGGTTGAATTTCTTTCCATTACACCATATTCTCCCTTTCTTTTCCTGTTAACTGAAAATAATACTGTACTTAGCTACTTTCTCTTTTCTTAAAGTTCTGTGCCCTCTTTTAGTTCTGGGCCTTTGCATATATAGTTCTTTCTGAATTGAACATCTTCCTTCCACTCTCTTTATCCTTCAGGTTTCAGCTTAGATGTTATATTCTTTGGGAAATTTTTGACATCCTTATGAGATGCCTCTTCTCCCTACTTCTTTAATGTTATATTTTTCTGTTGTTATAGCAAATACTACCCTGATTGTCTTTCTGTTTATTCTGTCTAGATTCTGAGGGCAGGAACCATGACAGTTGTATTTACCAGAATATTGACAGTGTCTGGCACATAGTAGATACTAAAAAATATAATGGATTCAGTTGAATATAATTCTCCCCCTATCTACTTGTGACAGATTTTATGTACTGTGGACTTAACCCCTGTGGTGTGTTTAATTTAGCACTGTTGTGTAGCACCATGATGTTCTATTTGTGATTGTTGAGTTTCTTAAAGGATTGTAACATATTTTAAAGAGAAGATAAAAATTTTATATTTCCTGTATACCTAGGAAGTATTAAAAATAATTGAATTTTTGGCTTTAGAAAGTTTTATTTAACTATATTTTTATTCTTTTACTTTTATGATTGACAATGTCTTAAACTTTATGTAATTGCTTGAAAGATACTACATCTCTGAAAAACTAATTCATAAATTTCATAGCTGCTATCTTTGACTTTGAACAGCAGGCATTGATTGCATCTTTCATTCCTAAAGAATATATTTACTGAAGTTGACAACTATTCTGTGTTAAGGTAAAAAACCATCCTTATTCTTAGGAAATACAGACTTGAATATTTAGGAGTAAAGGGTCATGACATGCAACTTACTCTCAGATGGTTTGGGAGTAAGTGGGGAAAAATATACGTACATAAGTGCATTCACACATGCACACTTGTACATATCCACATACATAAGGCAGTCCCTGCTTTGCATGGTGGTATGGTAGTGTTAAACCACGCGAACAGAAACCATGCAAGATGGTAAGTGGGAAAGTTAGGATATGATCTTTAAAATTATGTCAAAATACTAAAAATACTGTTACAGATATATGAGGAAATGAAAAAATACTAAAACTAATATTTATTTGGTGCCCTGTAGTTTAAAGCATTAGGGTCATTGAATATTATTGTTTTAGTTCTTTGTTAAAAACTTACCAAGAGTAGTTTGGACGGTGCTTGCCTGCTTCTTGCCCTGTAACATGATAGGGAGCAAATATCTTTTGGATGTCTTGGCTTCCATAATTTTTTCCTTTGTACTTTCAGTGTCATGAAATATCTTTGGGAGTTTTTTTTATTTTACTGGTCTCACTTCCTCTGGGATATCTTCATCCTTTTTGTCATAATCACTTTCCCTATTTATGTTGATGTTTGCCTATGCTAAGTTCACCTGATGCTTATAACTCCACTAAATTTCTATTCACATTTCATTTCCAGCATTACCACTTTTTATTTCTTTGCTTCATTTTCATCTTCGTAGATTCACTCTTTTGATAATCCATTTTTTTGAAATGTCATGTGGATTTATTACTAGTGGACTAGGAGGCACCTACGTACTTTACTGTTTGTGTGTGAGCTGAATAACATGCCCAGTGACTCATCACCAACAGACTTTGAAAGAAGTGATGTGATTGTTTACTGATCATGATGCACATATGTTATTTACATAGTGATTTGTGGACGGAAGAAGTAACGGTAAAGTTTGTACTTACTATGTAGCTATTCATAGTTCATATTCCTTGGTAACTGAAATGTTGTTGGAGAACTGGTGTTACTTAACTAAACTGTTGTGATTGAAATTTGTGCATAATGAAACCATGCAAAACAAGTACTACTGGTATAAAGAGCATGTATGAATGAGCACAAATGCTTTGATTTTTGTAATGTGAGATGATTGCAGGAAGATTTGTTACTGTATTCACTTTTACTGACTTGTGAACTATGGTTTATGGGAGGATCAGATAAGACACTGTATGCATATAGAAGTCCTTTGTTAACCATGACACATTATAAAGAACAAATATGTGGTATGGTAGGGCAGCCAGCATTTCCTGAATACCTCTAATGTGCCAGGCATTTCATTGTCTTAGATATTTTACATGTATTAGGTATGTTTCTTGATCCTTATAACAACCTGTGAAGTTAGTGGTATTTTATACAACTTCATGTTGTAGATGAGGAACTGAGGCTCAGTACTTATACAATCTTGGTAAATAGCACATCCAGGATTCAAACTTAGGTTTCTGGCCCCAAACTTATACTCATTCAGCTACTCCATTTTTCATGGTGGTATTGGGGGTCCACCCAGAGGCCCTTTGATAGTGGCTAACTTGAGACTGAAACATGAGAAAGGAGGATTTTAGATACATTTCAAGTTTGTGGATTTCAGAAAATTATAGATTCAGATTAAACATGTTGGCAAAAATAGTGTCTAGGTCGCCTTTGTGTATGTTTATTGTAGCAGACCAGGAGACAGTATCAGGCTCTCTTCGGTGTTGCTAGATTTGATCACATTGTTATGGGTCTGACTGTCAGATCTTTTCCTGTAAAAATGTATTTTTTTCTTTGTAATTAGAAAGTAATTTGTGGAATGGTACTTTGAAATTCCCCCAACAACTTTTTGCTAATCAACCATCTATTGTCCTTGCTTTGACATACTTTTATCTTTAAAATTTTAGTATCAAAAATTAAATAATGTATTTTTCATTGTAGAAAAAAATAGGTGATCTCAAAAGAAAAAGTTTAAAGGCATCACCAAACTTTTATTCATTTATAATAACTTTGCAACTCCTAAATTACTTTAGAACTAGTGCTCTATGGAGTATGTAAAAGGCATTATTTTGTATTCTAATTGTTACAGTCTAGTAGAACACAGCACATGCACGTTTGGTCTGTTAAACTTTTCAGAGTTTTCTTTTCAAATTGGCATCTGTAAGCAGAATATGGCACTTAATTGCAGAAATTTTCAAGAGAAGACAGAATTTGAGATTTACTTATTTGGTCTAGATGTAGTGGCAAAGAGAAGACTTATTTTTATGGTTATAAGTAGATAGAACAGGGTGGATTGTGATGATAGGAATTCAGATTTAAATAACAGCTACTCTGGAAATGGTGGATCTTGAACTGATAAGGGAAGAGAGCCAGAGAAATCATAATTTTCTAAAGGAAAGGGGGAAAGGCACATCGTAGAACTTAGTTGCCTTGAAGTCTGGGTAATTTTACTGAGACTTAGTGAGAGGATGAGAAGGTACCTTAACGATGGGGGTAGAATGAGAGATTAGGTAGATGGCCCAACACAGTGAGGAAGAAAAACTGTAATTGTTAGCTTGTAAGATTTTGATGTATTCATAAAGTATGTCAGGAGGTCATTATTTGTAAGGAAAGGTGGTAGAACTGGTTCTTGAGGTTGGGAAAGGAACTTGAAATGTGTAGTATTATCTAAAGCCACTGAATACAAAATAAGCAGTATCAAAACTGTGGATGGAAAAGAACCATTCTCATTTTTTGCTGTAGAAAATGCTTCATTTTAATATTAGTTTACAAACTATAATGCCATGCATTCCCCCCTCGTTTTAGTGGGTTTTATCTATTTATTTCTTAAGTACAGGATTAAAGTGTTTTATAAAAAGTTTCCATAATGTACGAGGGGGCACAGGGAAGGCTGTACAACACAAAGAAGACAAGTAGTGATTCTATAGCATCTTAACTACTCTGATGGACAGTGACTGTAATGGGGTATGTGGGGGGGGACTTGATGATGGGGGGAGTCTAGTGAACATAATGTTCCTCATGTAATCATAGATTAATGATACCAAAAAAAAAAAGTTTCCAAAGGTACTTAACTATCTGATCTCATTTGGAATCATGTCTAATATGTTGGAATCATGCTAACCCTAACCTTCAGAACCTGGCCAAAGATTAATGTTAATTTGTAGCACTAGCAGTAAAGATTTCCTGAACCCCAGATACAAATAGCCAAAAAAACTATATAAGGTGGAAGCAGAAACAGAACTAAGATTTATGACAGTGTCTACCATGTAAGTCCAGGGTATGCAGTCAACTTAAAAACAGTGCTATTATGGAAGATTTGGTGTATAAGAGTAGAAATAAGCCTTGTTTGTATATCATCTAGGCTTAACCACATCTCTTGTGCCATCCTGGGAAAGGTCAGGTTAAGAGATATGCCTTTCACTGGATTTCAGGAGTCAGTGAACCTAGTTTATTTAACCTTATTAAAGTAAGAAGGAAAGAGACTTTCAAGGGTCAAGGGCTTCCCCAGAGATTGCATAGTTCCCTTATATTAGAAATTCTTGTAGCAAGACATATAGCCAGTCTTAATGGTAATATAAATTGACTTAGTACATATATATCAATTGATTAAATTAGAATCTTTACCAGATAACTTACAGTTGGTACAAGTACTTATCATTGTTGTCCTTTAAGAAAATTACAGAGTTTTTTTGATAGGTTAAACTCAAATCAGTGGGTTTTTTACCCTTTATCAGAAACAAATAATCCACACCATAAACTGCAATCCAACTGAAATTGTCTACTAGACTTTGTCCAGAATTAACCAAAAGAGCTGAGGTAGAGGCTGGTGGCACATGGCTTGGCACTACAATTCTACTTAAATCTCTTAAACTGTCGGTAGGTTCAGAGTACTACAACTATGTTTAGCATGGTTAATAAGCCAATCTAGAAATACCCCAAATGTCCATACGACTTCCTTTACTGAGGCTGACAGATAAATAAGCAAATTTTTTTTCTGAAGCTAAAATGGCAAAAGTTAAAAAGTGTCTTATCTTTACTCTTGAATTAACTGAATATTCCCTTAGCAAGGTTACAAGCACTGTGTTAAATTCCCTGTGGGTTTGCTTTAGTGTAGTTTAGTAGTTCTTTCCAAGCCCCAACATTTGTGTGACCTTGAACAGGGCACTTTATAACCTCTCTGAATCTCAGTTTGCTCATTACTGAATTGGGGGTAATAAGGATACCTACCTTTTTAGGGCTTGAGGATTTAATGATATAATGAATGAATGCAGACTGAATGTATGAATGTAGACGGCTTTTTGCAAACTGAGCTTTCAATAAATGGTATATATTATTTTCAAAACTTAAGTTATATATCTGGCTAGTTCCACATATTTCAAATCTGATGGATTTTTAGTTATATGAACAAAATATGAGTGCATTATTGTATAAAACTACTTAAGTATTACAAATAAGGCTAATGAGCCCCTTAACCTCTCCAGCACGATCCTTTCCCCAGAAGTCACTTTTATCAACTCATGTATCCTTCCCCATCTTTTTCTTTGCCCTTATTCAAACCCACAAACACATTGATATTTTTTCTACTTCATAGATCAAGAATAAAAAAGATAGTGATGTGGGGCTCTCTTGTCCCCTCCTGGCCTGAGCCAGGAGCTCTGTCCTCTCACTTTATCTCTAAATAAAAGCCTCTCACTTGCTCTCCTAAAAAATAAAAAAAAAAGATAGTGATATAGTGATTTTGTGAATATTACGATCACTAGTTATTAGAATCTGTACTTTGCAGTCTTACTAACCAAAGAGTAGCCAAATTCAGTTTTGCTATGTGGTGTCAGATATTGGGCCAAGTTACAGAATTCTTTATAACGCTTAGAAAGATTTAATGAAGGGAAAAAGCTAGAAGAAATAAGAAACATAGATTCAGCTGTTTAGCTAAAAAATACACTTGCTTTTCTGACCTATAAGTAAATTAAAACTTCAAAATTCACTCTCCGTTTACTGTAAGTTCTACAACTGTGGGTAAAAGATATTGTTTGTTAGTCTGATTAGTAAAAAATGGTGTTTCCTTTTCTCAAAAATTTTGCTACCATCTTTTTTCCTTTCCCCCTGGCAAGAAAGGCATTTGGGGGATAGTTGGAGGGAGTCATTGAAACTACTGTTTGCACATCATTGTTCCTCAAGTATATTTAAATCACTTTTGTATGGTATTTTTGTTTGTAATATATACACAATGGGAAATGAATTCCCAGCCATTTATGGAAAGAGATTGATCTTGAAGTGATAATACGCATTTTTACATGATTTCTGAGCGGTAATTAGAGGTGAGTTGGACCAAACCATGGGGAAGGGGTTAGTAGATAAAGGAAAATGCTAAGGTAAAATGGTGCTAATTCTAACCCTTCCGAGAAAATTGTTCAGAAGTATTCTGAAAGATTCAGCTCCTCCTCTTTCTTCTTAATCTTCAGACTGAACCTAGTGATGAAAGCCAGAGGACTGAACTCCCAGACACCCAGTGTGTGTGTTTGGGGGAAGTGTAGTAAAGCCCTTCTTTCCCAGAATAGAGATGTGATCACCGCCTTTGCTTAGAGGAATCAGAGGATACCAGAGCAGGGATTGAGTTTAGTTTGTAAGTACTACCTTTGTAAATGGTGGTTTGGCTGATTGATTATAGTATGAAAATATAGAACAATTCCAGCATATGCCATCTTGTTAAATTCATATACTTACATACATACATTAGATTGCTTCTGATCGCTCATTTTCTAAGCTTTGCTTCTGGGCTTCTTACAAGAGCTAGATTGTCCTGTCCAGTGTAGGAAGCTACTAGTTACATATGGCTATGGAGCATGTGAAACGTGGCTAGTATAAATTGACATATGAGTATAAAATCAAAATATACACTGAATCTTAAAGACTTTATACAAAAGGGAATGTAAAATATCCCAATAATTTTTTAATAATGATGACATATTGAAATGCTGTTAATGCTTACATATGAAATGATTTATTGGATTAAATTAAAACATTATTCAAATTAATTTCACCTTAAAAAAATAAGGCTACTAGAAGAAATTGCATGTGTTGTTCATATTATCTTCCTATGGGACCCCTCTACTCTAGAACAACCTAGACCAGTGATAAGGTTCCTCATGTTTCTGTCTCTTGGTAGTTCATTTCTTTCTATTGCTGAGTAATATTCCAGTATATATATGGCTGTCCCAGTTTGTTTATCCATTCATCTATTGAACAACATCTTGGTTGCTTCCAAGTTTTGGCAGTTATGAATAAAACTACTAAATAAAATGTAAACATTTCTGTACAGGTCTTTTTGTGGACATAAATTTTTAAAAATAGCCTATTTTTTAGAGTTCTTTTAGATTCATAGCAAAATTGAGTGGAAGATAAAGACATTTCTCATATATCCCCTGCTTCCTCTCTATGCATGTACTTTCTTCCACTATCAAAATTCTGGACTAGAGTGGCATATTTGTTAACAATTTATGAACCTGTGTTGACACATTATTATCACCCAACGTCCATAGTTTATATTAGGGGTTCACTTTTGGTGGTGTATATTGTATGGGTTTTGACAAATGTATAATGGCATGTATCCACCATTATAGTATTCATATGGAGTAATTATGCAGCCCTGGAAATCTGTGTTCTGCCTGCTTATCCTCTCTCCCCCCAACCTCTGGCAACCACTTATCTTTTCACTGTCCATAGTTTTTGCCTCTTCCAGGATATCGTATAGATGGAATCATAGTGTGTATGTATCCTTTTCAAATTGGTATCTTTTGCCTAGTAATAAGCACTTTAGGTTTCCTCCATGTCTTTTCATGTCTTGATAGCTCATTTCTTTTAGTGCTTAATAATATTTCATTGCCTGGATGTAACACAGCTTGTATATCCACTTACCTGCTGGAGAATATCTTGGTTGCTTCCAACTTTTGACAGTTATGAATAAAACTGCTATAAATATTTGCATGCAGGTTTTTGAGTGGACATAAAATGGATATAAATTTCAACTCCTTTTGCAAATATTTTCTCCCAGTCTGTGGCTCTTTTTATTCTCTTAATTCTTTCACAGAGCAGAATTTTTTTAGTTTTAATGAAGCCCAACATACCAATTTTTTCCTTCATGGGTGTGCTTTTGGTATTGTATCTATAAACTCATTGCCAAACTCATGATCACCCAGGTTTTCTCCTCTTGTATAAGTTACATAGTTTTGTGTTTTACATTTAGGTCTATGATCCATTTTGAATAAGTTTTGGGAAAGGTATGCGGATAGTGTTTGGATTTTTGAGAGAGAGAGAGAGAGAGAGAGTGTGTGTGTGTGTGTGCGCGCCTTGCTCCAGCACTGCTTGTTGAACAGACTCACACTTTGAATTGCCTTTGGTCTTTTGTGAAAGAACAGTTTATTTACTTGTGTAACATTGACTTTTAAAATGTCCTGCATTCTGAATTTGTCTGCTTCATTGTATAATTTGTTTTCCTAAACTGTATTCCTTGTAAACTGGAATTAGGGTCTAGAGGATTAGATTCAAGTCAAACATTTTGGCAAGAATGCTTCCTGGCTGATTGAGCACTTCAGATTGTACCAAGTCAGGAGGTACACAATGCTAGGTTGTCCTGCTGGTAGTTGGTTAAGATTGATTAAGATGGTAGCAACAGACTTTTTCATTGTAAAGATACATTTTTCTCTTTGCCGTTAGTAAATAATCCTTGGAATAATACTTTGGGCATGTAACAAATGATTATTTGAATCTATATTTGTCAGGCATATGCTAGGTTCTGGGGAGAAAGCAGTAAAACAAGAGATTTCTGCTCATGGAATTTGCCTTTTCTCTTCCAGGTTTGAAGACAGTAATGGAATGGGTCTATCCTTGGAGTGGGGTGCATTTACATCTCAGGGTTTGTTAGTATCAGAAAAATAGGATAATTAAAAAATATATGCAAATAAGTATAGAGTTTCAGTATTGGATGATGTAAAAGTTCTGGGAATGAATAGTGATGATTGATGGTTGCATAACAAGGTGAATGTACTTAATGCCACTGAACTCTGCACTTAAAAAGTTAAAATGGAGGGGCGGAGCCAAGATGGCAGCATGAGTAGATCAGCGGAAATCTCCTCCCAAAAACATATATATTTTTGAAAATACAACAAATACAACTATTCCTTAAAGAGAGACCAGAAGACAGAGGACAACAGCAAGACTACATCTACACCTGCGAGAACCCAGTGCCTTGCGAAGGGGGTAAGATACAAGCCACAGCCCAGCGGGACCCGAATGCTCCTCACCCCAGCTCCCTGCGGGAAGAGAGGAGTAGGAGCGGGGAGGGAGAGGGAGCCCAGGACTGCTAAATACCCAGCCCTAGCCATCCGCACTGGAGCATGGACACAAAGTGCGTGGTGTGCTGGATGCTAGGGAAACAGGACAGTAAAACCTGCGAGCAGGTCCCCGCAGTCGGTGCCCTGGGGACAAAGAAAAGCGAGTGCTTTCTGAAAGTCTTAAAGGGACAGGGACCCCACAGCTGGATGGAGGCATCCTGGCACAACCAGCTCAGCAGCTGGGAACCCGGGGAACTCTGGGCGCCCTACCCCCCTGGGCGGCAGAGCAGCTCCGAGGCCCCTCACAGTGATAAACAGCCTCCTACCGGTTCCCCCTCTGGCACAGCTCCGCCATAGCAGCAGAGGCCACACCCACAGCAACTGCGTGCAGAGCTTCCTTCACAGCAGCCAGGCAAGAATCAGACACCCCATCTGCACATAGCTGCCCAGCACAAGCCGCTAGAGGTCGGCATTCTCCCAGGAGAGGAAGGCCACAAATTAGCAAGAAGGTATGTTCTCCCAGCTAACAGGTGCCAACTACCCACGACTATCTCTATTGCCATGAAAAGCCAGAAGAATTTGATACAGACCAGATTAACCCAGACAGTCTCCCCTGAAAAGGAATCTGGGGAGATAGACCTAACCAATCTTCCTGAAAAAGAATTTAAAATTAAGGTCATAACCATGCTGATGGACTTGCAGAGAAAAATGCAAGAGGTAAGGAGGGAGAATACAAAAATAAAACAATCTCTGGAAGGATTTAAAAGCGGAATGGATGTGATGCAAGAGGCCATTGATGGACTAGAAACCAGAGAACAGGAACACATAGAAGCTGACGCAGAGAGAGAGAAAAGGATCTCCAGGATCGAAACAACATTAAGAGAACTGTGTGACCAATCCAAAAGGAGCGATATCTGCATTATAGGGGTACCAGAAGAAGAAGAAGGAGAAAAAGGGATAGAAAGTGTATTTGAAGAAATAATTGCTGAAAACTTCCCCAAACTGAGGGAGGAAATAGTCGCTCAGACCACAGAAATACACAGAACCTCCAATAGAAGAGACCCAAAGAGGACAACACCAAGACACATAATAATTAAAATGGCAAAAATCAAGGACAAGGACAGAATTTTAAAGCAGCTAGAGAGAAGAAAAAGGTCACCTACAAAGGAAAACCCATCACGCTATCATCAGACTTCTCAACAGAAACCTTACAGTCCAGAAGAGAATAGCATGATATATTTAATGCAATGAAATAGAAGGGCCTTGAAACAAGAATACTATCTATATCCAGCATGATTATCATTTAAATATGAAGGAGGGATTAAACAATTCCCAGACAAGCAAAAGTTGAAGGAATTTGCCTCCCACAAACCACCTCTACAGGGTATGTTAGAGGGACTGCTCTAGATGGGAGCACTCCTAAGGCTAAATAGATGTCACCAGAGAAAATAAAATCACAGCAAAGAAAGCAGACCAACCAAATACTAACTAAAGGCAAAAAAATAAAATCAACTACCAACTAAAGCAGTCAAAGAAAACACAAAAGAGCACAGAATAAAACACCCAACATAAAAAGAATGGAGGAGGAGGAATAAGAAGGGAGAGAAATAAAGAATCATCAGACAGTGTTTATAATAGCTCAATAAGTGAGTTAAGTCAGACAGGAAGATAGTAAAGAAGCTAACCTTGAACCTTTGGTAACCACGAATCTAAAGCCTGCAATGGCAATAACTACATATCTTTCAATAATCACCCTAAATGTAAATGGACTGAATGCACCAATCAAAAGACACAGAGTAATAGAATGGATAGAAAAGCAAGACTCATCCATATGCTGCTTACAAGTGACTCACCTCAAACCGAAAGAAATGCACAGACTAAAAGTCAAGGGATGGAAAAAGATATTTCATGCCAACAACAGGGAGAAAAAAGCAGGTGTTGCAGTAGTAGTATCAGACAAAATAGACTTCAAAACAAAGAAAGTAACGAGATAAAGAAGGACATTACATAATGATAAGGGGTCAGTCCAACAAGAGGATATAACCATTATAAATACATATGCACCCAACACAGGAGCACCAGCATATGTGAAACAAATACTAACAGAATTAAAGGAGAAAATAGAATGCAATGCATTCATTTTAGGAGACTTCAACACATCACTCACTCCAAAGGATAGATCCACCAGAAAATACAACAGAAAATAAGTAAGTACACAGAGGCACTGAACAACACACTAGGACAAATGGACCTAATAGACATCTACAGAACTCTACACCCAAAAGCAACAGGATACACATTCTTCTCAAGTACACATAGAACATTCTCCAGAATAGACCACATACTAGGCCACAAAAAGAGCCCCAGTAAATTCAAAAAGATTGAAATTCTACCAACCACATCTCAGACACAAAGGTGTAAAACTAGAAATAAATTGTACAAAGAAAGCAAAAATGCTCACAAAGACATGGAGGCTTAACAACATTCTCCTAAATAATCAATGGATCGACGACCAAATTAAAATAGAGATCAAGCAATATATGGAAACAAATAACAACAACAACAGAAAGCCCCAACTTCTGTGGGACGTAGCGAAAGCAGTCTTAAGAGGAAAGTATATAGCAATCCAGGCATATTTAAAGAAGGAAGAACAATCCCAAATGAATAGTCTAGCGTCACAATTACCGAAATTGGAAAAAGAAGAACAAATGAGGCCTAAAGTCAGCAGAAGGAGGGACATAATAAAGATCAGAGAAGAAATAAATAAAATTGAGAAGAATGAAACAATAGAAAAAAATCAATGAAACCAAGAGCTGGTTCTTTGAGAAAATAAAATAGATAAGCCTCTAGCCAGACTTATTAAGAGAAAAAGAGAATCAACACACATCAACAGATCAGAAACGAGAAAGGAAAAATCACGACAGACCCCACAGAAATACAAAGAATCATTAGAGAATACTATGAAAACCTATATGCTAACAAGCTGGAAAACCTAGAAGAAATGGACAACTTCCTAGAAAAATACAACCTTCCACGACTGACCAGGGAAGAAACAGAAAATCTAAACAAACCAATTACCAGCAAGGAAATTGAATCAGTAATCAAAAAACTACCCAAGAACAAAACCCCCTGGACCAGATGGATTTACCTCGGAATTTTATCAGACATACAGAGAAGATATAATACCCATTCTTCTTAAAGTTTTCCAAAAAATAGAAGAGGAGGGAATACTCCCAAACTCATTCTATGAAGCCAACATCACCCTAATACCAAAACCAGGTAAAGAACCCACCAAAAAAGAATTACAGACCAATATCCCTGATGAACGTAGATGCAAAAATACTCAACAAAATATTAGCAAACTGAATTAAAAAAATATATCAAAAGGATCATACACCACGACCAAGTGGGATTCATCCCAGGGAAGCAAGGATGGTACAACATTCGAAAATCCATCAACATCATCCACCACATCAACAAAAAGGACAAAAACCACATGATCATCTCCATAGATGCTGAAAAATCATTCGACAAAATTCAACATCCATTCATGATAAAAACTCTCAACAAAATGGGTATAGAGGGCAGGAACCTCAACATAATAAAGGCCATGTATGATAAACCCACAGCCAACATCAAACTGAATAGCGAGAAGCTGAAAGCTTTTCCTCTGAGATCGGGTACAAGACAGGGATGCCACTCTTCCCACTGTTATTCAACATAGTACTGGAGGTCCTAGCCACAGCAATTAGACAAAGCAAACAAATAAAAGGAATCCAGATTGATAAAGAAGTTAAACTGTCACTATTTCCAGATGACATGATATTGTACATAAAAAACCCTAAAGACTCCACTCCGAAACTACTAGAAGTGATATTGTAATTCAGGAAAGTTTCAGGATACAAAATTAACACACAGAATTCTGTGGCTTTCCTATGCACTGACAATGAACTAATAGAAAAAGAAATCATGAAAACAATTCCATTCACAATGGCATCAAAAAGAATAAAATACCTAGGAATAAACCTAACCAAGGAAGTGAAAGACCTATACCCTGAAAACTATAAGACACTCTTAAGAGACATTAAAGAGGACACCAACAAATGGAAACTCATTCCATGCTCCTGGCTAGGAAGAATTAATATCGTCAAAATGGCCATCCTGCCCATAGCAATATACAGATTCAATGCAATCCCTATCAAATTACCAACAGCATTCTTCAGTGAACTGGAACAAACATTTCAAAAGTTCATATGGAACCACCAAAGACCCCGAATAGCCAAAGGAATCCTGAGAAGGAAGAATAAAGTGGGGGTGATCTCACTCCCCAACTTCAAGCTCTAATACAGAGCCACAGTAATCAAGACAGTTTTGTACTGGCACAAGAACAGAGCCACAGACTAGTGAAACAGAAAAGAGACTCCAAACATTAACCCAAACATACATGGTCAATTAATATTCGATAAAGGAGTTATGGACATACAATGGGGAAATAGTCTCTTCAACAGATGGTGCTGGCAAAACTGGACAGCTACATGTAAGAGAATGAAACTGGATCATTGTCTAACCCCATACACAAAAGTAAATTTGAAATGGATCAAAGACCTGAATGTAAGTCATGAAACCATAAAACTCTTAGAAAAAGTATACGCAAAAATCTCTTGGACACAAACATGACTGACTTCTTCATGAACATATCTCCCTGGGCAAGGGAAACAAAAGCAAAAATGAACAAATGGGTCTATATCAAGCTGAAAAGCTTCCATACAGCAAAGGACACCATCAATAGAACAAAAAGGTACCCTACAGTATGGGAGAATATATTCGTAAATGACAGATCCGATAAAGGACTGACACCCAAAATACATAAAGAGCTCACGCACCTCAACAAACAGAAAGCAAACAATCCAATTAAAAAATGGGCAGAGGAGCTGAATAGACAGTTCTCTAAAGAAGAAATTCAGATGGCCAACAGACACATGAAAAGATGTTCCACATCGCTAATCTTCAGAGAAATGCAAATTAACACCACAGTGAGATATCACCTCACACCAGTTAGGATGGCCACCATCCAAAAGACAAACAACAACAAATGCTGGCGAGGTTGTGGAGAAAAGGGAACCCTCTTGCACTGCTGGTGGGAATGTAAATTAGTTCAACCATTGTGGAAAGCAGTTTCCTCAAAATGCTCAAAATAGAAATACCATTTGACCCAGGAATCCCACTTCTAGGAATTTACCCTAAGCATGCAGTAGCCCAGTTTGAAAAAGACAGATGTACCCCTATGTTTATCGCAGCACTATTTACAATAGCCAAGAAATGGAAGCAACCTAAGTGTCCATCAGTAGATGAATGGATAAAGAAGATGTGGTACATATACACAATAGAATATTATTCATCCATAAGAAGAAAACAAATCCTACCATTTTCAACAACATGGATGGAGCTAGAGGGTATTATGCTCAGTGAAATAAGCCAGGTGGAGAGAGACAAGTACCAAATGATTTCACTCTTATTGAAGTATAAGAACAAAGAAAAACTGAAGTAACAAAACAGCAGCAGACTCACAGAACCCAAGAATGGACTAACAGTTACCAAAGGGAAAGGGACTGAGGAGGATGGGTGGGAAGGGAGGGATAAGGGTGGGGAAAAAGAAAGGGGGCATTACGATTAGCATGTGTAATGTGGGAGGGGGCACAGGGAGGGCTGTGCAACACAGAGAAGACAGGTAGTTATTCTACAGCATCTTACTATGCTGATGGACAGTGACTGTAATGGGGTTTGTGGGGGGGACTTAGTGAAGGGGGGAGCCTAGTAAACATAATGTTCTTTATGTAATTGTGGATTAATGATACCAAAATGGAAAAAAAAAGTTAAAATGATAAATCTTACATTATATGTGTATTACCAGAATTTTAAAAAACTTGTGCCATTATGATGCATCACTAAACTTAGCCCTGCCTTATTGCCTTTTGTCTGATAACGTTCATCAGATTTCCTTTTTGTATATTAGGACTAATTGTGAGATAAACTCTTCTGAAATAAAATTCTATAGTTCATTCTGGTAGAGAGGAATAGGCAGTGATGTTGCTCACCTGCTGCCTCCAGTAGAGTTTGTCTTTGTTGCCTCTTAGGGAGACCATTGTTGAGATGTTTGGGTGTCCTTCATTGTGCCCAGGCTGTGGGTGGAGCTTCAGCTGTTGGTGCAAGACTGGCTCTGCCTTTCACTATGTGCTGTTTCCATTTGTTACAGTTTGCCAGATGCAGGCCTGCCTTTGCCAGGATAGAGATCTGCAACTTGAGCTGTTGTCTGAATGCTGCCATTTGGACCCAAGAAATCATGTAGATTCAGGATAACAGTAAATGTAATGCCATCAGCAAAGTGCTTGTTGACAGTTTGTTATGAAGGCAGGCCCTTCATTTAGGAAGTAAACCCTGTGATGAAGAGCAAGAGCTCTGTTTAGTGGGAAGGAAACAGCACCTTTATTTGTGGCTGATGGAACTTGGATAACCTCTCTTGCATTTCTTTTTGCCTGAATTAACTGTGGAGGAGAAGGTAGTAGGAAAAGCTTTAGTGATGGCTGCAACAACAGCATTATCATGGTAAGGTGAACTGTGACTTTCTTAATTAGAAATTTTATCCATCTGAAACCTTTAATTGCCTTCATGTTGGAGTATATCTGACATCGCAAATTCTCAGTTTTCAGTCCACAGATTATAGGTTATATGTGACTAGCCTTTGGTTTGGCAGTAGAATAGGGAAATTAGTATGTTGTAGCAAACTCTTTTTCAGTTTTTGACTAATCTGCAGTAGGAAATACATTCTGTGTTATGACTAGTACTCTCATACACATGGATACACATTGCTCTGACAAAAGTTTCAGGAAAATGGTACTTACACTGTTTTCTGATATTTTCCATTTCACTCTTATTTTTTCATTAAAAAATGCATATATGTCCTAAATTGATTGTTATGACCATGATTTAAAGAAGATTGGTATGGAAGAATGGTTCTCAAAGTATGGTATATACCCAGGATTCTTTTATAGGGGTCTGTGGAGTGAAAACTATTTTCATAGTTATATTAGGGTGTTATTTGCCTTTTCTTTCTCTAGTAAATGAGAGATTTTCCAGAATTATTGTGGAGTTTTCCAGAACTACTTGATTTGTGATGACATCGCTCTCAGGATTAATGTAACATGTATTTATGTATTCTTGTGTTTTCTAGAATTTCCTAGGTGTAGTAGGACATAATGGTGTTTTTTTCTGAGATTAACTCAGCTTTCAGTACTCTCATATTGTGCTCTTACTAGCTACTTTTGATTATTATACCTGCTATAATCTCTATAGCTTCATTGTGGTCTGATGAATCATTACTTTGAAATAATGATGTTTTCCTTGAGCCTATGTGGAAATACAAGTATAGATTGTTGTCTTGTTTTACAGTTACATATTTAGTAAAATTCCTCAGTTTTCAGTTTATAATCAATAAATATCGACATATATAACCCACATAAACAAAAGATGTTTGGGGTCCTCAATAATTTTTGAGTTTAAGGATTCCTGAGATCAAAAAGTTTGAGAACTTCTGGTGTAGGGTTTAAATATAATATAGACTGTTCTTTTGTGGTTGGGAGGTCACATTCTTTTTGTATGTGTGTGGTAAAAAATATATGTAATAAGACCTGTATTATTAACAAATTTTTAAGTGTATGGTATTGTTCACTATATGCACAGTGTTGTACAACAGATCTCTAGAACTTTTTCATCATGAATAACTGAAATTTTATACACTGAACAACTCCCCATTTTCCCCTCCTCCAGTCCCTCGCAACCACATTTTACTTTTTGCTTCTCGAGTTTGACCAGAATGTACACTTTTTTATAACAATTGGATCTGGATTTAAGTCCCAGCTTGGCTACCTGTTAAGTAACCCTGGCTCAAGTTACCCAACCTTTTTGATTCTTAGTGTCTTCATGACTAAAATTGACATTTTGCTATCTTAATAGGGTTGTTGTGAGGCTTAAATGAGCTAGAAAAATGGGCTTGAAAATGCTTAACACATAGGAAGCATTTATATATTAGCTATTATTATAACAGAAGATGTAGTAACATCTAGGCACATTGATATTTAGCTTTAGCATTTCTTAGCAATACTCACCTATGTGAAACTTGGTTATCTAAACTTAATGTAAATTCTTGTTGTCATTCTGCTCTTGACTGTGCCTCTAGACTTTTCTTAAATTACGTGGAGTTTGTTTCCAAAGTGTGAGCTTCTTGAAAATATCAGACCTTTTCCATTTCTTTCTGTTGTGTGTTGGACAGTACTCAGCCTAAGCATTCAAGACATGTAAGTCTTACTACAAAGCCATGGGACACACAGGTTTAGAATCCCCATGAGGATGATGATGGGAAAAGAGCTTTTGAAGTCCCTGTTCTGATTCTACTGTCTCTCTTAGGAAATTCCGGGCTTCCTAAGTATAGTGAAGGATGAATTACAGTTCATTAAATCATTTCAGTTTCTTTGGTTAATCGTGTTTCTCTTGGTGGTATGAAATTCTAACATAACTGGCATACTTCTCACCAGGGTCTCTCTCATTACATCCCAACTATCTAAGAGAATCATAGCAGTAGATGCCAAATAATTCATATTAGGGTGATTTAATTCTTATCGTCTGTAAATGTATATAATAATACTTCTAAAACATCTTCTGGAAATATGCATCCCTATGTTTATTGCTGCATTATTTACATAGCCAAGATATGGAAACAACCAAAGTGTCCATCAGTATATGAATGGATGAAGGAGTTGTCGTACATACATACAATGGAATATTCAGCCATAAAAAAGAAGGAAATCCTGCCATTTGCCTCAGCATGGATGGACCTAGAGGGCATTATGCTAAGTGAAATAAGCCAGGCAGAGAAAGACAAATACCATATGATTTCACTTGTTTGTGGAATCTAAAAACAAAACAAAACAAAATGAACAAAAACAGCAGTAGACTCAGAGACACTGAGGAGTGACTGGTGGTTACCATGGAGGAGGGGTTGAAGTGGGTGATTGGTGAGAGTGAAGGGGGATAAAGGGGCATAAAAAATACATTACAACGTAAGTTGGTCACAGGGATGGAATTACAGCATGGAGATTATAGCTAATGGTTCTGTAACATCTTTGTGTGTTGACAGACAGTAACTGCACTAGTTGGGGTGAGTTAATTACGTGGTAACTGTTGGACCACTGTGTTCATATATACTTGAAACATATAATATTGCATACCAACTATATGTTAATTTAAAAAAAAAGCACCTTCTGAGATTTAGAGCAACACAGGCAAGTAGGTGTGTTTTTTAAAGTCAGTAACTGAACTGTATTCTAAACCTTTCTTTTCTTGGTGTCTACTCTTGACTTGAGTCTGTCTTCAGCCTTCTGATCCCGTCTGACTGTTTTGATGTCTGGTTACTTGTTCTTGCATAAGCACATTGCTACTCTGTCCTCTGGCTCTATACTTCCCTGTTCACATGTGATCATTGCTTCAAACTCCCTCTACCTAGAAATCAATAATAGTAGAACTGACTCAACCACTTAGAGCAGGGGCTTCTCTCACATAATACCTTCTAGAAATGACCTCTTCATATTAAATTGCTGGTAGTGTTAGGGTGGAGAGGATACAGTTAAGATTTCATAAAGTTTCATTCCTAGGATTAGACATTTGGTATGAGGAGACTTAGAGATGGTAGAATCATAAAGAGCTGCTGAAAGGAATTGACTTGGAAAACTTATTAGAAGCCTAACACTTAGGATGATAAAAGAGAAAATCTTACCTGATGTTCAATGCTATTTGAGAAAAGGCATGTGGAATATGACTTGTCTCTAGCCACATAGACCATTCCTTTTGGGAAAGATAGTCGGTTTCCAGGCCAGTGTTGATTCATGTTTCAAAACCACAATTGTAATATTTTTTGAGCATGTGCTGGCTACTTTACTACATCTTTTATCTCATTTAATCCTCATACAGTCCTGTGTGATGGCTTCTGTTTTAATTATTAGCTGAGTAACTCATATATATAGTGAGAGGCTGAACTAGGATTTGAACCCTGGAAACCTGGACCAGAACCTGTCACTATGCTATACAGCCTCTTTCTATGTAAAGGGAACCTCACAACACTCCTGTGCATTAGGTGAGATTCTTGACATTTTCACGTAAGAAAATGGAAGCTTAGGGAGTTTGAAACTCAAAGTGGTAGTACCAAGAGAGACCCAGGCCCACACACATTTCTGACTCATTTCCTTTGTTCTCATGTAATTTTGCTAAAGATAATAAATAATAAATAGGGTTGTACCTCAGTGACTGCAATGGGGTATGAGGGGGGGCTCGATAATAAGGGTGAATGTAATAACCACATTGTTTTTCTTGTGAAACTTTCATAGGAGTATATATCAATGATACCTTTAAATAAATAAATAAATAGGGTCATACCTGAAGGTGAATTTTCTAAGAATTTTAACTTGGTTGATGGTGATTGGTAATGTTCTAAATGTGATACTTAAGTCTAGAGAAATTTAGTAAAGATGTGATCATTAACTTGAATTAGTGGTTTCCCTGGTAGCTTGTATTTAACTGCTTTTTTATTCCATTTGCTGTTGGGCTTTTAACTGCTGTGGGTTACTCTACCACTCTTACCCTAATGTTCCTAGGTAAATATAGAAGTGAAGACATAATTTTGTCTGCTTTAATTTTAGTTGGCACAGATGGGTGACCAAAAGCTTAGAAGGAAAGAGGTCTTGCCAGGGTTATAATGTAGTCATGACGGTAGGAGAGGGAAGGAGTACATAAGGATTTGTGGGGAATAATTTAAAATACCAGCTCTTGATTTTTACCAATTCCTTTTAGACCTTCTACTTCTAAACATGAAATTTCATGACTCCTCCAAATCTCAGGTTTGACAGTTTGAAAAAGAGGTCATATATTGGTTAAGAGATTGACTTTTATCTCTGAATCAAAACGTTCATCGTAGCTCCAGAGAGAAGGGTTACGGAGGAAAGCATCCTGACAAGAGGCATGTAGAGAGGCTGGGAATAGGTGCATTTATATACTCTTTCTGGCTTCCAGTGCCTGATTGCTATCTCCCTAAACTCACCTAAAGACTTAGGAGACGCAGCATATGTGACCCATTTCATGGTTTATCTTATTTACTGAGCAAACATCTAGAATTAGTGTCTTTACAACAAGCTGTCCTTTAAAGGTTCACCTTTCTCAGTGACTGGCAGAAAGGTCACTCTTTCTTCCCCTTTAGCTTTCAGATAAATTTCTAAGGGCTTTTTCTTTTTCTGTACATTGTTTTTGCCTAACAGATACACTAATCCTTACCTTCTAGGAACTGAAGTGGCATGGCACCATGTAGCATACTAATGACTTAAAATTACATCAGTTACAGAAGATGGTAAAGAACTAGGTATTATCTTTGTTACTATGTTCTGGGTGTCTGTTGCTACAGAAACAAATCAGGCAGTAAACAGAAGTGTTCTGGGAGTATTTAGATCTCAGTGGATATTCATTGGCTAATGAAAATAAAGTTAAGAGATTGGTTGAGTTGAGGGAAAAACTGAGTATTTCTTACTTCTTGTTTGCATTTTTGGTGGGTAGTGTTTTTTGTTGTGTGCGGGTAACTTAAAGATTATTACCTAGTAGTCAAGTATGAATATGACAGAAATTGCTTTTCATAACTGCATTACTGTGGGAGAAAAATCAACTTCTGTAGTTTTCCATTCTACTATATTTCATTCACAAACTTTTTAATAAATGTGTGTATTT
Source organism: Manis pentadactyla (assembly GCF_030020395.1). Classification (NCBI taxonomy): domain Eukaryota; kingdom Metazoa; phylum Chordata; class Mammalia; order Pholidota; family Manidae; genus Manis; species Manis pentadactyla. The sequence continues at coordinate 11,593,883 of NC_080027.1, read as the reverse complement.
AAGTATTTGCTGTTATTTTAACAGTGCTGACAAAGATTATTTTGTAATGTCAAGCCTTCCCTCACTGTCTCCTTCTACCTATCCATTCATTAAACATCTACTGAGGTGAAGAGAAAAAGAAAGATTATTTCCTACAAATTAGACCTTCTAAAATTCCTCTTTGGGGCTCTAGGAGGTAAATAATTATAAAAAGCAAATAATATTTTATTCCTTTTGGGTTATGATTTCACTTAAACTAATTTTTAATTGTCAGATAGTAAGAGTGCTAAGTTTAAATATTGTTCGGGAGCTACAAAAAGGAAGTAAAGATTTGAAAGAGTGGGACAGAAGGTAGACTGAGTGATTACACATCTGTACTTCACAGTTACTCAAGAAATACAACCCTGAAGTGACTTGGACATTGACAAATGCTACTGCTTGCTCATTTGCAATTTCTCTGATGGTTTGATTAGGCTACTTTTGGAGGATACAGTGATTGAACATTCACATGTTGATAGAAAGTGTAGTATTGCTGAGTACTGCTTTTGCCAGTATCCAAGGAGAGGAATGTTTGTGTATTCCTGGAAAAACCTTGGGAGAATAAAAATGTGCTTTTGGTATAATACTTAACCTCAGATTATTTCTCTTCAAAGTGGTGTTGAGATGCCTTATCTTCATCCTGAATTTCAAAGGGTGATACTGCTACTTTGAGCCAGTTTTTTTCTTAAAATTGAGGTGATATCATATTTAAATGTGAGCAAGCACACTGAACAACAGTTGATTATACCAAATGGTATATAGGAAAGCAGGCATCATTGATGGAAGAGGTCCAGCACTTTTAAATCGTTTCCCAGCCAGTTGGTTTTGTGGAGGGTATACTTGTGGTCAGGGTAAGTGTGTGCTGACTCTTTGAGAGAATTTTACAATCATTTTTTATGTAGTAGTATTTGACGCTAGTTCTGCGGGAACTTCTAGGGGAAAGTTCACTTCATATTATAATATCCCTCTTGTTTTGAGCATTCTGCCTTCTCATCTCTTTTTTTCCCTCTTCTTTAATCAAAAGAGGCTTAGGTGTGAATAAGCTTCTTGCCAAATTCTATATATGATGCCTTCCTTTTATGGATTACTCTGTCTTGTTGGAACTACTGTGATCTGAAGTTTTTCAAATATACAAAGTGTTCAGTGTTTTGTTGATGTCTGCAAATGTTGATCTAAGCTGGCCCAGAAAATATTTGAAGGCTGACCTAACTGAACTTCCAACAAAATTAATTGCAAGCTTTTTCAGTCGTGTCAATTGATCAGTACACAGTGTTTGTAATTTAATAAAGTAGTTATATTAAAACTAACCATAGGGAGAGATTAAATATGGCAGCATAAGAGGTGAGACAGAGGCTTCCTCCTAAAACTGCATATAATACGAAAATATAATTAATACAACTAATCCTGAAAGAGCAACAGGAAAGAGGGCTGCGCCATACTGCATACACCTGGAGAAAAGAACAAACCTCATGGAGCAGGGTTGGGAACTTTCACAATCTTCAGGCGCTCCAGCCCCCTGGCTGGCTACGCAGCTCTAAGACCCCTCTCCGTGATACACAGCCTGCTGCACCTTCCTCCTGGACAGCCCGCCCCTGGCTCACAAACTGGCAAACCCTGCCCTGGCATTAGGCCAGCCAGAGGGAAGCCCCACCTACAACACCTACAAACGCAAAGCATGGAGACTTATACCTGTGTGTTTGGCCCACTGGTTCTAGCAGTAGAGTCAGGCATAGCAGTTGGGAAGCAGGAAACAGCTCTTTCCTCCCCCCAGGCACCAACACCGCATCCCTGAGACCCCCAACATTGCTCCACGGGCTAAGCATCTCCAGAGAGTAGGGCTTCTGGGAACCACATACAAATATGAAACGTCAAAGAAACCTGGTTCAAAGCAAAATTATAAATACACCAGAGAAAGAGTCAAATGAAATCAACCTCATGAATCTTCCTGAGATTTCAAAATAAAAATCATAAACGTGCTCATGGAGGTACAGAAAAATATTCAAGAACTCAGGAATGAATTCTGGTCAGAGATCCAATCATTACAGAATACAGTATAAGAAATGAAACATACAACAGAAGGTTTTAAAAGCAGATTAGATATGGTGGTGGAGACAATAAATGAAATAGAAATTAGAGAAGAGGAATACAAAGAAGCTGAGGCACAGAGAGAAAAAAGGATCTCTAAGAATGAAAGAATATTGAGAGAACTGTGTGACCAATCCAAATGGAACAATATTCATATTATGTAGGGGTACCAGAAGAAGAGAGAGAAAAAGGGATAGAAAGTCTTTGAGGAGGTAATTGCTGAACACTTCCCCAATCTGGGGAAGGAGATAGTCTCTCAGGCCATGGAGGTGCACAGATCTCCCAACACAAGGATCCAAGGAATGCAATACCAAGACATATAGTAATTAAAATGGCAAAGATTAAGGATAAGGACAGACTATTAAAAGCAGCCAGAGATATGGTAGCTAATACATAAAGAATGGAGGAGGAGAAAAAAGAACCTTTAGATTGTGTTTGTAATAGCATACTAAGTGAGTTAAGTTAGTCTCTTAGATAGTAAGGAAGTTAACCTTGAACCTCTGGTAACCACGAATCTAAAGCCTACAAAGGCAATAGGTACATACCTATCAATAATCACCCTAAATGTAAATGGACTGAATGCATCAATCAAAAGACATAGGGTCACTGAATGGATAAAAAAACACCCATCTATATGCTGCCTCCAAGAGACTCACTTTAAATCCAAAGACATACGTAGACTCAAAGTGAAGGGATGGAAAAAGAGACTTCATGCAACTAACAGGGAGAAAAAAGGAGGATTGCACTACTTGTATCAGACAAAATAGACTTCAAAACAAAAGAAGTCACAGGAGACAAAGAAGCACATTACATAATGATAAAGGGATCAGTCCAACAAGAGGATATAACCATTATAAACATCTGTGTACCCAACACTGGAGCACCTACATATGTGAAACAGATACTCACAGAATTAAAAGGGGAAATAGAATGCAGTGCATTCATTTTAGGAGACTTCAACACTCCACTCACTCCAAAGGACAGATCAACCAGACAGAAAATAAGTAAGGAGACAGAGGCACTGAAGAATACAATATAACTGATGAACCTAACAGACATCTACAGAACTCTACACCCAAAAGCAGCAGAATACATATGCTTCTCAAGAGCACATGGAACATTTTCAAGAATAGATCATATACTAGGCCACAAAAAGAGCCTGGGTAAATTTAAAAATTTGAAATTGTACCAACCAGTTTCTCAGACCACAAAGGTATGAAACTAGAAATAAATTACGCAAAGAAAATTAAAAATCCCACAAACACATGGAGGCTTCACAACATGCTCCTAAATAACCAGTGGATCAATGACCAAATAAAAACAGAGATCAAGCAATATATGGAGACAAATGACAACAGTAATTCAACACCACAAAAAATCTATGGGATGCAGTGAAGGCTGTGCTAAGAGGAAAGTATATTGCAATACAGGCCTACCTCAGGAAAGATGAACAATCCCATATGAACAGTCTAAACTCACAATTACTGAAACTACTAGAAAAATAAGAACAAATGAGGCCCAAAGTCAGTAGAAGGAGGGACATAATGAAGATTAGAACAGAAATAAATAAAATCGAGAAGAATAAAACAATAGAAAGAATCAATGAAAGCAAGAGCTGGTTCTTTGAGAAAATAAACAAAATAGATAAACCCCTAGCCAGACTTATCAAGAAGAAAAGAGAGTCTACATACATAAACAGAATCAGAAATGAGAAAGGAAAAATCACCATGGACACTACAGAAATACAATGAATTATTAGAGAACACTATGAAAAATTATATGCTAACAAACTGGATAAACTAGAAGAAATGGGCAACTTCCTAGAAAAATAGAGCCTTCCTAGGCTGATCCAGGAAGAAACAAAGGCTGCCCAAGGAAGAAACAGAAAATCTGAACAGACCAATTACCAGCAATGAAATGGAATTGGTAGTCAAAAAACTACCCAAGAACAAAACTCCTGGTTCAGATGTCTTTACTACTGAATTTTATCAAACATTCAGTGAAGACCTAATGCCCATCCTCCTTAAAGTTTTCTAAAAAGTAGAAGAGGAGGGAATACTTCCAGACTCATTCTATGAAGCCAGCATCAGTCTAATACCAAAACCAGGCAAGGACACCACAAAAAAAAGAAAATTACCGACCAATATCCCTGATGAACATAGATGCAAAAATACTCAACAAAATATTAGCAAACTGAATTCAAAAGTATATCAAAAAAGTCATCCACCATGATCAAGTAGGATTTATTCCAGGGATGCAAGGATGGTATAATATTAGAAAATCCATTAACATCATCCACCACATCAACAAAAAGAAGGACAAAAACCACACAATCATCTCCATAGATGCCGAAAAAGTATTTGACAAAATTCAACATCCAGGAGGAGGAGTCAAGATGGCGGCATGAGTAGGGCAGCAGAAATCTCCTCCCAAAACCATATATATTTTTGAAAATACAACAAATACAACTATTCCTAAAAGAGAGACCAGAAGATACAGTACAACAGCCAGGCTACATATGCACCTGCAAGAACCCAGTGTCTCGCGAAGGGGGTAAGATACAAGCCGCAGCCCGGCGGGACATGAGCACCCCTCACCCCAGCTCCCCAGCGGGAGGAGAGGAGTCGGAGCGGAAAGGGAGTGGGAGCCCAGGACTGCTAAACATCCAGCCCTAGTCATCCGCACTGGAGTGCAAACACAGTGCGTGGTGTGCTGGATACTAGGGAAACGGAACGGTAAAATCTGCGAGCGGGTCCCCGCAGCCAGCGCCCCTGGGACAAAAGAAAAACAAGTGCTTTTTGAAAGTCTAAAGGGACAGGAGCCTCACAGCTGGACAGAAGCATCCCGGCACACTCAGTCCAGCAGCTGAGAATCCCAGGGAACTCTGGGCACCCTAACCCCTTGGGTGGCAGCGCAGCTCTGAGGCCGCTCATTACGATAAACAGCCTCCTGCCCGTACCCCCTCCGGCGCAGCCCCGCCATAGCGGAGCAGAAGCCTGAGACCGGCCACGCCCACAGCAGCCATGCAGAGCCTCCTCCCCAGCCGCCCGGGCCAGACTCAGACAAGACTCAGAGACCCCGTCGGCACGCAGCTGCCCAGCACAAGCCACTAGGGGTCACCGTTCTCACAGGAAGGGAAGGCGACAGGCAAGCAGGAAAGGACTTTGTTCTCCCTGCTGACACATGCACCAACTGCCTACGACTACCTCTGTCGCCATGAAAAGGCAGAAGAATTTGATACAGACAAGAATAACCCAGACATCCCTTGAGAGGGACCCTGGGGAGATAGATTTAACCAATCTTCCTGAAAAAGAAGTCAAAATAAAGGTCATAACCATGCTGATGGAGCTGCAGAGAAATATGTAAGAGCTAACAGATAAAGTAGGGAGGGAGAATACAGAAATAAAACAATCTCTGGAAGGACTTAAAAGCAGAATGGATGAGGTGCAAGAGGCTGTTAATGGAATAGAAATCAGAGAACAGAAATGCAGAGAAGCTGACGCAGAGAGAGATAAAAGGATCTCCAGGAATGACAGAATACTAAGAGAATTGTGTGACCAATCCAAACGGAACAATATCCGTATCATAGGGGTACCAGAAGAAGAAGAGAGAAAAAAAGGGACAGAAAGTGTATTTGAAGAAATAATTGCTGAAAACTTCCCCAAACTGAGAGAGGAAATAGTCACTCAGACCACGGAAGCACACAGAACTCCCAACACAAGGGACCCAAGGAGGACAACACCAAGACACATAATTATTAAAATGGCAAAGATCAAGGAAAAGGACAGAATTTTAAAGGCAGCCAGAGAGAGAAAAAAACGTCACCTACAAAGGAAAACCCATCAGGCTATCATCAGACTTCTCAACAGAAACTTTACAGGCCAGAAGAGAATGGCAAGATATATTTAATGCAATGAAACAGAAGGGCTTTGAACCAAGAATACTGTATCCAACATGATTATCGTTTAAATATGAAGGAGGGATTAAACAAACAATTCCCACACAAGCAAAAGTTGAAGGAATTTGCCTCCCACAAACCACCTCTACAAGGTATGTTAGAGGGACTGCTCTAGATGGAAGCACTCCTAAGGCTAAATAGATGTCACCAGAGAAAATAAAATCACAGCAAAGAAAGCAGACCAACCAAATATTAACTAAAGGCAAAAAATAAATTCAACTACCCATAAAGACAGTCAAAGGAAACACAAAAGAGTACAAAACAAAACACCTCACATATAAAGAATGGAGGAGGAGGAATAAGAAGGGAGAGAAATAAAGAATCATCAGACAGTGTTTATAATAGCTCAATAAGTGAGTTAAGTCAGACAGGAAGATAGTAAATAAACTAACCTTGAACCTTTGGTAACCACAAATCTAAAGCCTGCAATGTCAGTAAGTACATATCTTTCAATAATCACCCTAAATGTAAATGGACTGAATGCACCAATCAAGACACAGAGTAATAGAATGGATAAAAAAGCAAGACCCATCTGTATGCTGCTTACAAGAGACTCACCTCAAACCCAAAGACATGCACAGACTAAAAGTCAAGGGATGGAGAAAGATATTTCATGCGAACAACAGGGAGAAAAAAGCAGGTGTTGCAGTAGTAGTATCAGACAAAATAGACTTCAAAACAAAGAACGTAACGAGATAAAGAAGGACATTACATAATGATAAGGGGTCAGTCCAACAAGAGGATATAACCATTATAAATATATATGCACCCAACACAGGAGCACCAGCATATGTGAAACAAATACTAACAGAATTAAAGGAGAAAATAGAATGCAATGCATTCATTTTAGGAGACTTCAACACATCACTCACTCCAAAGGATAGATCCACCAAACAGAAAATAAGTAAGTACACAGAGGCACTGAACAACACACTAGGACAAATGGACCTAATAGACATCTATAGAACTCTACACCCAAAAGCAACAGGATACACATTCTTCTCAAGTACACATAGAACATTCTCCAGAATAGACCACATACTAGGCCACAAAAAGAGCGTCAGTAAATTCAAAAAGATTGAAATTCTACCAACCACATCTCAGACACAAAGGTGTAAAACTAGAAATAAATTGTACAAAGAAAGCAAAAATGCTCACAAAGACATGGAGGCTTAACAACATTCTCCTAAATAATCAATGGATTGACGACCAAATTAAAATAGAGATCAAGCAATATATGGAAACAAATGACAACACAAAGCCCCAACTTCTGTGGGACGCAGCGAAAGCAGTCTTAAGAGGAAAGTATATAGCACTCCAGGCATATTTAAAGAAGAAAGAACAATCCCAAATGAATAGTCTAAAGTCACAGTTACCGAAATTGGAAAAAGAAGAACAAATGAGGCCTAAAGTCAGCAGAAGGAGGGACATAATAAAGATCGGAGAAGAAATAAATAAAATTGAGAAGAATGAAACAATAGAAAAAAATCAATGAAACCAAGAGCTGGTTCTTTGAGAAAATAAACAAAATAGATAAGCCTCTAGCCAGACTTATTAAGAGAAAAAGACATTCAACACACATCAACAGAATCAGAAATGAGAAAGGAAAAATCACGACAGACCCCACAGAAATACAAAGAATTATTAGGGAATACTATGAAAACCTATATGCTAACAAGCTGGAAAACCTAGAAGAAATGGACAACTTCCTAGAAAAATACAACCTTCCAAGACTGACCAAGGAAGAAACAGAAAATCTAAACAGACCAGTTACCAGCAATGAAATTGAATCGGTAACCAAAAAACTACCCAAGAACAAAACCCCTGGGCCAGATGGACTTACCGCGTAATTTTATCAGACATACAGAAAAGACATCATACCCATTTTCCTTAAATTTTTCCAGAAAATAGAAGAGCAGGGAATGCTCCCAAACTCATTCTATGAAGCCAGCATCACCCTAATACCAAAACCAGGCAAATACGCCACCAAAAAAGAAAATTACAGACCAATATCCCTGATGAATGTAGATGCAAAAATACTCAACAAAATATTACCAAACCGAATTCAAAAATACATCAAGAGGATCATACACCATGACCAAGTGGGATTCATCTCATGGATGCAAGGATGGTACAACATTCGAAAATCCATCAACATCATCCACCACATAAACAAAAAGGACAAAAACCACATGATCATCTCCATAGACGCTGAAAAATCATTCGACAAAATTCAACATCCATTCATGATAAAAACTCTCAACAAAATGGGTATAGAGGGCAAGTACCTCAACATAATAAAGGCCATATATGATAAAATCACAGCCAACATCATACTGAACAGCGAGAAGCTGAAAGCTTTTTCTGTAAGATGGGGAGCAAGACAGGGATGCCCAGTCTCCCCACTGTTATTCAACATAGTACTGGAGGTCCTAGCCACAGCAATTAGACAAAACAAAGAAATACAAGGAATCCAAATTGGTAAAGAAGAAGTCAAACTGTCACTATTTGCAGATGATGTGATATTGTACATAAAAAACCCTAAAGACTCCACTCCAAAAATACTAGAACTGATATCAGAATACAGCAAAGTTGCAGGATACAAAATTTACACACAGAAATCTGTGGCTTTCCTATACACTAACAATGAACTAATAGAAAGAGAAATCAGGAAAACAGTTCCATTCACAATTGTATCAAAAAGAATAAAATACCTTGGAATAAACCTAACCAAGGAACTGAAAGACCTGTACCCTGAAAACTACAAGACACTCTTAAGATAAAGAGGACACTAACAAATCGAAACTCATCCCATGCTCTTGGCTAGGAAGAATTAATATTGTCAAAATGGCCATCCTGCCCAAAGCAATCTACACATTCAATGCAATACCTATTAAATTACCAACAGCATTCTTCATCGAACTGGAACAGATAGTTCAAAAATTTGTATGGAACCACCAAAGACCCTGATTAGCCAAAGCAATCCTGAGAAGGAAGAATAAAGCAGGGTGTATCTGGCTCACCAACTTCAAGCTCTACTACAAAGCCACAGTAATCAAGACAATTTGGTACTGGCACAAGAACAGACCCACAGACCAGTGGAACAGAATAGAGAGTCCAGACATTTACCCAAACATATATGGTCAATTAATATACGATAAAGGAGCTATGGACATACAGTGTGGAAATGACAGCCTCTTCAACAGTTGGTGTTGACAAAACTGGACAGCTACATGTAAGAGAATGAAACTGGATCATTGTCTAACCCCATATACGAAAGTAAATTTGAAATGGATCAAAGACCTGAATGTAAATCATGAAACCATGAAACTCTTAGAAAAAGTATAGGCAAAAATTTCTTGGACATAAACATGACTGACTTCTTCATGAACATATCTCCCTGGGCAAGGGAAACAAAGGCAAAAATGAGCAAGTGGGACTATATCAAGCTGAAAAGCTTCTGTACAGCAAAGGACACCATCAATAGAACAAAAAGGTATCCTACAGTATGGGAGAATATATTCATAAATGACAGATCCGATAAAGGGTTGGCATCCAAAATATATAAAGAGCTCACGCACCTCAACAAACAAAAAGCAAATAATCCAATTAAAAAATGGGCAGAGGAGCTGAACAGACACTTCTCCAAAGAAGAAATTCAGATGGCCAACAGACACATGAAAAGATGTTCCGCAATGAGCTATCACCTCACACCAGTAAGATTTGCCACCATCCAAAAGACAAACAACAACAAATGTTGGCGAGGTTGTGGAGAAAGGGGAACCCTCCTACTCTGCTGGTGGGAATGTAAATTAGTTCAACCATTGTGGAAAGCAGTATGGAGGTTCCTCAAAAAGCTCAAAATAGAAATACCATTTGACCCACGAATTCCACTTCTAAGAATTTACCCTAAGAATGCAGCAGCCCAGTTTGTAAAAGACAGATGCACCCCTGTGTTTATCGCAGCACTATTTACAATAGCCAAGAAATGGAAGCAACTTAAGTGTCCATCAGTAGATGAATGGATAAAGAAGATGTGGTACATATACACAATGGAATATTATTCATCCATAAGAAGAAAACAAATCCTACCATTTTCAACAACATGGATGGAGCTAGAGGGTATTATGCTCAGTGAAATAAACCAGGTGGAGAAAGACAAGTACCAAATGATTTCACTCATATGGAATGTAAGAACAAAGAAAAAACTGAAGGAACAAAACAGCGGCAGAGTCATAGAACCCAAGAATGGACTAACAGTTACCAAAGGGAAAGGGACTCGGGAGGATGGGTGGGAAGGGAGGGATAAGGGAGAAGAAAAAAAAGGGGGGCATTATGATTAGCATGTATAATGTGGGGGGAGGCTCAGGGAGGGCTGTGCAACACAGAGAAGACAAGTAGTGACTCTACAGCATCTTACTATGCTGATGGACAGTGACTGTAATGGGATTTGGTGAAGGGGGGAGTCTAGCTAACAATGTCCCTCATGTAATTGTAGATTAGTGGTACTGAAATAAAAAATAAATAAATAAAATTCAACATCCATTCATGATAAAAACTCAACAAAATGGATATAGTGGGCAAGTACCTCAACGCAATAAAAGGTCATGTATGACAAACCCAAAGCCAACCTCATACTTAACGTCACAAAGCTGAAAGCCTTTCCTTTAAGATCAAGAAGAAGGCAAGGATGCCCACTCTCTCCACCTTTATTCAACATGGTTCTGGAAGTCCTCACCACAGCAATTAGACAACACAAAGAAATAAAGGGCATCGAGATTGGTAAGGAAGAAGTTAAACTGTCACTGTTTGCAAATGACATGATATTGTATATAAAAAATCCCTTAAGAATCCAGTCCAAAACTACTAGATCTAATATCTGAATTTAGCAAAGTTGCAGGATACAAAATTAATACACAGAAATCTGTGGCATTCCTGTACACTAACGATGAACTAGCAGAGGGAGAAATCAGAAAAACAATTATATCAAAAAGAATAAAATACCTAGCAATAAACCTAAGCAAGGAAGTGAAAGACCTATGCTCTGAAAACTACAAGACACTCATGAGGGAAATTGAAGAACATACCAATAAATGGAAACACATCCCATGCTCATGGATAGGAAGAATTAAGACTTGTCAAAATGGCCATCCTTCCTAAAGCAATCTACAGATTAAATGCAATTCCTATCAAAATACCAACAGCATTCTTCAAAGAACTAGAGCAAATCGTTCTAAAATTCATATGGAACTACAAAAGACTGAATAGCCAAAGCAATCCTGAGAAAGTAAAATAAAGCTGAATTTGAGGATTACACTCCCCAACTTCAAGCACTAGTACAAAGCCACAGTAATCAAGACAATTTGGTACTGGCACAAGAACAGAACAATAGACCAATGGAACAGACTAGAAAGCCCAGATATAAACCCAAGCATATACGGTCAATTAACATACGATAATGGAGCCATGGACATATAATAGGGAAACAACAGTCTCTTCAACAACTGGTGTTGACAAAACTGGACAGCTACATGCAAGAGAATGACACTGGATTATTGTTAACCCCACACACAAAAGTAAACTCAAAATGGATCAAAGACCTGAATGTAAGTCATGAAACCATAAAACTCTTAGAAGACAACATAGGCAAAAATCTCCTGAATATAAACATGAGCAACTTCTTCCTGAATCCATCTCCTCAAGCAAGGGAAACAAAAGCAAAAATGAACACATGGTACTACATCAAACTAAAAAGCTTCTGTATGCAAAGGGCACCATCAACAGAACAAAAAGGCATCCTACAGTATGAGAGAATATATTTGTAAATGACATATCCGACAATGGATTATCATCCAAAATATATAAAGAACTGACATGCCTCAATACCCAAAAAGCAAATAACCTGATTAAAAAATGGGTGGAGAATATGAAGACACAATTCTCCAAAGAAATTCAGATGGCCAACAGGCACATGAAAAGATGCTCCACATCACTAATCATCAGGTAAATGCAAATTAAAACCACAATGAGATATCACCTCACACCAGTAAGGATGGCCAACATTGAAAAGACTTAAAAACAGCAAATGCTGGCGAGGATGTGGAGAAAGGGGAACCCTCCTACACTGCTGGTGGGAATGTAAGCTAGTTCAACCATTGTGGAAAGCAATATGGAGGATCCTCAGAAAAACTAAAAATAGAAATACCAGTTGACCCAGGAATTCCATTCCTTGGAATTTACCCAAAGAATATAAGTTATCAGATTCAAAAAGACATATGCACCCCTATGTTTATTGCAGCACTATTTAGAGTAGTCAAGATATGGAAACACCCTAAGTGTCCATCAGTAGATGAAGGGATAAGGAAGCTGTGGTACGTATATGCAATGGAATACTATTCAGCCATAACAAAGAAAGAAACCCTACTATTTGCAACAACATGGATGGAGCTGGGGGATATTATGCTCAGTGAAAATAGCCAGGTGGAAAAAGACAAGTGCCAAATGATTTCCCTCATTCATGGAGTATAACAGCAAAGCAAAATTGAAGGAACAAAACAGCAGCAGACTCACAGACTCCAAGAAGAGACTAGTGGTTACCAGAGGGAAGGGGTGTGGGAGGGCGGGTGGGGAGGAAGGGAGAAGGGGACTGAGGGGTATTAATTATGTTTAATACACATGGTGTGAGGGGTCATAGGGAAAACAGTGTAGCACAGAGAAGGCAAATAGTGTATCTGTGGTATCTTACTACACTGATGGACAGTGACTGCAATGGGGTATGGGTGGGTACTTGATAATATGGGTAAATGTAGTAATAACATGGTTTTTTCATGTGAAACCTTCATAAGAGTATATATCAATACTATCTTAATAAAACACTAAAAATAAATAAAACTAACCATAGGTTCTTATCCTTGTGTTCAGGCCTCTTATTATTTTAGGGTCCATAAGTATTACATAGATAAAAATATAAAAACTTGGGCCCAGCGTTCAGTCACTGTTGCCCACAGTTTTTGTACTACCTTAGGTTGTTCCCATTAAACTCTCTCATAAGGTATAATGAAGTTACCAGAATTTCCAGAGATCATAACCTTTTATTTTATTTATGTTATATCTATCTGTCTGTCTATCTATCTATCTATCTATCTATCATCTATCTAATCTATCTAATATATCTATATTTTAATAGTAAGGAGATACTGAGAAATCCGGTAGGATGAACTGGAAGCCAAAAAAAGTTTGAATGAGAGGCAACACAGTCTGTATCCATAGTCCTTGAAACTTTGTGGTTATTCAGTAAAGTTATACTGAATGAATAATACATTTCCTCTTATGTCACTTCTTACGTGGAGCCTTTGCCAACCCCTCTATGTTAATTGTTCTTCCTCGTGGACTTCAATAACATATCTAACTGTCCTAATATCACATGGAGTTGTAATACTGTAATTTATTTGCATGTCTGTCTCCCCCTACTGGCCAGCAATATCCTTGAAGGCTAGAATTTTTATCTTTGAAGAGCATCTGGCTATTACTTCACATTCAGTGGGTCTCTGTTTCATGAATGAATAAGTGTTCAAGAAATAATTTTTGTAGTGCACACATACACATGTGCATACACACACACACATGGTGGGGTGTAGACAGTGATCTATGTGTCTGCCCCAGTGTGTGACCTTGTGGTAAATGTTGGGTTTTCAATAACAAGAAAGAAAAGAAAATTAGAATAACACTTTGAAGTTCAGTTGATTTTTGGACTATGTATGTGTTTGTATGTTTGTGAAGGGGGCAGGGTGAGAGCCTGAGTTTCTTCCATTAAAGTATGTATGAGTGCGTATTAAGGCTGTTGAGTAGTGATATTTGATATGTTGCGAAGATTCAGATTTAATCCATAAAGCTTTATAAATATATAAAAATATGCTTCAAACTTTTAAAAAAAATGTCATGTTGTAGAACATGAAATGCTAGTTGTTTCTTGACTTCTTATACTATCACCAGCAGAGGCTATGTAACTAAAATTTTTCTTCCAAGTAGTAGACTAAGATCAGAATCTTAAAGAAAATCTTAGCGAAAATAGGAGATGAAGAAATTAATTTTGGTAAAAAATACTGACAATTTCTTCTTTACAGAAAGCATGTAATTATTGTCATTTTGAGTGTAAATACAGAAGATGAGAATAAATTTTAATAGCATACACCATAAATTAACTCTAAAGCACTCTGTAATATAAAATAGTCTCCAGTTAGGAATAGCAATATTTTTATTTCAGGCAGAATAGATGAATGACCTGTAAAATAATTTGTCAAGTAAAAACTAGAATTAGAAATCAGGAATGGTGGTATATTAAGTAAACAGTGGCATAGTTAGAAACGTAGTATCCCTTAGCAAATGTCAGAAACTTCTCACCCTGGGGAAGATTCTTTGCTCATCCTCTACCTACCAAGCAGTTTTCTAATTTATAGGGTCTGTGTTGCCAACTGGTCCCACCACTTCACCTTCTCTCTATACCAGAGTCTTTTCAATTGTCTAGGCTCTCCTTCCTTTGACAACTATTTTCAGGTGCCCCAAGTTTCATTTTAACCTGATTTCAGTAGTGTAAAGCAGTGGTTAAGACCATTGGCTCTAGGATCGTAAGTGGCAAGGTTCAAATCCTGCCTGCACCAGTCCCCCTCATTTTCATTATTTGTACAGTACAAAGGATAATAGTCTAATAGGATGTTGTATTTATTTTCTTATTGAAGTACCATTGATACATAATCTTATATTGGTTTCAAGTATACAATACAGTGGCTCAACAGTTAAACACATTTTTTTAAATTAAGATTTCATTGATATACAATCTTATGAAGGTTTCACAAGAAAAACAATGTGGTTACTACATTTACCCTTCTTATTGAGTCCCCCCCATTTCCCATTGCAGTCACTGTCCATCAGTGTAGTAAGATGCCACAGAGTCCCTACTTGTCTTCTCTGTGCTACACTGTCTTCCCTGTGACCACACACACACACCATGTGCACTAATCATGATACCCCACAATCCCCTTCTTCCTCTCTCCCCACCCACCCTCCCTCACCTCTCCCGTTTGGTAACCTCTAGTCCCTTAGAGTCTGTGAGTATGCTGCTATTTTCTTCCTTCAGTTTTGCTTTGTTGTTGTACTCTACAAATGAGAGAAATCAGTTGGTATTTGTCTTTCTCCGCCTGACTCATTTCACTGAGCGTAATACCCTCTAGCTCCATCCATGTTGTTGCAAATGGTAGGATTTGTTTTTCTTATGGCTGAATAGTATTCCATATTGTATATGTACCACAGCTTCTTTATCCATCCATCTATTGATGGACACTTAGGTTGCTTCCACATCTTGGCTATTATAAATAGTGGTGTAATAAACATAGGGGTGCATATGTCTTTTTGAATCTGAAGACTTGTTTTCTTTGGATAAATTTCTAGGAGTGGAATTCTTGGGTCAAATGATATTTCTGTTTTTAGTTTTTTGAGGAACCTCCATATTGCTTTCCACAATGGTTGAAGTAGCTTACATTCCCACCAGCAGTGTAGGAGGGTTCCCCTGTCTCCGCATCCTCGCCAGCATTTGTCGTTCCTTGTCTTTTCTATGTTGGACATCCTTACTGGTGTGAGGTGATATCTCATTGTGGTTTTAATTTGCATTTCCCTGATAATTAGCGATGTGGAGCATCTTTTCACGTGCCTGTTGCGCATCTGAATTTCTTCTTTGGAGAATTGTCTCTTCATATCCTCCACCCATTTTTTAATCGGGTTATTTGCTTTTTGGGTGTTGAGGCATGTGAGTGCTTTATATATTTTGGATGTTAACCCCTTGTCCAATACATCGTTTACAAATATATTCTCTCATACTTTAGGATGCCTTTTTGTTCTCTGCTCTTTTACTTTTTAAGTTATTTCATAAAGACATTTTTGAGAAAATATCCTTTCTATCATTCTTTTTTTACCACATGTTCAGAAAAGAGAATGCCAGGCATTTCTGTATAAAGTTGATACATGTTTGCATCGGATCTTGCATCATTGTCTTTCTGTCTTTTCTTTAG
Source organism: Manis pentadactyla (assembly GCF_030020395.1). NCBI lineage: Eukaryota > Metazoa > Chordata > Mammalia > Pholidota > Manidae > Manis > Manis pentadactyla. Next base: position 11,577,761 of record NC_080027.1, on the reverse strand, counting down.
CTAACTATCTAGGAGAGTGATAATATAACTAATATCTATATCCCTTCAGTTTGACGTATCTATAAATACTTGGGTTAATTTAGATATTCCATTTATTTGGCCATTTTTCCATTTATTATAGTTAATTATCACTAAGAGTGGTGAGTATTTTTTAAGGCAATTTAAAAATTCTTTTTATTATTTGGATCCTGGAAAACATGAGTTTACTGTATAGTTTGTTTTGAGTACGTAGAATAAACAGTGGTTGGTTACTCAAGAGTACGACTCACTGTTGACCCTGGAAAGTACAAATTGCTTTTGCGTGAAAATGTGGTTGGAGTAGATTTCTGTGTTCAATTTGTGCTTGCTATACTGTGACACTGGGTTCAGTGAGGACTGGCGTCTGTGGAAGGCCAGTAACTTCCTTTAGGCCACCTAAAATCACCTGCATGACAAGCACCTAGAATGAAAGAGCACAGCATGCTAGTAAACCACTTTGAAATGTTTGGTACTTTGGTGGGCTGGAGGATAGGTGGCTGCTTTTCTTAATGTTAAGGTGGCCTTGCCTTTCGGGTTTCACCTGTAGCAGATTGTGTTGTTGCCTACTGATTTCTAGGGCTATTGTGAAGATTGAATGTGTTTTTAAAGCACTTAGAGATTTGCTGTAGATGTTTACTTCTATCAGGGTTTACATTAAGATAAGGGGATGGAAAAGAAAACCTTATTCTTGACAGTGTTTAAACCGGCAAAAATAATTTTCGCTTATTGCTGACTTCCCAATTGCAAATCAAGAAGAAAATGATCATTCAAATTCATTTTTCTGTTGTCTTTAAGAAATGGCCGTATTGAAACTGTAAATGGAAGATGAATTTTTCTTGAATACAGGAAGAAGAAAAAACATGTAAAAGATAGGAAGGATGGGGGAACTTCTGGCTACCATGTTAGAAATGTTGGGATAATCAGGATTATTATGTCCTTGTGACGGAAGAAGAAAAATCCATAATGGTAGGCCTAGGAAAGGTTGAAGTTTGAAAACATGACTGGGAAATTTTCTTTATAAGCACATTAGAACTTGAAGTACAAATGAATGCTTTCTAAAAGTTATTGTTTTGGGAAACTGCATTTATTCTTACGGTATTGCCCTTGCTCCATGATGTACTTGAGCTTGTCTTTTAGAGTTCTCTTCAAAAGTACATAGATGAAATAAGGTAAGGAAGAGAACTGAGTGATGTCTTTTACAAAAACCCATGTTAGAAATTGACAATGAAAATCCCCTCTCCCCCCCCAAATAAAAGTACCTAAAAATATTTTTGAGCAGTGAGTAAGTGAAAGGTGTCCTAAAATTAGGTTGTCTTTTTGGCCTTTGAGCTGTGACTTAAGGCATCAAAAGTGCTAGGTAAGAGTGTTGTTGTGGTTTTTTTTGCCAAATACGGAAAATATATTGGGTATCCCTCAGTGTTTTCTACCGAAAACTGATATGTTGAATCTTACTCTTCTCTGGCATGTAACAGTTATTTTTATTTCCCTTAATTTTTATTTATGACTCATTTCTGCCTCTTCCCTTACCCCCATTCCCCAAGAGTCCTTTCTCTAGTGTCTCATTTTCTTATGTCTTCATGTAAGTTCAGGTGCTATGTAATCAATTCTAGATAATCAGTATCTAACTTTAAACTCCAGGCTTGGTTCTTAGCATATACCTAGGGTAGGGCTGCTTTAAATTTACCCTTCTGCTCTTCCCACACCATTGTTCCATGTGTTTGTATTCAAGAAATTTCAACAAATTTTAACACTGGCAAAAGTAAAATGCGCCAAAAGGTAAATTTGCAGCATAAGCAACATGTTATCTTTCTTTAAAATAAAATAATGGCTTGAGATATTCATATACTATAAAATTCACCTGTTTAAAGTATATAATTCAGTGGTTTCTCATGTATTCACAGAGTTATGCAAATATTACCTCTCTCTACTTCCAGAACATTTTTATCGTTCCCAGAAGAAGCCCATACCATTAACAATCAATTCCTGTTCCTCCTTCTTCCTAGACTTGGACAACCACTAATCTGCTTCCCATTTTTGTGGGTTTGCCTACTCTAGACATTTCATGTAAATAAAATTATATAATATGTGCATTTTGTATTTGACTTCTTTCTTTCACTTAATATAATATTTTCAAGAGTCTTCCATGTTGTAGCACATATCAGTACCTCATTTCTTTTTATGACCAGATAATATTCCATTGTGTAAATATATCACATTTTGTTAATCCATTTATCAATTGATTGACATTTGGGTTGTTTCTACCTGCTGGGTCATATTATAACTCTGTGTTTAACTTTTTGAGTAACTTTGCAAAGTGGCTGCACCATTTTGCATACATCAGCAATGTATGAGGGTTCTAATTTCTCCACATTCTCACTAACACTTGTTATTGTCCACCTTTTGAGGTGGATATCAATAGCCATCCTGGTAGGTAACTGATGTAAAAGAGTTTTTGCCTCATTAATTCAAATGTTTTAGTCTATTCTTGAAGGGTGTTTTAGAAAACTAATCTATAGTACAGTTTTCCCCTATGAAAAAGTTATGTTTTGTATCCTGGCCTGAAATGTCTATAAGACAGTTTGTCCCCACTCTGATAAGCAATGGTAAACAAATAAAATGTTTTTAGTAAACCCTGTTTGTCCATAGTTTTATTGTGAACTTTTATGTCTTGGCTCAGAGTTAGCAGAGGTAAAATTCACAAGTAGGGAACCCGGTTGCTCATAAAAATTTTGTTGTATTCTGTACATTCTGAGAACATTAGCTGACCTTTAGTTGAGAGAAAGATCTGTAAGTCAAGGGAAATTGATACTTAACATAGCATCTGGCATTGAAAGTAGAACTTTGCACATGTAGAAGAAACTATGACCACTTTTAGTTAGTCATGAAAAAGTACATAATTTCATCCTTAATGTCCCTCTTTCCCCAGCGTGGTACCATGCGACGACGCTATGAAGACGATGGCATTTCAGATGATGAAATTGAAGGGAAAAGAACTTTTGACTTGGAAGAGAAACTCCACACCAACAAATATAATGCAAACTTTGTTACTTTTATGGAGGGAAAAGGTCAGTATCATTTTGATTCAGACCTGCAAGATCTCTTGATGTAGGGAGTTGCAGACTCTAGGGACTGGCTGAGCATCTATGCAGTTAAAAGACTGCCTGTTGATGCTATCTGTGATGCTGTTTACTTTATTTTCTCTTATTATGAAATGCCACTCATGCACACACACACCTCCCTCAATCTTCCCACCCTGTGAGTCATTCTCTGCTATATAAGAAGTAAGCATTTATTACGGCAGGAGCATTGTTGGAGTTTTTCCCTAAAGACCTCTTCCTTCTTCTTCCAGCCCTTGGTTTGGATTTAATTAAGAATAGTACAATAAACCATTTTGTGCATGTACCCCCAACCACCACCACCAAAACAGTGGTGGGATTCCATGTGTACCATGCAACTTTGCTCCTTGACAAACTGAAAAGGATGATGTGGCATGTATTGTAATGGACATAATTAAATGTTTTGGCTATTATGAGACAGGGTGATGATAATTTCTGCTTAGGGTTTATGAGATGACTCATTAGTACCATCCCTATTAAATTCTGAATTTACTGTAGTAATACAGACTTAGTGATGAACGCTGCTTCTCTCAGCGTGCTTTCCCTGTACCTTGAAAGATGCTTCTTAATAACGAGCATGTATTGTCTAATATAGAACAAGACTATATACACAGAAATAGTAAACACCGTTTCTACCTTATTACTTAGGATCTTCTTTGTGGTCCTTTTGTCTTTTTCCAGCAGTACTTGCCTTTTTAACAGTTGTTTTCTTATGGTGACAGATTTTAATGTAGAGTATATCCAGCGGGGTGGCTTAAGAGACCCTCTGATATTCAAGAATTCTGATGGACTTGGAATAAAGTAAGTGTTCCTGGCCTAATTGGATGTGGTTGTAAAGTGTTATATACAGGGCTATAGATAATTCAGTATTAATAACTCAAAGCAGTAGATAATTTTTTTTAATTGCCCATTTACTTTTAAAAGTGTATTTTTCTTCTTTTGTTACAAAAACAATTCATGGTTGTTAAAGGTGAATGAGAAAATATAGGTGAGATAAAAAGAAAATAAATTTAAATATTCCGAAATCTATCACTCTGAGGCAATAATTGCTGTTAATGTTTTTTGTTGTATATACTTTTTTCTATGTATACATGTACATATGTTTTATACTTTAGACATACTTTAAACCTAAATATGAAGATTGATGTGTTTTGACTGGGGTGTTCTTAGAATTTTAAGGAAAAACTCAGTCATCAGAAAAGTTGTGCTTCCCATTTACTTACTGGTTTTTTCTTCATAGGATGCCAGATCCAGACTTCACTGTGAATGATGTCAAAATGTGTGTAGGTAAGTATTAAGCTTGTGGCCTTTGTGTCTTTGAGGGAAAGATTTAGGATTTAGGACTGAATCCTAAATCTATGACTGAGATTTAAGGCTTAGGAGCATTGAAGTATATATTTGATTAAAGCATATACTACTTGAAGTTATTTAATTAGAAATTAGCTCATTAGCAACTGGTAATTTTCTCAAAGGGAGTTACAAAAATTGCCTCATTTACTGCTCACTGGACATACAACATTTGAACCTCTACTTCTTTCCTACCTACCATTTTTATCACTGTGTATCCCTCCTTGCCATGAAGAGCCTGCCTTCCAGGGCAGACCTATCCAGGAAAGTGAAATTTTCAATCTCTGAGCCAAGAATGAAGCTTCATTCATATCTGTGATTCTCTTCCTTTCCCTAAAAGTAGTAGAGAAATTTCCAGGAAATTTACACCAGTGTTAGAACTGGTCACCTGGCCAAGCTTTGGAACCTTGTAAGCTGAGAAGTAGATACATTAAAATTTTTCTCTTCATGACTGGTTAAGGTGAATCTTTGATTTATATTTTATTTAAAATTTAGGAAAAGAAAGAGAATTAGAACAATCTAATCAAAAAGAAAACTTCCTGGGGTCAGTAAAGGTTCAGGTCAGTTTTCTTCAGACTGTTGGTGTTCAGTGTGACCCTGAGACACACCAGGATCCTTAGGAATTCTGAGGTGGTCACTCTCTGTACACGATAAGGCAGTGAAGTGGATTAAAATGTTTTATAAATGTTTCCAACAGGACTGAAAATAAAAAATTTTCTGATGTTTTCCTCTTAACACTAAAACTTCTATAATGTTTTATCCTCTGTGCTAAATTAAAGCTCCAGTGGTCTCTTGCTTTGGAAATTAAACATTGCAGTACTGCCTTTTGGCCACTTGAGGGCCTTTTTTAGACAGCTGTGTAACTTCTGTTTATTCAAAGAGGTGAAAGTCACAACCTAGATAGAAGAAAGCTCTCTAATTTCCTGTATTTTTCACTCCCTGTTTCTGTGTTAGATTCTAGCCATCTTCCTGTCACTGTATATTTCCTAGTTGCTAGCACAATCTCTGGAGTATAGTAGGTGCTCAGTGAGTAATTAAAATGCTTTCCCACTCTTCACAAGGCAGGGATCTCTTGGGGAGCCTCAGGAAACCTACTTGAGTACTTGTCAGTCCATCACTAATAGGCCTCCATAGCAAAGGTATCCACACATCTATCTGGAAAGCATTAAGGTCACAAAGGGCTTCCAAAATCATCATTAGCAGAAATAGATTATTAAAGAAATTAAAACATGGAAAAGGAGTGGGAGGCATTCCCTGGATCCATAAATTAGTGGACTACCACAGCTTTATTCTGCTGGTTAGACATTCTCGCAGTTTTTGGTCCACTAATGACCTGCATTGTTTGTGGTACTTCTTAAAAATACAGATTTCTGGATCCCATCATAGATCCTACTTATTCAGTCCCACTTACTCAGTCACTAGTCTCCTTTTGGATTTCTTCCCACTCCCTTTCCATGTTCTAATTTCTTTAATAATCTATTTCTTCTAATGATGATTTTGGAAGCCCTCTGTGACCTTAATGCTTTCCAGATAGACCTGTGGATACCTTTGCCATGATTTAAAATAAAACAGTGATTATCTCTAACCTAATAGACTTACAAGAAATTTTAATTGATGTCTAACTTTATGTCCAGGTTGTTTGAAGTTTAGATGTTTTTTTTTCTTGGATAACTAAAATTGTCAAAATGCAGTAAACAAAAATTACCACTACATGTACTTTGTCTAATTCAGTCTTGTTTTCTACCTGAACTAGAAAATGTTACTGCTCCAGTGTCAGTTCATGCCACCCACCCCCACCCAAAGAAAACCATTCTCATGTAAAATGTAAACTTCATGCATTGGGATGTATTAGTTGAGAGCACAGACTCAAGCAAACCTGTCTAGGTTCAAATCCCAGCTCTGCCAATTCCAAGCTGTATAACCTTGAACAAGTACTTAAATATGAAGTGCTTCGAACACTGTCTGTTGCATAGTACATGCTTAATAAATGTTAGCTATTACTATGACTGCCATTATTTTATCTAAGTGCTCAAGTTCTTATGCAGAGTACTAAATACTTCGGTAGCATTGGCAGAATGGAACACTTTTGCTTTGATCTACATTATTGAAGAAAAGCATTTTTGCTTTCTTGTATGTAGTAAAATACAAAGAACAAAATTTACCACTGAAGTAATTTTAATGTATTTGATAGTGGCATTAAGTATATTCACAGTATGCAGCCGTCACCAGTATCTAGTTCCAGAACTTTTCATCATCCCACACAGAAACTCTGTATACATTAAGTAGTCTGTCCCTGTTACCCCCTTGCCTCAGGTCTGGCAACCACTGACATACTTTCTGTCTCTGTGGATTTGCCTCTTTTGGATATTTCACATAAATGGAATCATAAAATACATAGCTTTTTGTGTCGGCCTCTTACACTTAGCATAATGTTTTCTAGGTTTATCCGTGTTGCAGCATGTTACAACACCTCATTCCTTTTTATGGTTGACTAATAGTCCACTGTATGGATATTTCACTCATCTCAATCTGTTTGAGTTGTTTCAAATTTAATCTAGTACTCAGTATATAGTGGATCTTTTATTCAAATTGTAGGCTAGATCAAAACTGCATCAAAGCAGTATAGCTCAGTGGATAAGAACATTGACTCTCTAGAGTCAGGAGGCCTAGTTTCTTGTCCTGCAAGTTACCTGACACCTTTGTTCTCATCTGTGAAATGGAAAAATTAGTACTTAACATTTAGAATTGTTAGGATTGAGTAGTAATAAACATGCCATTGTTGTTTTAACTATTAATCATTGTCTTTCCCCTTCTCTGTGCTTTGATTTTTGATTATCCATCCCTAGTGATGACTATCTCCTAATTGATTGTTAGATACCCTAAATAAGAAAAGATAGTTTGTTTCTTTCCACTTGTGTTTTATATTCCTAATATATTTAAGGATATTCTTGACTTAGTAGAGGTGACCAGTGCATCTTTCATGACAGGGAGTCGTCGCATGGTGGACGTCATGGATGTGAACACACAGAAAGGCATTGAAATGACTATGGCTCAGTGGACACGCTACTATGAAACCCCAGAGGAGGAGCGAGAAAAACTCTATAATGTCATCAGCCTTGAGTTTAGCCACACCAGGCTTGAGAACATGGTGCAAAGGCCCTCCACGGTTAGTCACATTATTTTCTCCACACTGTTATTGTCACCAAGAGAGTTGTTATATATACTGGGAGAATTTGTAACTTTTTGTACATACCATGAAGATGAACAGGACAATTTGATGATAATTTGTGTTTTTAGAAGGTTCATCATTTTCTAGAATCACTTAATTTTATATAGGAAAGGGCCATTCTGATTTGAATCACCAATTTCTTAATTTAGGATGATTGGCCTTTACATGTAATGGGAGAATCTTAAAATTCAGTCTTATAAGAACTGTCTATTAGGCAGTTTGCCTAATAAATATCTATCCAATAGGCTTATATTTGCTTGGGGGAAAACTGGTTTAGAGCCAGGTGATTGTTTTATGAGAGGGTTTGTTGAGTAGATTCTACTGGATGACTAGTAGCAATAAATTGACAGCCTGTCCTAAGGGAAGGTTAGTTAGTTTTTTATTTTTGCTCTCCTGAAGGTAGGTACTGATTTAACCCATCTCTTTGCAAAGTAGTAGCTTTCTACAGGACATTGAGAAAACTTAACTTCCCTGGGGGGAATTGGTTTCACTTTTGAAATATACCTATTCATTTTTGAACCATTTTTATCCATTTAATTCCTGACTCAGAACTCACTTGAGTCAGGTATTCCACCTGGAACAGAAGAACTTGGAATGTTCTAATTATTTTTTAAAGTCAAGGTCTCAGTGTTTTATCCTATCTCTATTTAAATGATCCTAATTATCTCCTTTGATTTTCAAAGTTGAAATATGGTCATTGCTTATAAAATCAATTTTTATATATTGATATACATTTATATATGTGTGTGTGTATGTATGTGTGTGTGTGTGTGTGTGTGTGTGTGTATTAAGTACTTTAAAAGTGAATCTTATACAGCACGTATGAAAGCAATACAAAGGACCCACTTAACATCAACTGAAAGAGAATTAGGGGAAGCTCTTTGGAGGAAGTGATAACCTAACATGAAGGAAATAATAAGGCAAAGGAAAGGACAACTAGAAATCCAGGCAGGAGTGATCTGTGTAAAAAATACTTTGGGTACAGGGAGAGAAGGATGGGCTCTTTTAAATGCCCACTGAGGGTGCTAGCATTAAGTGGGGTTCTCTGGTGAAAAGAGAGATCATTTACTGCTGTCATTCCAGCAGTAATGAAGAGGAAGATTAAAAATAGCAAGATACAGTATGCAGATTTGTTTAGTGATGAGATTAATTTATGGAAGACTATGAGCTGTTTTTGCACAGTGCCTAGGTCCTACGTATTGGACTTTGTGCGAGTCTGACCCTCCTATTGGTGCCAAAAAGGTAGAAACTAGTAATTAACCCAACTGGAGACTGGATATTGCTCTCATATGAATCAGGTCACTTAGGAAAAGGACTGTCCAGGAGCTGATGATCAACCTGAGTATGAACACCTTACAATAATACTCTCTTGGTAGTTAGATGATACCTAATAATACCAAGTAAAGGGAGACCAGAATGAGTGACTTGCTGCTGGTGAGAAATTTTGGCCAGAGAAATTCATCTTTCTTTGAATGAATACTTGATAAAAAATACTCATGTGTTCCTAACCATCCTTCCCCTTCTAGATATAAGAGTTTATAGTATATTGCACAAATACAATTATTCATGATTCTGTTAAAGGCTTTCCAAAGGACAATGCCAGGAGATGGGAGATACTGGCATACTTCATTAAAAGAACAGAGAATAGATTTTATTTGAGGGAAAGAAAGGAATCTGGGTCTCATTCAGTGTTCTTTCTAGGCTCAGTGAATGCTTGGTTCAAACTGTTGGCTCCCTGAGCAGAAATTCTTTGAAATGGAGTAACAAGTTAATTGTCATAGTTAGTCCTCATCTTGTTTGTTTCAATTTGTGTGTCATTGGTGATCCCTCAGTACACAGTGGGTGTCCACTGAACACCTGCCTCATATCAGTATGCACAGATAGTAGACATATGTCTAGATACATATTATAAAGGAAATAAATGGTCAAATATATAGATGTTGTTATAAACTAAACAAATTTTTTTTATAGCCATTAGTTAAGTATTTGCAACATGAGTGCTGTGCCGGATTCATGGTTGTTTGGCTCACACTTTATCCACCTGAGACTGTTAGAGTTCAGTGGTTAGGTACACACATTTGAAGGTATAGGACATGTTAAAGTTCAGTATAAAGTGATCAAATAAGTTCATACTGCTTTTACTTCTCATTTATTTCAGCACATATTATTTAAAACAAATTCCTAAACTATGATAACATTACTTTAAAACTTTTAAACTTGCATATACATGTAATCCTCACAATATCCCTTGAGGTAATTATCTCATTTTATAGATGAGTTCCAGGGGCTTGCATATGGTCTCAAGAAAACATAGCAGACCTGGAACTTCTGATTCCTGACCTAGTTGAGTCTGTAGCACATCATGCAAGGCTACAAATCCCTACTGGATTTTTTTCTTTCATTTTTTTAACTTTTGAAGTTTTACCTGCTCTAACAGTGTTTTAGAAGTACCTTATAGAAAGTGCCTCTCATTGGATTAAAACGAATACAGCTGGGTAACAGTGCTGACACAGAAGAACAGGCTTGGCTGGATACTACTGCATCATTTCATGACTTCATTTCAATTAGTGCTCTCTCTCACAATCATGTTGATGGAACCATTAGTCTTTATTCTCATTAAATAACTATTTCTAGAATGTATGTGTGTTGATCCTCAGGTTCACCAACAGATTGTTTTAATTTGCTTATAATTAAATTGTTTCAGTGTGTATTTTGAGAAATTCTCTTTTTCTTGACTTTAAAATTCCCTTCAATCCCAACCCTTCTTTTGAAGCCTGAATGTTTCCTCCTCCTTTTTAAAGGTGGATTTCATTGACTGGGTAGACAACATGTGGCCCAGGCACTTGAAGGAAAGTCAGACTGAATCAACAAATGCCATCTTGGAGATGCAGTACCCTAAAGTGCAGAAGTAAGTGGCTCACCTGCATGTCAAGTACTGTGGGGGGCCAGAGTGACAGCAAGGAATGACTTGCCTTAGGAGCTTGCTCTATGTCCTAAATAACCAAAAAGATGAATTAAAGAGTAGACTTCACAGTTCCAAAGGGAAGAGAGTATGTAACGGTACCATAGCCCCTGATTACATAGTTGAAGGGGAAAGAAGTAGCTTTCTAGTAACATGGTTGCTGGTAGTTGCCTTCTTCTCACCCACTGGGAGTTGATTAAGTTGAAAATGGGGAGAGTGTGGCATTGTTGGGGGGCAGGTCCTCTTTTCCTCATGAGTGCACTAATGTTGCTGCTTTTTTTGGGTCAGGTATTGTCTAATGAGCGTTCGAGGCTGCTATACTGACTTCCATGTGGACTTCGGTGGTACCTCTGTTTGGTATCACATCCATCAAGGGGGAAAGGTACGGTCATAGTTGTGATGGGGGTTGGAATCTGAAGATGGTTTTATGACTTTGCTTCAGTTCATGCCATGTTTAATATACCCTGGAATTGAGTCTATTAGGAGATTGTCCTCTATTCTGGAGAGAATTATAGATAAAGTTAACCTTCTTGGCTAGAGTTCAGTAGGAATTAGTATTTGTCTAGCTCACTGTCCATACACCAATATTGGCACAGTACTTAGTAAACCACAACAGTTCTGTTTCTAGATTCCCAAAGCAGAGCTCTCCAAATAAAGGCAAGGAAGTGATTTTAGGACACGGTAATTGCTCTACATGGAAGTGTGATGTGGTGGTAGAAGGGAACCCAGATTTTTTATATATTCATGATGAAATCAGCAAATTAGTATCTAAACCACCTTTCCCTGTATGGAGGCATTCATCTGAAGTGGTAGTTTTCTCTAAGGATATAAATAGATTTTGGAAGATTGTCCTCATTTAGATTTGTATTCCAGCTTGTCAGAGTTGAATGCTGTGTGAGAATGGGAATCTAGAATTAGTAGCAGAAGTTGATAAGTGTTATACTCTTATTGTTACCTTTCCTCTCACTAAAAGAATGCATTTGTGAGAGAAAAGAACTGAAATGAAAACAGATAAGGTTCTTAAAATGTAAGGTCCTAACCTAGAACAGCTGTACCTCCACATCCAAAATGATTTGGATTTGGATGCATTTAAATGATATCTTAACTTGTATCCTTTTAGTCTTGGTTACTACCTTAGAACCCAGGCCTGTCTCTTGAAGATGCTGTACCTAATTAACTGTGCTTCTTAGGACTGTGGAGGCCAGGGGCAAATAAAGGACTTCCTAGGTAACAAGCTGAGTGTCCCTCTTCCCCTGAGTCCTGGATGGGTTCTACAGTCAAATCACAGGGAAGTCCTAATGCTGTTTCATCAAATGGAGAACATAAATTACTTCCTTTGGTCCTCTAGAACTTCCCAAATGGTCAGGGTCTCTAAGGCTGGGAGAATTGTTTGCCTCTTTTCTTTCTACCTGTTGGCCTTAACTCTAAACCTGTTTGATCAGTTGAGGGAGACGACTGGGTCATGTCAATGGCTGTTAACAGACTGAAGTTTTTTAACTCACAGGTCTTCTGGCTCATCCCCCCTACAGCCCACAACCTGGAGCTGTACGAGAATTGGCTGCTGTCAGGGAAACAGGGAGACATCTTTCTGGGTGACCGGGTGTCAGATTGCCAGCGCATTGAGCTCAAGCAGGGCTATACCTTCGTCATTCCCTCAGGTAAGCAAGATGGGTGGAAGTGGGTTGTCTACTCCAGCCACCTTCTTTTCTTAAAGAAAAAGGAATTGGTTACCACAAAGGATGGTCATGATGCTGGGGTGGGCAGAAAATAATGCTGTCTTTCTTGTCATTATAGAGTAAATTCTAAGAGTTTATTTTTTACTTTAAAAGGCAGTAATTTTTCCACTAAAGATGTATATCAGAATTTCCAGTGGAGATTTTTCAGATCTTCATATTTGGGCCCCACACTAGCCCTAGATATTCAGGATCTCTAGGGCTAAATACCTGGATTAAGGTGATACACAATCCCTAGTTAAGAACTACCTACTCTTCTAAAGGATGCTGGGATGCTGAATTGGTAATATTTCTGATCAGGTGACTAGTTCCAAAATAAGTACTCAAAGCACATATTTTAGAATCACAGAGCTGTATTAGAATTCTGATTATGTACCACTCTGGTAAAATATTTAAATCCCTGTCTCTTTGGGTTGTGAGGAATATATGAAAATACGTGGAACTCTTGGATTGAGCCCAGTTCAGAGTAGGTGCTCCAGTAAATGGAAGCAACATTTATTAAATGTTTGTTATATGCCAAATATTTTATACTCATTTTCTCATTTAATGCTTGCCAACAACCACATAAAGTATAATTTATCCTGGTTTTATAGAGAATATTGAGGCTGCAAGAGATTAAGTTATTTGACCAAACACTCCATGGCAGAATCAGAGTAAAAAGTATAATCTAGGAGTCCTGTAGTAGTTTAGTTCTCTGAGAGCCATACTATAATAGATGCTTATAGTCACTGCCCTCCATTCCCTTTCTTCTAGGCTGGATTCATGCTGTATATACTCCTACAGACACACTAGTCTTTGGAGGCAATTTTTTGCATAGTTTCAATATCCCCATGCAGTTAAAAATATACAACATTGAAGATCGTACACGGGTAAGTAATTCTCTGTCAGTTGGGTGTGAAGAGATTTATTCTACTTAAGACATGTTATAAGAGATTTGTTGATAGTTTGTCTCACAACTTCAACTTCTCTTTTGGTTAAGATATAGTATTCACATTTTGGGAACACTAAGAAAAAAGTTGTAGCAAGATCTACATGCTTGGTTTTGGGGACTCTCCAATTCTTTGAAGCTCTTGGCTTCTTGGTTTTTTTTATAGGGCTAGAGATGGACATTTGGTAATGTTCTATTTTTATGCTCTTAGAATAATTTGATGTAATGGGATTTATCAACTCAAGAATCACAACTTTAAAATCATTTATCTTTGTATCCTCTGATTACTATCTAACACTTAAACTATTGAGCTTTAATATATAAAGGTGTATACTTCCTTTCTCAACTGGGGTTCCATCAGAGAATTAAGCCCTATAGAAAATGATTTGTATATCTTATTTTCTCAGTTTTCCCTAGGATAGCAAATTTTTTTTTTGTAAAAGACCAGATAGTAAATATTCTAGGCTTTGCAGGCCGTATAATATCTATTGTAACAGTACTTAACTGGGCCTTGTAGAATGAAATACTGGTAGAATGAATGAGGATGGCTCAAAGTTTTATTTATGGACACCGAAATTTGAATTTAATATAATTTTTCCACATCACAAAATGAACTTTTAGTTTCCTTTCAGCCATTTAAAAATGTAAAAAGCATTTTTAGCTCACAGGCCTTATAAAAATGGGCAGTAGATCAAATGTGCTAGCTGCAGTTTGCTGGCTGACCCAGGCCTTAGGGAAATAGGGCTTTTTTTTTTTTTAAGGTATTACTGATATACACTCTTATGAAGGTTTCACATGAAAAACAATGCATTTACTACATTCACCCATATTATCGAGTCTCCCCCCCATACCCCATTGCAGTCACTGTCCATCAGTGTAGTAAGATGCCACAGAGTCACTATTTGCCTTCTCTGTGCTATACTGTCTTCCCCATGATCCCCCCATACCATGTGTGCCAATCATAATACCCCTCAATCCGCTTCTCCCTCCATCCCCACTCTTCCCCTTTGGTAACTGCTAGTCCCTTCTTGTGAGTCTGCTGCTGTTTTGTTCCTTCAGTTTTGCTTTGTTGTTATGCTGAACAAATGAGGGAAATCATTTGGCACTTGTCTTTCTCTGCCTGGCTTATTTCACTGAGCACAATATCCTCCAGCTCCATCCATGTTGTTGCAAATGGTAGGATTTCTTTCTTTCTTATGGCTGAATAGTATTCCATTGTGTATATGTACCAGAGATTCTTTATCCAGTCACCTACTGATGGACAGTTAGGTGGCTTCCATATCCTGGCTATTGTAATAGTGCTGCAATAAACATAGGGGTGCATATGTCTTTCTGAATCTGAGGACTTGTACTTTTTGGATAAATTCCTAGGAGTGGAATTCTTGGGTCAAATGGTATTTCAATTTTTAGTTTTTTGAGGAACCTCCATATTGCTTCCCACAATGGTTGAACTAGCTTACATTCCCACCAGCAGTGTAGGAGGGTTCCCCTTTCTCTGCATCCTCCCAGCATTTGTTGTTTTAGTCTTTTCGATGCTGGCCATCCTAACTGGTATGAGGTGATACCTCATTGTGGTTTTAATTTGCAACCCTGTTGATTAGTGATGTGGAGCATCTTTTCATGTGCCTATTGGCCATCTGAATTTCTTCTTTGGAGAAGTGTCTGTTCATATCCTCCACCCATTTTTTAATGGGGTTATTTGCTTTTTGGTTGTTGAGGCGTGTGATTTCTTCATGTATTTTGGATGTTAACCTCTTGTCGGATAGGTCATTTACAAATACATTCTCTCATACTGTAGGATGCCTTTTTGCTCTGTTGATGGTGCCCTTTGCTATACAGAAGCTTTTTAGTTTGGTGTAGTCCCATGTGTTCATTTTTGCTTTTGTTTCCCTTGCTCGAGGAGATGTGTTCAGGAAAAAGTTGCTTGTGTTTATATTCAGGAGATTTTGCCTATGTTTTCTTCTAAGAGTTTTATAGTTTCATGACTTACATTCAGGTCTTTGATCCATTTTGAGTTTACTTTTTTGTATGGGGTTAAACAATAATCCAGTATCATTCTCTTGCATGTAGCTGTCCAGTTTTGCTAACAGCAGTTGTTGAAGAGGCTGTCATTGTATGTCCATGTATGTCCATGGCTCCTTTATTGTATATTAATTGACCATATATGCTTGTGTTTATATCTGGGCTCTCTAGTCTGTTCCATTGGTTTATTGTTCTGTTCTTGTGCCAGTACCAAATTGTCTTGATTACTGTGGCTTTGTGGTAGAGCTTGAAGTCGGGGAGCGTAATCCCCCAGCTTTATTCTTCCTTCTCAGGATTGCTTTGGCTATTTGGGGTCTTTTGTGGTTCTATATGAGTTTTAGAACCATTTGCTCTAGTTCATTGAAGGAACGCTGTTGGTATTTTGATAGGGATTGCATTGAATCTGTAGACTGCTTTAGGCAGGATGGAAGGCTTAATTCTTTAGCAGAACCCTCCTTGGTAAGGGCTGAATTATATATGATAGGAGTATAAATGATATTGATATTAAATAGCAATTAGAGTATAGAGTAGGAAGCATGATGTTCACAACTTGCTCTCAAGTAGTTCAAATATTAACAGTGTATATGAATAGAGATTAGCAAATGTGGAGAAATGTTAATAGCTGATGAGTCTTGGTGAAGGCTATACACTCGTGGTGTACTGCTCTTGAAACTTGGTGGGTTTTAAAGTTTTTGAAGTTAAAAAATAGCAATTATTGAAGAATTCACACTTTTAGAAGGAATGGTCATTGACCTATTTACCCGAACATGGTCATTTAACCATTTTGATGCCTCTTGAAATACTTGTTTTGTTTAAGAGCTATCTATTAACTTATATACAAGATTGGTATTTTTGGAGTTGCAGGGATTGCTCTGTTAGAATTAAGAGAGGATGCAGTGCTTTTTAAATAAATTTTGTGAACGTGAATTTCTGCTTTTTTGTCAAGAGTAATAAAACTATAAAAGATAGTAGTTTAGTAAGTTTGAAGTTGTAGTAGTAGTAAAAACAGTTAAAATTCAAAAGAGGAAATTACATAATACTATAAATACTCTTACTTAACTCAAAATCATTCTAAGAGGTAATACCACCTATCTGCTGTACGATCTGAACTAAATTAGTTTTTAGGAAGAAGTCCCCTTTTCTAGTTAAAATTACTATTACACCCATGGTTTAATTGGTTGCTCAGTTTGGAAGAATGAGGAATATATATTCAGTAGCATAGGTAAAATGAGCAACTTACCTCTGCATTAAAAGTTTCCTGCAGACTGTGACTCTGGTAATGACTATCTTGATTTATCTGTTTAATTTTCCTAGACTTCGTATATCAAAAATGTCAATTTCCAGTATCTAAACCACCTTACTATTCATTTTTCCTTAGGATGACTTAATTCTTTCATTCCAAGTAAGAAACCCTTCTATGTTTCTGTACCATTTCATTGGGTTCCCTATGTATGTACACACAGAGTGATTTAATTTTATTGCTTTCTACACCAGCCTTTTTTGTGCCAATACCAATCTGACATCTGTTTAATATGTTATATTACAAAAGAAGTATAAAGGGTATTGAAAATATAAGGCAATGTTTTGGTTACTTTTGCCATGCCAGTGTAGAAATACACTATTTAAACTTGAGCATTGCTAATTATTCTACTGATAGTACCTAAAGGCTCAATAATTTTGTAATGAGGGTTTTAAAACTTTTTTTTTTCTAAAAAAATTCTAACCCAGCCTTAAAAATTGATCGGCTCGGCTCTGTGATGTCTGGCAGCATAGGTAAAATCTGATGGGGCAGATTGGGTATATGATGTCTTGGCTGTTATTAATGCAGTCTGATGAGTTCCAAGTAGAAAGTCAAAAGTTTAATGCCCTGTATTTTCTTTTTTTTACTGTATTACTTAGCTCTCAACAGAGTCCCAGAGGGCTTTAGAATTTTGGGTTCTTCTGAACTTTTAATAAAGACCCTTCCAGAAAAGTATTAATACACTTAAAGCTGAGCAGAGAGGCCCAGTATATTATATGTAGTTTGGGGAGACCAAGTATCTATTAATTCTTGTGCCTCCTGTGCCACATTGCTGAAGTAAATTAATTTGATGTTTAAATAAGAGAGGAAAAACCCCTTCTGGCTATTAAAAGCCAAATAAAAGATGCAGATTCAGAGGCTATGTTGGAAAGCCAGTGAAAAGAAAATGTCTCTCCTGCCTTGTGATGAGGAAGGTGATCACATTCCACAGTGATACCCTTTGACCTGGTAAAGGGTTTTGAAAAGAGACTCCCATCCAGATCTCCTTGATCCAGGAAGGCTACCTGACGTGGAGCTTTAAAAACAAGATGGGAACATTCTCAGGAGTTGCATATTCAAAACAACCTTACAAGTATAGCTTGGTTTGTCCTTTTGAAAGATAGCCTCTCTAAAAGAAGATAAAATATATATAGGGTAGTCCCCATTGCTGGTCTTCCTCCTTGACTAATCCATACTGAGTTGCCTTTTCCTCAACTATGGTAGATCTAAAGGGCAGTTCTTTTTGTTATTCACCTGGAGTAATTTCATGCTGCTTTTGGGGAGAATAAAAGGGGAACTAAAGACAGTGGCTGGTTAGGCCATGTAGAAAGGTAATCTGATATGAAACTGATGTGTGGACATGTCATCCTGGCAAATTACAAAGTATGAGACAGACAGGCTGAT
Organism: Manis pentadactyla; assembly: GCF_030020395.1. NCBI lineage: Eukaryota > Metazoa > Chordata > Mammalia > Pholidota > Manidae > Manis > Manis pentadactyla. The sequence continues at coordinate 11,559,723 of NC_080027.1, read as the reverse complement.
AATTGACATGGGGAAAATACTCAGTTTCATGTCCTAGAATGGACATTGCTTGATGAGTCTATAATCACCCTTTCATGTATGTAAGGAAATAGTGAAAACATATAGCTTCATTTCATATGCTGTTTTTCCATTAGATTCTTTGTTCCATAGCTTTCTGATACAGGTTAAAACTATAGTAAAGGCCAGAGGGCTTGGAACACCTTTGTATCCTAAGAACCCTAAAACATTTATCTCAAGTATATTGTATCTTACGCCAACATTTTATTCTGACTCAAAAGGTCTTTTTTATGCCTTCCTACTCAACCAAGACAGCATCTTGGTGGTTCTGAATGGTCTTTCCAAATTACCTTTTATCTTCAGTGATTGTTTTCCAAGACCAACTTTTTCTAGGTTTACAGATCCACTTAAATTCTTTCTCCAAATGCCAAACTAGGTGTGCAGGTTGACTAGAGAGAGTTTTTCCTGGGTTAATTATTGCAGTGATTCAGTTTGTCTTATTCGCTTTCCTTGAAAATTGTTATCAGCTTGCATTTCTTACTATCTTGTTTCCTGTGTAGGTTCCAAATAAGTTCCGCTATCCATTCTACTATGAGATGTGTTGGTACGTGTTGGAGCGCTATGTGTACTGTATAACCAACCGCTCCCACCTAACTAAAGAATTTCAGAAAGAGTCCCTCAGCATGGGTAAGTGCCCTGTCTGCATGAACTTTTAAGACACCTTACAGGGCTGAGGATGAGGCCAGGAATATTCAGTAGGCTGTTGCTCAATAGTTTTGTTTCTATTTTTTATCTCTACTTATCTGCTTGGAAGTACCATATTCATGTGTTAAAGTTGAATACTGGTCACAGCTGATCTCCTATCCAGATGTGAATTACTAGGCTTAAATAAAATACTCTGAATTGCATTTTTTTCTGAGTTATTAGTATTTAGCTCCTCAGGAAATATGATCAGTTGCTGAATATGTTTTGTATAAAAAAATAGTCTTCAACACAATAAAAACTAGGAATGTATCATCATAATAACTCTTAGTATATTCTAGACACTGTACTAAGCAATTTACATTAAGTTCATTTTACAAATGAGGTCATTAAGGTTCAAGAAGATTAAAAAACTTATCTACAGTCTTTCAGTTAATAAAATAAGTGGGAAAGCTACAGCTTGAGCCAACTTGGTAAGACCTAAAATCTGTATGCTTAACCTCTGTGCTTTAATGTTCCCCAGCTTCTGTCAAGGGAAATATTTTATTGGCTGGCAGGATAGTTTCAGTTAACACATTTTTAGTCTGGTCCACGCCTTAAAGTAGAGAGGAGCCAACACTGTAATATCCTGTGGTCATATGCTTCATGGATTCTTCAATCATTTTGCCTCAGCAGTTTCTTCTGAGGATAATTTATATTCTTATTTGAAAATAAAAAATGCTCACCCAGTACATGAGGGCAGGATGTAGAATTGTATATACAGCATGATTCCAATTTTATTTAAAAATACATCCAGTCATAGTCATATACATATGCATGGAAAGAAACTATATCACACTGTTGAGTTGTTATCCAAGGGTAGAGGGATAAGGGATGACTTAGTCACTTCTTTGCACCTTCCTGTATTTTCTAAATTTTAATAGTTATTACATATATATATTTCATAATAAAAGGTCAGTGAACATTTAAAAATTCTTTTCATTAAAATTTTTATTTTCACTTTGTTTTGACTATCAAAATTTTCCCTTTAAAAAATAATTCACTGTTTTGTTTTGTTAGCCATGTTGCTAGGATTTCAACTCCAAAGCTTAAATTTTATGACCAAAACTACTTTTTAAATATATGTGTGTTGCACTTCTTTTAAAAAATGAGTTCTTAATCCCAAATTTGAGTTTGAACTGGAAACTAATTTACAGCCATTGTCATAGTTAACTTATTTTTAGCATACAGATCAAAGACTGGGACCTTCCCAGTCTTGAAAAAACAATTGACCATTACCTCAGTTGTCCTACTAGCTCAAGATCCTGTTTTCACCTATGACCGTGATTTTCACAGTGGACAAATTGGTTGGGATAAGGAGAGACCATTTAAAAAATGTGCCAATTTTGTCATTTAAACCAAAAGTCCTTTCCTATGCCACCTGTTTCTCTGGTCAGTCATGTGGTCAAGTGGCATGTTTTTAACTGCATTTTTTCTTCATGCTGGCAGATTTGGAGTTAAATGGGTTGGAGTCTGGAAATGGGGAGGAGGAAACATCGGATCGAGAACCCCGGCGCTTGAGCAGTAGACGTTCTGTCCTCACGAGCCCTATAGCCAATGGGGTCAACCTGGATTATGATGGGCTGGGCAAAACCTGCCGAAATCCTCCAAGTCTGAAGAAAACCTTGTCTGGAGACTCACCCTCTGACTCTAGCCGGGGCTCTCACAATGGCCAAGTGTGGGATTCCCAGTGTAACCCCCGAAAGGACAGGCGGGTTCATCTGACCCATTTTGAGCTTGAAGGCCTTCGCTGCCTTGTAGATAAGTTGGAGTCTCTGCCACTGCACAAGAAATGTGTCCCCACAGGGATAGAAGATGAAGATGCTCTCATTGCTGACGTAAAGGTAAGGGCTGGCTTTGTGGCATGATAGCTACTGATCTGGCTAGGGTGGTCAGTTTCTGGATTCCACGAGAAAAAGTACAGGAATTTTGGATAATCTGTGGTTCAGCCAGAGAGAAGTTAATATGTGCCTGTGTGTGTGCATACGCATGCTGCACAGTGTTTTCAATTAACCTCACAGAGTGAGGTTAGGTCTATTGTGAAGATACTAACATTTGTATGTTCAGTTAGGACTTAAATTTTAGTCCTTAAAACACAGATTTCAGGCTGACCCTACAAATAAAGGAGAGCCTGAGAAAGTATTTGTATTAAGAAATACTAGTTTATTCAAGTTGCCCTTAGATAAAGAGAACTATTCCAGAACAAAAGCGGCCGATAACGATCTAGTAGTCTCACCCAAAGCAAATTGAAAGGAAAAAAATTGTTCTATTTTGGGTTATGTTGAGTAAGTAGGCTTAGCATATTTAGTTTCAGTGTATCTGTTATTAAGATTTAAATACATTGGGGCAACTTGAGAAAAATGTCTTTTTAAACATAATGCATCCTGTTTCTATATCAAGTTTCTTCATGTTGTCCTATTTTTCTTCTTTCTTTCAAGAGGTCTCCAGCAGTAGTAATTTTCATAGCCTGGCCTACCTCTCATGTATTGGTCTCAAAAAGATGAGCTTATTTTAAGGAATTCAGATTTTAGCCGTCTGAACTGGAGGAAGTTCTTTTAAGTCTTTTCCTCATAAGTACCATTGGTATGAACACCAAAAAATATAAATCTAGGAATAACAATTTTCTGTTTAAGTCAGTGTTTGAAACTGTCTTGAGTACGGGGCATGGGTATATGTATTAGAAAGCTAGTTCACAATTTTTAATAAGTATTATTTATAAAACATATCACTTAGATTATTTTAAGCCACAGAAAAATTTATAGGGAATAATTATATGTGACCTTAAGGAAGATGGGTTAAAATATCTCCTAGATCTTTTCCATCCCTCATTCCTGATTCAGCTTTTTCCTTGGCCACCATTAACGAGCTGAGGTGCTCTGTACTTTCTGCTAGTCACCTCAGAAAAGAATTCCAAGTCTGGGTTAGGACCTGAACTATTTTTTCTTTTTTTAATGATTGATATTTTAATTATATCTTACTGTTTATGGATTAGTGAAAAGGTTAACTCATTGGAGGCTAAAAAGGTGTGGTGGTAGGTAACCTGGTGAGGTTGGTCCTCTCCAGTGGTGATAAAAGCTGTACAGTTGGTTATATAAGGTTTGTTCTAGAAGAGGCAGGTGGTGTCATTGTGGCTTGTATTTAGGGAGGAAATGACAAAGGTCCAAGTGGGTGTGGTCCTATTTCTGTAATGATTAATGTTGAGCAGAACAGACTTAGCCATACATTTCCAGATTCACAAACTATATTCCAAATTCATTTCCCACCCTTGAGTGAGCAAAAGGTCACTCAAATTTATTCTTTTCCCTTGTGGTAGGACATATATAATTATATTTTCCTGAGAGTTTGAGTATAATATCTTTCTTTTTTTCTACAGAAGTTTTCTTTCTTTTTTTTTGTAGCTGTTCCATCTTGGATAAATTTGGGAACCATTAATTGTGATTTTGGGGACTTACTAACTTGTACTTTCAGGAGCCCTAAGAAGAAAGATTTCTAAGTTTCTATCTCACTAACATTCTTTTGACCTGGGTATCTATATTTCTAATCAATTTCTAAGTTTCTATCTCACTAACATTCTTCTGACCTGGGTATCTATATTTCTAATCATGAAAAAAATATATATTTACAGTCCTAAGGGATTTGACTCCATTGAATCCAGTTGTAGGAAGCCATATTATAATCCACTTACCAGTTGTAAATCAACTGTCCTGATAGAAATACACAAACTCCATTAACTAAAGTAGTTAATTAAGGATATTTGAGGAGGCAGAGAGGTAAGGGAAAATGTACAAAGATTTGGGTCAAACATTAAAGTAAAAGGAGCTAGCAAGAAGGGGATGAGTTAAGAAGAGACATCTAAGTAGGACTCAGCCTTAGAAAGAGTGTCTAGAGAGAGCTTCCTTGTATTATCAGGAATCATGAAAAACATGGCTGCCGGCACAGGTTAAGATAGTGATACAGAGACTGGAGCATGGGGAGTGGCCAGGGGGCTGACTGCATAGGCTGACAGTGTTTGAATTCTCCCTGCAGGGGTTTGTCCACACCTTCTCTTGTTTATCCAGTACTGTAGTTAAAAATGCAGCTGATATCAGAAGACAACAGATTCATATCCCAGCTCTGCAGTTTTCACTTAATATCAAATGGATGAATTATTCCTACATGTGACAAGTTATGTTTAATCTGAGCCTCAGTTAATAGTGAGAGTAGAGCTTTGAATACTTTGAGAATCTGAGCATCACCCAAAAGATTAAAAAATCATTGAATTGGGTAGCTGCCGAATCACTGCACAGCTGGGGACTCTGCAGTGCTAGACAACTTGGTGCTTGTTGCATGGAAGGCTACACTGCAGTGAAGGACAAGCAAGCCCAAAGTTTACCCTTCCTGCAGAGAGAGGAACTGTTTCCTACTGCAACCTGCATGGCTGTCACATTTAAATAACTGGCAGAAGGGATGAGGGAAAGGTGATGAGATGAGATATCTATGATATTCCATGAAAGATATTCCCTGGAAGAAAATCAATTTTAGTGATGTGGTAAAAGGGCCTTGAATTCTAAAATGTTAAGATACACAGTGTTGAAGAAAAAATCATAGAATAGAATTGGAAGGGGATTACATGAAAAATGAGGCATTAAAAAGTGTCGACTTATTGGTAAAGTTCAGGGAAAAGTAATCAGTGTGTGTAAAGCTCTGTTTGGGGTGGGGGAGTAACCTTTCTCTTAAAAATGTGGTAAAGGTAGAATGGAGGTCTCTCCCACTATGAGATATTCTCACATGCCTAAAATTAAAATGTTCTGTCCTTGATAAGTGTTGAATAAAGAGACAGAACTTGTGTGCATAATATGTATAGTACAATCCCATTAATAGAAGAAAAAGAGACTTTGTTTGCATGTGCATCATGGGGGTGCTTGAGAGGGGCACATCAGCAGCTGAATGGTCACGGAAGGGTTGTGGTAGTCAGCTGAAAAACTGGGTTTTTAATCAGATTTTACTGTTTTGTTTATTTTGGTAATAAAGACCCCTTATATGTACATATACAGAAAGAAACTTTTAATATTTCAGTGTATTTGGGTGCCCAACTCACTTAAACTTTAGAGTTGAAAATTTTTCTACTTTCCCGTTTTCTCTAAAACATTTTGATAAGCTTGGCAAATGTGACTTTGGGCAGGATACTGGATCTGTGTGACCCTGTTTTCTCTTCTGTAAAATAACTTCTACCTCAGGGTGGTTATAAAAATTAATGATACTATTAATAAAGTACTTAATAAACTATCATCATTACAGAAAATATTTAGATATTACAAATCTATGAAATTCATTTATTCTGCAGTGAATAATTTCTGCCTACTTTGTGCCAGGAACCAGGCTGAGTGTTGGGGTAAATACGCATACATGCCATGAACCAAGCCTGCACAGGGCCTACAACTCAGGTGGAGCAGGCATTTGGGCTAAGAAAATAAGTCCATTCTAGGTTTACAGGTGGGTTGCTGACACGATACAGGGTACCGAGCAAACACCAGGGGGCGGGAGGTAGATTCTGACCTGGGGGAAGGAGGTGGTGCCAGCCTTATTAATTGACCAGTTAACAAACTTTCCTGTTAGATGATACAAATTGATTACTTCAGCATTACATAAATGGTAAAAGTTCTCAATTTATAAATTTGAAAATTGGTCTTTGTGATGCAGTAGGGTACTATAGCTCTGATCTAAGATTCTAACATTGTCTAACTGTGCTTAAAAATTTCACACCAGACTGTCCCAGGAGTATGATGGGACTGAAGCAGAAAATTATGATTTCAAATAAATACAGAAACACTAGTTAGAAATTTTCTTCATCTGACACAGTGATTCTGTCACTAATAAAGAGAACAAGAACTAGTAGAGGACCCAGTACAATTAGATCTTAGTCCATTAAATCAGATTAAGAGGGGGGAAAAGGACAACCTGTATAAATAAAATTTCTTTGGCAGTTTTTAATGACAAGAGATTTGAAATAATGCACACATTTTTACTGAGTAAAAAATTTTAAATAATTTAGCTATGAGGCATATAGTGTTAGGTTAAAATATATATAATTGTTTTAATATTTTTGTTATATTCCTGTATTAGCTGATGTCATGTTCTTACTAGTTCTGATCTTTGTTGTTGCCTGTCTTTTATTCTGATTTAATAGGAGAAAGAAAATTAGGCCCTGTTTAATTTGTGCTGTGGAAACTTACTGAGAGTCAATTTCTAGTGCCCTGTCTGGTTTTTGCCCTTCCCTGGTGGCCTCTTGAGTTGGTACATGCTACACCTTGAACTTGTATGTTGTTTTGGAATAACACATTTCTCTTAAGTGTAAGTACTTTATCATCCCTCCAGGTTAAATAGCATTACGACCAAAACAAGCATTTTCCAAGGGTCTCACACTGCTAAAGAAGGCTTTTCAGACATAATAGGTCTTTGAGTCTTAAGATGAAGTGCAAAGGAGAGGTTTAGGATTAGAAGCAACGTGTAAACATTTCCAGGAAGAGCTCAAAGAAGAGCACAAAAGTCCCTCCTTTCCTCCCGCAAGCTACTGTAAAAATTAAAATGTGCAGCTCAGGTGGCTGTCAGAAGTGGCATCAAGGTGTCTTGACAGGATGCAGGGCAGGCTGCTTCATCTAGGGAATATCAAGCATGAGGCAGGCAGAACAAATGGCTGGAATAGGAGGTGTGCGGAGGGTGGGGTGATGTGAGGGGCAGAGTCAGCGTAATAAGTTTCAGTCCCTGGAGACTGGCAGACGTGGAGTTGGCGGATGCGCATTTGCTGGCTCCTGCACCTGGTTCTGAGGCGGGAGAGTGAAGCGACTTGACCCGAGGTTGCGCCTTGACTAGTTGGGCTTGGCCACGATGAAACTGCTAGAACAGCTGCCTCGGCATTTCAACTACGGTAGTGGAGCTTCAGTCGTAACCAGAGGCAGGCATCTGTTGGAGAAGTAGTTGATATTATCAACATACGTACTGTATCGAAAATCTCAGTATTGTTGAAATGTGTCATTCCTGAAGGTTTTTCTGGAACCATATATGCTGGTCCTGGATTCTGGACTGGGAGAGCAGCAGTGAGGGCAGGGCAGGGCAGGTGAAGCAGGCAGGTGTGCCCAGTGAGAAGGTAACTCAGGTCTGGCGCAAACACAGAGGCCGAACTTCGGTCGATTGTTGGCCGGAGAGCGGGGAATCTTGTGTGCAGTTAGCGAGAGAGAGCGCCGGCGGTAACAATAAGAAGTGACCCTGAGGGGAAGGGTGTGGACAGAGGCAAGGTCAAATGCGGGACCAGATGCGGAACGGTTAAAGGCTTCCCTTTCGCTGGCGCCTTCCGAAGGCGGCCGGCGGGAGGCTTCTGGGGCCGGGCCTGGGTTCTCCGATTGCATCGCGGTGGGAGGGAGAGGGCGGGGCGTAGCCGGCTCGCTCCCGGCGGCCCTCCTCCAATCGCCGTGGGAAGAGCGTGCCGAGCCCACCCCCTCCCGGCTCTGCAGCAGGACGCTGGGCCCTCTGCCTGACTCGCTCGCTCGAGCTCGGCTCCCCCTCCTGCCGTCTTCCGTTGCAAAGCATTTCTGGGAGCTGCATGTGGGTGACGCAGCAGCATTGTTCGCAGGCACAGGAAGCCGCGGCTGAGCTGAAAGGCTCGAGAAGGAGCTCAGCACTGCACGCTGCTCCTTCTGGGAAGCCTACAGGGTTAAAGCTGGACTGCCTTCCCTTATGTACTCTGGGGGATTCCAGAATTTTCAAGTAAATCGGGATTTTCCTAGAGGCAGAAAACCTAACTCCTTCAGCGCAACTTCCAGTACAGAAAACAAAACAAAGACGCTGGGGAAACTTCAACCAAGAGCCTCGGCTGCTCCAGAGCGACAAGAAACGCAAGGTCAGGCGGGCGGGCGCCAAACCTTTTCTGGTTCGGGGCGTGTGTAAACTGTAGCGATTTTGTCTCGGCGAAGAGACAGAACTGCCTGCCAGGCAAGTCCAGGACAATGCTTCGGTTACTTCGTGTTGGTTGAGCCGTCATTACACTTGTTCCCTCGCCCGGTAGGATGTGCTTTTGAATTGGGTCAGTTGGCTTTTGGGAACCCTTTTCCCTTCTCTGCCTGGACGCTTGCTGTTCTCCTTCCATTCCTGTGATTTGTGGGGTGTAGGCTTGTGTTTGAATGTTCTCCGGAATGCCAGGAGCCTAGATAGGCGTCAGCCTTTCCGCACTCCACCCCCGCTCCCCGTCCCAAACCCCTCTGGTGAAGGGTGGTGGCTTCTTTATATGGTTTCTCGAAGGGCCTCAGCTGGAGTCTGCCTTTTTTGATGAAAACAGGGCATACTTGGTTGTATGACCCCAGCGAAATAAGGCTTGGAAGGAAAACTGCATTTCCCTCCACACCCACACAGACCCCAGTAACCGAGTCGTGTGTGTGAACAGCTGTCCCCCACCCCCACGCAGACACAATTTCTCCACCTACCCTTCCCTGTCCCCCACAAAAATCTTTCAGATAGAATTAGACTGTTTTGATGAACAGTTAGGTTCCGTTTCTACTCTTAAACAGTCGCGGCTCTTACTGTGCAGTCTGTTTTGCTGAAAGTGGAAAGTCCCTGTTTGTGGACAGCTCAGTGCTCTCTGGCAGAGGAAATGGGCAGAGTCCTCTCCTCGGCAGTGCGAGGTGGGGGAGGGGAGCTCCCGAGCACACATTTTGAATGGGCCTGAATTTTTCACCCAAGGGAGATTAGGAGCCTGTACCAGAGCCCAAGCCCACGTGGCACCGCACCCCGCCTCTTCACCCCCACACTGTGGTGCTAAAGGGAGGCTCCAGAATAGAATACCATAGCAACTCGAAGTAAATAAAACTGCTGAAAATGAACTCAGTTTGGGGGAGGGTGAGAGGCATCTGGAGACTTGGCAAAGGGGATCTTTGTGAGGAGCTTCATGGGTGTGAGTTAAAGGGTCTGAGTCCCAACTTGGAGACTTGGATCATGATCCTGAGGTTGAGGAGGAAAATACTCGATAGAGAAATGCCTTATGCTTCAAGAAGCCCTGATATCTAGGCACAGAGCCCACAGGATTATGAGAACAATCGTAAAGATGGCCCTGGCATGCTGACCCATCCAGGATCAAAGTTTAGTTTTTGTTGTAAGAGTTAATAGCCTGTACACACCTAAGGCAACCAAAAAAGAATCATGTAACTTGCCTTCTGGATTTGTGTTCTTTGGCTCTTGACACTACTTTGGGGTTCATGAGGTCAGAGGAAGAGAGATTTCGTTCTGCTAGATGGTTTGAGATTCAGAAATTTATGTCTAAAACATAAAAGGTTTGTTTCAAAACAACACTCAACCTTGCATAGTTGACTTAAGTGTCAGTCTCTTACTGTAGCAGCAAGTCACTCAAACTAGATTGGTGAAAGCCGTGAGAAGTATTGACTCTGAGATTATTCCTGCCCTACTTATAGGAATAAAGGCAAAAAATTGTGTGTGTTAGGGGTGGGAGGGATTTGAAATTAAGATATCTATAATCAGCCTTAGAAGAACAGAGTCCTGGGTTGAACCAAGGCCCTAAGGCTGCTGTTCTTACTATTCTCTGCTGTAATTATTAATTCAGTATTAGTTAGTCTTTTTTTCCTGCTGCTTTGCTGACCTCTGCAAAATGAAGGCAATATTTGGCCACCTGATACTCATAAACTGCTTGAGAAAAATAAAGGGGTGATACATGAAATTTTGCTGTCATATACAGAACTGTGACAGGTAACCCCAGTCACCACAGTAGCTAGTTGCTTCAGTGTGTACAGATAGCACAGTGAGTACACAGTGCAGGATTGGGAGCAAAGGCGAAGTCCTTGGAGTACTGCATTAGTTTGGAGTTGCCGTTTTGTTTGACTGACTTGTTTTGCAGTGAGTCCCTGTGAAGAGAAAATACAGACAGTTGTTGGCCTACCCTTCCCCTTGGTGTTGTGGGGACTGAGGCTAAGTCTGGATGCTGGTGGGAGTGGTTGGTTCTTTGTTCACTGTGCCCTGCTTTTTCTGTCTTCTCTCCTGCCCTTAGATTTTGCTGGAGGAGCTTGCCAACAGCGATCCCAAGTTAGCCCTCACTGGAGTCCCTATAGTACAGTGGCCAAAAAGGGATAAGGTAAGAAACTATTTTTCTTGATCTTCAGGCTACTGAAGCATTTTGCTGACTGACTGTTACCATTCTGGGGGAAAAAAAAGAACTAGAGGCAGACAGCTTTTGGTGCATTAATACAAACTGACAGAAAATTATTACTCAGTTCTGTTTTGACTCTTAGGGCAGGGTACTTGGCTATCTTTGGAAGTGACTCTCTTAACAGAACCATCAAACTAGGAGACCTACCTCCAAGGTTTGGATGCCAGGGTGTGTGTGCATTTGTTCACCAGAATTGATCAGTTCCTGTCCTTCTGACCCAGTGACTCAGTTCTTTTCACAGATAAGTGATTTAAAACTAGTCAAAATAATTGCATACATATTTAAAAGACTATAGAGTGTTTCTGTGTTGGAGTGAGACCAGACTGTCTAGATTCTTCTTAATTTGGCCTTTCTGTTATTGATTTGAAAAAAGAAGAAAGGAATTACCCATTAGCAAATGTATTGTCAGTTATGAATTTTCATGCCTTAGGTCCTGTGTAATTTTTTTCCCCATATTATCCTTTGTCAAGGTTATTTATTCAATAAAAGTAAGTGATAGCATTCTGATCCTGGCCAGGAATCTGGCAAATAAATTAGAACCCTTCTTTAGTGTTTCCCAGCTGAAACTTGCAAAGCCATCATCATATTCCAGGAGTGTGTAGGCCGAATATAAAAGTAAGTATATAGCCAAAAGGTGTCTATAAAGAACCACCTTCTCCTTCCTAGGTGAAGGAGTTCTGCTTGGCCTGTTTGGCCGCATGGGATGCCTTGGAACAATTTAGTCATTTTAGGCTGTTGAGTGTTTTGTGCCTTGAAGGCACAATGGGAAATGAAAGAAGTGAAAGGCAGTAGTCCTTGCTCTTGAAAGGAGCACCAGCATGGTAAATATGAGTGCTGAACTATTATACACATATACCAGAGAGATTCATTCTACACTTAGATATTATTGGAGTGTCTGCTACGTACGAGGTTGTACACTTGGATTCGGAGTAATGAAGAAATAAACAAGACCTTTCTCACCCTCAAGTAGTTTATGTTCTTATTTAGGAGTGTATTCAAAGTAGTAATATTCAGGGTAAGGAAATACTGGAGGGTGGGCCTCTTCAGTGACTTTGGTACATGGAAAGCTTCAGGGAGGGGCGAATCTTAAAGCTCAGCAGAGAGAGAGGGATTTTGCTGAAGAAATAACCTGAAGGGGTTGGCAAGTTTTTCTGTAATGTGAATAATTTTCTGTATGTAAATAATAAATATTATAAATAAATATAAATATTTTAGGTTTTGCAGGCTACAGTCTCTTGCAGTTTCTCAATTCTGGCATTGTACATGAAAAGCAGCCATAAGACAATATGTAAACAAATAAGTGTGGTTGTGTTTGAATAAAATTTTATTTACAGAAACAGGCAGATTTGTCCACAGGCCATAGTTTGCCAAGCCGTGTCATCCTCCACCCTCTCCAGTCCTTAAAGCTACATGATATATTTGACCTCACTGCTTTCTCTTTCTAGCTTAAATTCCCCACACGGCCAAAGGTGCGTGTTCCTACCATCCCCATCACAAAGCCTCACACCATGAAACCAGCTCCAAGGTTAACACCCGTGAGGCCAGCTGCTGCCTCCCCCATAGTGTCGGGAGCCAGGCGGAGACGGGTGCGATGTCGAAAATGCAAGGCCTGCGTGCAAGGAGAGTGTGGTGTCTGCCATTACTGCAGGGACATGAAGAAATTTGGAGGTCCTGGTCGCATGAAGCAGTCCTGTGTCCTCCGGCAGTGCTTGGCAGTGAGTGATCTGCTGGGTAAAGAATATGGGGGAGGGGTGGTGGTGCCAGAGGAACTAAAATACACATAGTGCAGTTATCAACACTTCAGAGTTGGAAAGAAAAAGCTACACTCTTCGGCATCTTTCCTTTTTTCCTTGGGTTTAGAAGGAAGGTGTCCAGTACTAAAAATTATATAATTTAATCTTTCAGTCTCACTTGCCCAATTTTCAGTGAGAGAGGAGCATTTGAAGGGCACATCACTGTTGTCTGTCACTCTTTAAGTGGATTAGAAAAGGAGGACCTCTGACACCAAGGGCAGGCCCACTGAAAACAGGCTGATCGCTGTTGGTCTCCAGTTCCCAGCTAATAGATGTGCCCTGTTTTCTTCCTTAGCCATTTTTCCTACCAGAAACCTCTTTTTCTCTCCTTGATCTCTATTCTCCCTAAGTGTTCCCTTGAGAATTATAGAAACCAAGTCACACATCTTCAGCTAAAGGGAAACTGAAATGATAGGGCTCTAAGTCTGCTTTTTTCTTGGTTTCTGTCTCTGTCCTCTTGTAGCCTAGACTGCCTCACTCAGTCACATGTTCCCTCTGTGGAGAGGTGGATCAGAATGAGGAGACACAGGACTTTGAAAAGAAACTCATGGAATGCTGTATCTGCAATGAGATTGTCCATCCTGGCTGCCTGCAGGTGAGGAGAGGCCTAAGGGACCCCTGAGGTCTCCACTGATAGAGTTTCTAAAGATACTGAGTTGGATCAGAGGAGAGTGGGACATTGCCACTACAGGCTGCCAGTATCCCTAATGTGGGCCCTCAGCTGCGGGTCATGTGGTCTGCACTAACATCTGTGCTTGATTCAGATGTCTGCACTTTGTCAGGCACTGGGCTAGACCCTGAGGATAAACCAGTACACAAATTAGTCCCCGTTCCTGCCCTCATGGAGCTTACAGTCTGGCCTCTGGAAGGTGTGTTTGGAGTCCCGAGGCTGTCACGGAATTTCCTGGTGCAATTTGGAATGCCTCGAGCCTTCAAGCATCTCTGCTGTATACTTCATTTTATCTCTGGATATTAGCTCCCAAAAGATGGTTAGAGTTGTAATATCAGCTAACAGTTAATGAGTGTTTAGTCTGTATCAGGCTCAGCACACACCGAGGAGCTTTTGAAAAGTAAAAAGTTCAGACTTCAGCCTCAGAAGTTGAGTCAACTCTTGAGCATGGACTCTAGGCCTAGGTGTGTTCAAAAGCTCCCCAGGTGATTCTGACGTGCAGCCAGGGTGGCATACCAGTGTTTTACACTCATTCTCTTGTTTAATCTTTAAGACAGTCCTGTAAAGTTGAGTCTACCCTATTCATTTTTTCTTTAAACCCAAAGGGCATTGGTGTTGGTACTTTTCTGGTCTTCCCAAAGGTGTCAACTATGTCATGACTGACAGCTGGCTGACAAGAATTATAAGACAATGCTAATTGAGAGAAGCAACCCAATTTTAGAAACAAATACAAAAAAGATGCATCCTTAGAATCAATAAAATAGGGTTTATCTCCATGATACAAATAATGGTTAGTACAAAGCATTTACTGTATGCCAGGCTTTTTTCTAAATACTTACATAATGTGTAATTCATTAATCCTTAGCACAACCCTATAAGATGGGTATTGCTATTTATTCTGACTTTACACTTGAGAACACTGAGTCACAGAAATTAGGTTACTAGTTTCTGAACCCAGGCAGTTAGAACTGCTATACCTCGCTGTCAAAATCAGGTCTGGCACCATTCCTGTATGTTCAGTTCCTTTTGTAAAGTGGCATGAGACCCGCCGGATAATATATGTCAGAAGAGACCCCAGACTGTCCCAGCTCTCTGGGAATCTTCTCATGGAGCCTAACTTTGGTCAAGTGACCAAGAGTGAAGGTGGCTAGTTTTCCCAGCGGCTGGGAGTGAAGTTGAATGGCTCTAGGTCCCCATGACCCAGTGTGTTTAGGAATGGGTAACTCCTCCAGGCGCTTACCAGCCATGTGGTAAGAGGAGGCTTAAGAGATAGGCTTTTTTTTTCTTTAATGAAACATTTTTAACATTCCTATCTGCCTATAGATGGATGGAGAAGGATTGCTTAATGAGGAATTGCCAAATTGCTGGGAGTGTCCAAAGTGCTACCAGGAAGACAGCTCAGAAAAGGCCCAGGTAAGGGAATTTTGTCCAGACTTGGCACTGTGAAAAGAAAGAAAGCATCAAGCTTAGAAGACAGCTATGCGTTTGCCTTTACAACTTTATTCGTGTAGTTTTTCTGGCCCAGAGAGATTATGTTTTTTATTTTGTTTTGTTTTATATCTTTTCCTTTGGTTAGTTATTTGTTTTCCTTGTGTTTGAGCTTTTAATGCTTGTGTGGTTTTTTTCTGTATTACTGAGTATTGTTCCACCTGGGGTCTCCAGATTCCTGAGGTTCTTTTTACTCTGGGGCCCTAGAAAAAGAGAAAGCTGGGCTGTTTGAGAAGGGAAATGAGGTGAGCAGGGTTGCTACTGCGGAGTGAAACCTGAGGGGAGGCAGTGACCTGAGGCAGCTGGTAAATACTAAGTGGTGTACTGGAGTTTCCAGTTAAGCAGGTTCACATTTTTGTCATCTTCACCTTAATGGCCTCACAGAAAGTCCTCCCTATGTGCCCAAATGTGTCCTACAGAGGCAGCCCCTTCCCCAGAGGAGACTGATGCCATAACCTTGGCCCTGAGCAGTTGCTTGCCCAATAGTCACCAGTAACGTCAAAGGGCCAGAAGGACACTGCTCACTCAGGCCAGCAAGACAAGACCTGCTAAGGGCACATACAGAGGAAGCATCTGGCCTAGTGTAAGTCATCCAGGCCCAGCGGCCTCCTCCAGGTGTACTGCACAGAAGTAGGGTCAGGTATCTTAGTCTTCTGTTTCTTCCCATGTAGGCACTGAGGTAGTTGGATTCTCAGTCTTAAATCTTTGAGAACAGGGATTTCTAGAGTTGACTATTGCTAAAATTCTCCTTATTCCAAGAACCTATACTAGTAACTTTTGCATTTGTCTTCCCAGTGGATTGAGGTGGTGGGCGCCTGCTGCCCAGCTGCAGCAGACATGTTGGCAGGTGCTGTGGTTTGGTGTAACCTGATGCATTGTAGAAGTCATCACCCAGAGGTGGTCATTCTCTTCCGTCCATCGTAATCCTAAGATGAAAAAGGAAAGAGAGCAGGATAAAGGACATAAACTGGTTCCTTAAGGAAAATCTGCTGCTATAAAACCTAGTGGTGGAAGCACGTTGGTTAGGCTTCACAACATAGCTAAGGTGGGCTTCAGGAAGGGGCACGTGATGAGAGCACAAGTGGCATACAGTGAGGGTGTGGTCCTTCGTCATGTTGGCTTCACAACCTGAATTCCTCATTTTCATTCTAAGCAGATTCCTCCGAGAGCGTACAGTTTTTCAAAGAGATTCTCATTCTGTGCTTTCTTTCTTATATGTGGTTGGTCTCTAGGGACAGGGTAGGGTGCTGCGTAGAAGCAGCATCCTGGTAGAGTTCAGCCCAGATACTGGTGGAGCTAAAAGTTAGTGGTGCTTACTGTTGTCAGATACTGCGTCCTATATGAGGGCTACTTTTCTTCCATCACCAGCATTCTTTCTCTTGCCAGAAGCATTTCTTGGATAAAAGAGCTAATTTAGAAACAATATGGGTAGAGTTGTGGTCTCTTTAAAGAATATCTTTATCCAGGGAATTATAATCCAAAATTGGGATGAGATGAATAAAGCAAGCTATGGAATCATGCAGCCCAAATTTGGATCCCTCTCCTCTGTACTTGGACATAAACCTTTTTGTCACAGGTAGATTTCCCAAGTGACCTATTTTAAGGGTTTTGTTCTGTAATCAGCTCCAGCAGATGTGTGCTCAGTTGCTGATGCTGGCAGTCTAGATTGCAGATTCTGAGGAGATGGCACCCTGCAGCATGCAGGTACCCCTTTGCCCATAGAAAAGCAGTGTTCTGCCCTCTCTCTGGTCCCCTGAGGGCAACAGTGGGGATCACCCTGTAAATTTAGTGGTTTTGAAGAAGGGAAGCACAGATGATGTGACTTTTTGGGGCCTGTTTTGCAGAAGCGGAAAATGGAAGAGAGCGATGAAGAAGCTGTGCAAGCCAAAGTCCTGAGGCCGCTGCGGAGCTGTGACGAGCCCCTCACGCCCCCACCTCACTCACCCACTTCCATGCTACAGCTCATCCATGACCCGGTCTCCCCCCGGGGTATGGTGACTCGGTCATCCCCTGGGGCTGGCCCCAGCGACCACCACAGTGCCAGCCGCGATGAGCGCTTCAAACGGCGGCAGTTGCTGCGGCTACAGGCCACAGAGCGCACCATGGTACGGGAAAAGGAGAACAATCCCAGCGGCAAAAAGGAGCTGTCTGAAGTTGAGAAAGCCAAGATCCGGGGATCGTACCTCACTGTCACGCTGCAGAGGCCCACCAAAGAGCTCCACGGGACATCCATTGTGCCCAAGCTGCAGGCCATCACGGCCTCCTCTGCCAACCTTCGCCACTCCCCCCGTGTGCTAGTGCAGCACTGCCCAGCCCGAGCTCCCCAGCGTGGGGATGAGGAGGGGCTGGGGGGAGAGGAGGAGGAAGAGGAGGAGGAGGAGGAGGAGGAAGATGACAGTGCAGAGGAGGGGGGTGCGGCCAGACTGAATGGCCGGGGCAGTTGGGCTCAGGATGGAGACGAAAGCTGGATGCAGCGGGAGGTCTGGATGTCTGTCTTCCGCTACCTCAGCCGCAGAGAACTTTGTGAATGTATGCGAGTGTGCAAGACGTGGTATAAATGGTGAGCAGGGATACAGGGATCAGGAATAGGGGAACGGGAGTAGGTGGCAGACTTTCCATATGAGAACAGCATGCGTCTTGGCATCTGGAGGCTTGTCGGGTCCTAAAGGATTGAATCAACCCAGTCTGTTCCCCAGACAGTAGATCCTGTTAAAGGTGTGGCCAGTTGTGCCTGCGGCTTTGGCCCTTCACCTCCTCTCCCTGCTGCATACTTTCCCATCTCTCTTGACAGGGCATAGAAAACTGATTTAAGGGATGGAGTTGTATAGTTTGTGCTAAAACTTCAGAGTCATAAGTTTTCCTCCAAGCCATCTGAACTTGTCACACATTTTTTGCGAGCCTGTGATGTGTCAGCCACTCTCCGGTTGCTTAACACAGTGACTACTGTTAAGCCCTTGACTCCATTGCCTCTCCATCTAACAAAAGAGGTAGATGTGTTTTTCATAGAATTTGAAGGTGTTCAGATTTAATTTTCATCCCACAAGCCTGAGTCAGAATTACTTTCTCCAGCAAGCAGGGTCCAGTTTTGAAGCTTTCTGACACTCTGTTGTCCTTAACGAGACCTCCCATTTCTTCTCAAGTTAAAGATTAAAGCACTTAAAATCCCTAGAAATGCTGAGCAAAAGTTTCACTGGGTATTGTTTTTTCTGGCCCCCAGTAGTTCCCAGAGTGTGGCACTGGGAAGAGCCACTCACCTGGGACCTTGTTGGAAATGCAGGTTCTCAGGGCCCATCTCAACACTTCCTAAACCAGAACCTCAGGGTGAGACCGGGCAATCTGTTTTTAACAAATCCTCTGCCAGGGGATTCCGATACACATAAAAGCTTGTGATCTACTACGTCATCATAGCTTGTTTTCACCATAAAGTTTCATTTGCCATTGGTGGAACTTTTTCAGTCTTTCAATAATAATGCCATTCTTCACAAACATGAGTTTATTTCCCAAATCTACCCAAATTCTCTGTTCATAGGCCTAGTGGGCCTGCCTGGCTCTCTCCCTTGGTTTCCAGGCCACACCATATAAGACTCCCATTATGTGTCCTCTCCCCTTCCCCTGCCTCCCAGACTGAGCTGGGCTAGGTGGGTGGGGGCTGTAAAATATTAAACAGAAGCCCGCATGTTGCAGTGCTATTTGTGGCCTATGGACTTGTAGGTTGCGGTAAGAAGGGAGGCCTCTCCCTTTCAGTTCTAGCCTGGACTGGCTAGAAAATATAAAGATAGTTCTGAGACAGAAATGCAAGGATAGGAGAGTACTCTCCAGGCTTGATAATAAAAAGCCCCTTTTGGCCTGAAATAGTGGTAGGCTCTAGATTTTCTAGAGCCTCAGGCAGGATGAATTGTGGATGTGCCAAGTTAGCATCCTGTGTCTCATGCAGCTGGGAGTGACTGACAAGGGAAAGAATGGAAGCAAGACTAGTAACTTCTAGTGGTAAGAAATAAGAAATCTTTTAATGCTTTCTTATTGTTTGCCGGGTGTCCCTAGCAATTGTGCCATGTTCTCAGCCCATCCATAGTAAATCAGGGTGAACTGGTCAGTTTACCCACTAGTTAACCTATAGGGTTGAGGTAGAGGACAAGCCCTATTCTCTGAGAGAAAAACAAAGGGCGTGATCCTTGTGTGTTTGTAGTTCCCAGGGAAGTTGACCCTCCAGGTACAATTCTTTCCCCAGAAGCCTCCGGCAGCCTGAGATGAGAGCTCTCAGACAAGGGATTTCAGTTGATTAACAGCGGGTTCTCTTTCCTTCTGTCACAGGTGCTGCGACAAGAGACTTTGGACAAAAATTGACTTAAGTAGGTGTAAGGCTATTGTACCCCAGGCTCTCAGTGGCATCATCAAGAGGCAGCCAGTTAGCCTCGACCTCAGTTGGACCAACATCTCCAAAAAACAACTAACATGGCTTGTCAACAGGCTGCCAGGTGAGCAGCCCTGCCGCTGGCCTCCCGGGGAATCAGGAGCAGGGAAAGCGGCACTGTCTGCAATGCTTCCGAGAATTATGTCAGAGCAGTTGAGGGTGACAGTACAGTGCCATTGCGGCCTTTCTGCTTAGCAAGAGATTTACCCAGGGCCACTGTAACTGCCAGTCCCCGGGGTGCCACTCCAGGCTGGCAGGCCAGTCACTGCACTAAGCAACAAAAAGCATGTGATCAGGTGCTGCTGCCAGCCCTGCAGGTTTTGTCCACATAGCCACTGAAGAGGACATTTGAGTAAAACACTGCCCTGATTAGCCCCTTATCAGGCCTTGTTCCTTTCAGCACATTTGAAATCTTGGAAAGATACTAAGTTACTCATACTTAAATTGCTCTGGTAGGAACTAAGAATCTGTTTCACCACCAAAGCTTTAAGGCGAAATATAGGAGACCATAGGAATCTTTGAGCTGGATTCCCAGAATAAGATTAGTACATAGTCCCTCTTTCCCGTTAGACTGGGAATCCATTTACTTTGGTCGGTCAGCTGGTAGTCGAGGCTTTGGATGTGCTGGCAGAGTACGTCATCCTGTGTGTCTGTTTCCTTCTGCTGCAGGACTGAAAGACCTCCTCCTAGCAGGCTGTTCCTGGTCTGCAGTCTCTGCCCTTAGCACCTCCAGCTGCCCGCTTCTCAGGACCCTTGATCTTCGGTGGGCAGTAGGAATCAAGGACCCTCAAATTCGGGACTTGCTGACTCCACCAGCTGATAAACCAGGTATGCTCTGGGCCTGATTTCTCTGTGCTTGTCTTGGGGTAGCTTTGTCTTTAGACAGATTTTGTCCTCAGAAGCTAAGGTAGTCTCAGAAAATACACTGTGGAAGAATAAAAGAATGCAGATTGAGAATGATGGACTGTGTACAAGTACAGGTTAACTGTTCGCAACCAGGTAACTACCTAAGGAATATGTCCACTTTGTGGGTCAGTAGAGTTTGGGACCCAGGGAGTATAAGCCTGAGAAACTCTGGGGAGGCTCCATGGTTGAGGTGGAACATGAAAAGCTGTTTGCATGACGGTCTAGAAAAGTATGGGAGGGTGGGAAGAGAAGGAGTGTCCCGCACGTACCCTTCTGCTGAGCAAGTGAGGCATAATCTAGCAGCTGGGAAAGAAGAAAACGTGTCTGGTTTCCTAGAAACTGCCCCCACATTCTGCTCACTCCCTGAAGGCAGGGCTGGTGTGGGCAGTTCTGCTAAACCCCCTGCACGGGGTTTGGCCAGCAAGTAGCTGAAGCTTCCTGCAGCTTTAGAGCTGGACTAGAGTTAAGAGTGTTGATGTAGGCTCTTTTCTTGCCTGGGCAGGTCAGGACAATCGTAGCAAGCTCCGGAACATGACCGACTTCCGGCTGGCAGGCCTTGACATCACAGATGCCACGCTTCGCCTCATCATTCGCCACATGCCCCTCCTGTCTCGACTCGACCTCAGTCACTGCAGTCACCTGACAGATCAGTCCTCCAATCTGCTCACGGCTGTCGGGTCTTCCACTCGCTACTCCCTCACAGAGCTCAATATGGCAGGTATGCTGCTCTGATGTTCGTGACAAACAGTGCCTCATTCCTCCTAAAGGGCCTGGCCTTCCCTGGAGTTGCCAGAAGAACTTGGGTCTGTTGACTAAACTGTGTTAACTTGTTTGCTCTAATCTGGACAAGGACTTAGATTTCTGTCACTTCTTTAACTCATGGGCACCAAGGTTTCAAATGATTGTCTGGTGCCTAAGAGCACAGCCACCACCCAGCTATAGTTTGGTCAGCATGCAGGGAGTGAGGTGTCAGGAGGCCTTCAGAGGCCACAGTGCCTGGTCTCTGACCCAGGTGGTTAATAGGGCTTTTGTTGAGCATTTTGAGGGAAGGAGCTAGTGAATTGGGCAACAGAGGCATGCACCTCTGGCCGTGTATACATAGCACTGTCTTTGTGGTCACTTTCCCCACAGGTTGCAATAAATTGACAGATCAGACCCTGGTCTACTTACGACGCATCGCCAACGTCACCTTGATTGACCTTCGAGGATGCAAGCAGATCACTCGAAAAGCCTGCGAGCACTTCATCTCAGACTTATCCATCAATAGTCTGTACTGCCTGTCTGACGAGAAGCTGATACAGAAGATCAGCTAAGACACACCCAGCCCAGACTGAACAGGAAACCGATTTTCCCCTGACACCCCAGCCAGGAGAGCCTCTCTCCCTGACCCTGCACGGGCTCTGAGGCCAGCTTCACACTCCCTCTCTGCTCTCCTGTCCTTTGAGTCCTTCCCTTACCGGCGGGGCAGAGAGGGTGGTAGACACCTGTCTGCTCCTCTCCCTCCCAAGGAGAAGGGAGTAGCAAATTGATGCGAGGGGAAAGTGCAGGCTGTGTACTGTCAAGGTGCCTGCTTGCTCGCGTGCTTGCCCACCTGCCTGCTTGCTCACCCGCCAGGAGGCCAAGCTCTCAGTTTGGGATGTCTGTGCAGCCGTCAGCAGTGCTGAGCCCTCATGCCCTTCCCATCCGTGGTCCCCAGCAGTGCCTGGTTCTGAGCAAACTCCCAGGGAAGAAAGCGGCCCTGTCTCCTTGGCCAGGTTCTCCTTGTGGTGTCCAGCGTGTGTCTCTCCTCCATCACACTTCCTGGCTTGTACAAGAGGGGCCAGGAGCCCTGGGAATGCCAGACCCATGCAGATCACATTGGTGCTGTGGAGGTGTCTAAAAGCCTCTGGTCTGTGTCTGTGCTCTCCCTCCCGTTAGCTTGGTCCTGTCTGATGCTTGTAGTTTGCATAATGAGGCTACCCTAGCCCAGACTTCCCACTAGGCTCTATGAGGTCCTTGTTGCACTTACCGGGTTTGAGACTCTTCAGAGGAGCTGGAACTGTCTACCCCAGGGACACCCCCATTTTACTGCATCCTAGGCAGATTCTTGAGACAGGCATCATATCCTTGTCCCCCTCCCTCTACCCTTTTCCACATACTCCTCATTCCTGCCTGAATAGGGCTTTCCCAGGATGCAAGTCCTCAGAGGGAGCAGCCTATCTCCCCCAGGTTGGGGGAGCAGAGAGCTGGGCCAAGTCCTTAGCAGGCCCTGGGCCTCTGGTGTATTGCAGCCCCCAGAGCCCCCAGGCTTGTATTTAGCCCCAGTGGCTCACTGATCTGGCATCTTTGGTTGGGGGACTGCTTAGAAGCCAGTCACCTGCCCTCCGCCGTGGAAGGGGGTGTGCATGTGCCTCTGTGTGCGTGGCTGAGTGTATTACGCATGTGTGTTGGGGAGGATGGGAGGGGAGCGTGGTGTCTCCTGCTCCACCACCCTGTGTCAAGCCCCATCAGCTGCCCCCTTTACTTTGCATTGAACGGCCTGTCCAAAGATCCTCTCTCTAGGGCAGCAGAGAGCTTTTTGCACTTTAAAAAAAAAAAAAAGGAAAGAAAGGTCGCAGTTTCTTTTGGGTCAATATTTAAGTGTGTGAGGAGATGCTCAATAGCAGCAGCCTGTGGCAAGAACTTATAAATGATAGACGCGGATTTGCACTCTGCTCCCCATCTGTAAGGATAGCGATAGCACAACCTTGCCCTGCCTCCTCGTCCTCCAGTCCTGTCCCTTCCTGGCCCCTTTCCTGCAGCCCAGTCTCAGGCTCTCCTCCTCCTGCACCCCTACAGGGGAGGGGAAGGAGCCCAGGCACCAGGGGTCTGAAGCGTGAGCCACCTGAGGAGAGATGCCATCTGCACCCTTGCTACTTCCAAAGCAATAGAGGCAGAGGGGCCCCCTCTTTGCCACCTAGCCCAGCTTTGACCCTGGCATTGACTAGCCGCCTCCGAGAAAACAGGGTCTTGGTAGGGGGTGGCATTGTGTCTGTTTCTTCCAAATCTGCTGATTCTCTTGGCTGCATCTACAAGCAGCAGTCTGCTCCCATGTGACCCTGTGCCCCTTCCATTGGCCTCCAGGCCTCAGCGACCTGGGGCTGAAATTTTGAGGAAATGCCAGTGACTTATTCCAGAGTGCCTCAGTTAGGGGAACTTCTCTGTAAAGAACCCTGGGTATTGAGCAAAAACCTTATTAATGTTACTGTTAATGACCTGTAATTGGAAGCTTCCTGCCTTTTTTTGGTTGCTCCTGTGGAAAATATTGAAAAGATTGTTTTGTTCTGTTGTCTTTTTATAAAAGGGGAGGTGGAGAGACCCCTTCAGAGCAGGGATTGTGCCGGGAGAGTGCCTCTGATTTTGGGACATTGCATCCACAGAAATTTCCAAGCTAATGGTTTGTTTTGGGTTTTGGCTTTTACTTTGTTTTTGGTTTGGAAAAACAAGCATTTTTACCGTGCACATAAATTGTTCAGCAGAAAAGGGAGCCTATGAGTGATGGCAGATGGACCTATGCCCTTGCTGGGTTTTACTTTTCTCCAGGACTGTGAGGGGGAAATGGTTTTTAGAGGTGAGGGTTGGTCTCTAGAGGAAAGCAAAGTCTCTGTTAGGGGACAGAGGAACTCGGGAGTCCCATCGCGTTTCCTGCGATCTGCTCCTAGATGCAGCCTTGCCGGGAGAGCCCGCCCTCCTCAGACTGCAGGACCAGACACCCTGCCGCCATCTTTCCAAGCACCGGGGCGAAAAACCACAAAGGAAAGGAAGAAAATTTATATATATATATAATATAAAATCACTTGGTGATTAAAAAAATAACTGCTCCATAAATAAAACTCCTAAAGTCACTATGTTTAAAGGGTTTGGTTGTGTTTTTTGTTTTTCGGAGAAATACTGTAAATATATATTTTTTGTTGCTGATTTAGAGTCAATCTCCAATGTTGTGCTAAAAATTTTTAATTAAATGTAAGCATTAAGGGGACAAGTCATGCTATCTCAGTTGACACAGTGGGGTTATTTTGGGCCAGGGAAGGAGAAAAACTAGTTGGACTTTTGTTTTCTAAACCTTCTCCACTATTGGTTTTAGAAAGAGCAAGGAGATTGTTCCTCTGACACGTGGGAATGGGAGATACTTGTGTAATAAAAATTTTTAAAGACAAAGAAATAGCCTCCAGTGGGAAATATATTTGTTTTTTCTTTTTTTCTTTTTTCTTTTTTTTTTTGTAATAAAAAGGCTTTAAAAAGAAAAAGAAAAACAAAACCTTTTCTGCCTTGGTGTGTGTGTGTGTGGGTGAGAGAGAATGAGTCAGAAGATCAATGCAGCCCCTTGTGCTGAAGGCCAGGGCCCGGGGTGGCCTGCCGCTGCCCTTTGAGCACAGGCGAGACAACTGCGCTCCAGTGCCACTTGTCTCCTCCCTTTCTAAGGACAGAAAGCAGCACTTGCTTCATCAAGGTGAACTTTTAAATGGATGTTCGAACTGAAGTACAAGATCACCCACCAATCCCCCATCCTGCAAAGGCAGTGCTCAGAAAAGACCCTTGTGCTACTTCCCTGAGGAAGTCTGGGTGTTTCTAGGAACTGACAGCAGATGCCAACTTCATCTGCTAAGGTGGCAGAGCTGTCCCTGAACCAAGGTCTGGCCAAATGGGCTCCAGTCAGCATTTGTCCCACCACAACCCCACTGTTGCCTCTCACTTGGCTTGAGGGGTATAAACCTCCAGTCTAGGAGAGAGTGCTACATGCTACCAGGAAACAGCCTCCTCACCGGATTGCAGCATCTCTGGAGCACTGAAATCCCACCTGGAAGCCCGAGTACGCTTCCAGCACTACCTTAAGGGGACCTGGGGGATCTCTGCCCATCCTGCTCCCCAAGCTGACGGTTAAGGGCCATCTCCATCTCCAGGTGTGTGTAATCTAGAAAAGGAGGTCTTGGACAGTGGACTCGTTGTCATGTTGGTTTCCTGAGGATTGGATGTGGATATGGCCATGTTTGAATACTGCCGAGAAAGGAAGAGTGTCAGTTTGCCTCCTGTTTCTCTCAGAAACCCATCTGCCTCTTGGTTACCTCATCACCACACTCTAGTCGAAGCCACCACTGTCAGAACCTTGAGCCCTGAGGGCCTCCCAGCCTCCAGTCCAACCCCTGTTCTCCATGTTGGCAGCCAGACCACCTCCCTTAGAGAGCTGACTACTATGCTTGAAACCTACCCGTGAGTTTGTCTCATGATAGAGGTCTCAGGCTTCCTCTCCATTTCCCCCTCCTACCCCTCCCCCCATAGTAAATAAACTTTTCAGTTCCACCATCCCTGGGCCTTTACACATAATGTTACCCCTCCTGGTACACCTTCCTCAGTTTACATGTTAATTCCCTCCAGGAAACCATCTTCCACCCTGCTCAAGACTGGATCAGATGCTCCCATAGTACCCTACAGGTTTTTAGGAAGTCAAGTCTCCCCAACTGGCCCGGAAGCTCCACAAGGACAGAAATCAGTTTGTTGATTCCCACCATGTCCTTCCCAGCAGGTGATGCAGAGCTTGACACACAATGGATGACTGTTACACTGCTGAGTTTTTCTAGTAGCTCAGATACCCAGAGGTCCATCCCTTCCCCAAACAGCCAGTCTCTTGCCGTGTTCTCCAAATTTACTTTTTCCGCTACCTCAACATCTTTCCCGCCCTTTCTTATGCTAATGCCACCAGCCTTTTTTTTTTTTTTTTTTTTTTTTTTGGTGCCTGTTTCCAATCTAACCTGGTTCAGCTATGAATTAAGGCACGCACAAGAATCTTCAGCAACCCTCCAAGGTCATGTCTAAACTCAAGAGTAACTCATTCTGCCACTGGCTTCTGTAAAATGGGAAGCAGCATGGTCAGCATACGGTAGGTGCTCCTGTCTGAGGCCTCAAATGACTTGTTGTCCCAAGCTTGCTGTGCTTTGGATGTACTACCCTCACCACAGCTATGAAAATCTAATCTTTCCTTCAAACACCTCTTCCTCCAGAAGCCCTTCCCATTTCCTCCTAGCAGAAAGGATTAATCTAGATATCCTGTGCCTTTTGCAGATGACAAAGCCAAGGCTCAGGTGAAGTGACAGCCAGTCTAGGGATCAGTGGCAGAGCTGAGATATACGGGGACACTGGGCCTGGGGCTCTAGAACTCCACTCTTTACTAACCCAGCCCTCTCATGCCCTGCTGAACATCCAGTTGAGGGGTTGCCCACACCCCTCTCCCATGTGGCTTTGAATTCTGTGAGGGTGTGGCTACCCTTAGCTAGTTCTCCCTCCCCTCCTTGTGGGTCCCAGGATTTGGGGAATAAGGAAATTTACTGAATGTAATAAAAGGTGGGTGTATGGGGGGGATGCAGGACTGACTGCATGGGTGAGTGACCCTTAGTTTAATGCTCCGCTGTCACTACCTTGAATTTCTTAATTTTTGAGCAAGGGGCCCTGCATTTCATTTGCAGTGGGCTCTCTCTCGCCCTCCCAGGCCAGCTCTATGCTAGGTGTTATTTGGGTGGCCAGCAGCAGAGCAGGCCTGGCACTTGCTGGCTGCTTACCACCACCTTCCCAGGTGCCCAGGCCCAGAAGGAAACCTCAGCAACAACACCCATGTGTGGACAGGAAACAACAGGCACCTGAGGTGGAGGAGCACCTGGGTTTGCCCTCAGCCTAGCGCTGTCACCCACCTTGTGTCGTCCCCCACCCACCCCAATCCGAAGAGCTACAGGAGCAGGAAGGTCCAGCTGCTATCCCCAAGAGTGTGCTCCGATAGTGCTAGGACAGCAAAACAGGGACAGAAGCAGAAAGAGACAGACATGTAGAGAAAACACCCTGAAAGACCCAGGAAAGGAAAGGCAGAGAAAGAGGCAAAGAAAGAGTGAGTGGAGAAAAGAAAGGTGAGAGAAGACACCACGGAGGATGCCTATAGCGAGGCACAAATGAGGCCCGAGACACTCCGCATGTGACAGTGACCACTTGGCAAACCATGTTCACCAGCCCAGTTTGCACACACGTCATATCCGTTCATCCTCAAAACAATCCATTGAGGCCAGGCTGGAGGCGCCCCGTGTACAGATGAGAGAGGCAAGGCCCAGGGAGGTTAAATAACTTGCCCAGGGCACCCAGGGGGCGGTAGGAGGGGGCAGTAGCATGTGTCCCTAGTGCTTTCCTCACAAATCCTCCCTCTCCGCGGCACAGCAAATCCCAGTAGACAAGCGTGTGAAGTCAGTGAGGGCTACGAAGCCACGGTTCGGACACTCAGCGCAAACGCACGGCGCGAGGCGAGTGGCGGACGCGGGGGGCGCATGCGCCCTGGGGCAGCCGGCGGGGGGCGGGATGCTGCCTTGGGCGGGGGCGAGGCGGAGCCTGGACAGGGGCGGGGCGGGGCCTGGACGGGGGCCGGGGCCGGGGGGAGGGGCGGGGCCTGGCTAGGGCTTTCAGGCGGAAAAGGACGCTGGGGCCCAGAGAGGCGCGGGGTCTGGGTGACCTTCCGGAGGATTCCAGCGGGAGGCGCAGCTCTCGGAAAGCATGTCGGGCAGAGCCATCAGTCTGGAAGCCGGCCCAGGATTGTGGGCCCGCGCCTGGTGGCTGAGGGGCCACCGTAGATCCTTGGTCTGGTTGGGAACGAGGGAAGGACCCGTGTCCTGGAGATGTGGGAGCCTCCTGGATAACCAGGCCCCTTTCGTCCTTCCAGTCCTCCCCACTTAATGTTCCGCGTTCTTGGAAAGCTCTCTCCCTGTCAGTAACAAAGCTGCTTGCCCTCCCACCCTGGCTTTGTCAAAAACGCCGCTCTTAGGAGGTTTCTCTGACTTCACCTGAAGAGGCTGTTATAATAACTTGTCACCTGTCTCATAAAGATGTCGGGAGCTTTAAATAAGATCACCCGGGCTCTAAGAACAGTGTCCTGCACATAGTGAGAACCCAATAAATGTCAGTAGTTACTCCATGTATAGTTTGCCCATAAGTTCACTGTCTCTGCCTGTCTTGGATCCCCAAGGCCTGGCACCCAGTATGAGTCAACAAATATTGTTGGGTGAGTGAGTGAGTAAACCAAGTGAGTTCCCAGCATTCCAGCCAGAGCCTAGACATCAGAGAGGTGGATGGTCCATGTTAGGCAGGAGTTTCTCGGTCAATATGGATACCCCCCCACACATACACACATACCACCTGAAGGTCAAGGCCCTCCTGAACCCTCCCTTTGCCTCCCTGGCCCTCCCCCGATGCTTCCCCTGACGCTCTTCTCTGAGTGCCCCACCTCCTCTCATTGTAGCTCTTGTCATCATTGGAGGTATACGTTTAGGAGGCTTTTTCCCCACCAGACTGGGTCACCACCAAATCCGGTTCTCTTTGTATCCCTAACTTTGTCCTGGGTGCCATGCTGCTTTGAGGAACGTAGTAGTGTCCATGACAAACAGGGCACCAAGGGAGAGAGCCCCCTGAGCAGGAAACTTGCAGCCCATAAGATACAGGATGAGCCATGAGCCAGCTTTGCTGGAAAGGAGGGAAGGGCATCCCAGGCGAGGAGCAATACAAAGTCAAGATCTCGGGGGTGAAAGTGAACTTAGCTTATTGTGGTGACAGAAGGAGGACCAGAGAGACTGGAGACTAAGGGGCAAGGGACAGTGTGGGAGGTGTGGAGTTAGAGAGGTGGGCAGGCCTTACAGGCCCAGAAAATGAGGGAGAGTTTTACCCCAAGTGCAGGAGTGGTGGTTGGAGGTGGGGCTTGATTTAGGCCTGTCAAAGCTCAGGCCAGAGGAGAGGCAGCGAGGCACAAGGAGACTGGTGCAGGCCCCAGAACCAGGGGGGAGGTGATGGCACTCGGACTGGGTTAAGCTGGGAATGGTGGAAGGATCCAGTCTGTACTCTGGAAACAGACACACCAGGTAGTTAACAGGACAGGCTGGATGACAGCATGCATGTGCTGGCATTGAGGTGGGGGCAAGTGAGAAAGAAGGGAGGAACCAAGCAAGGATGGTTGCTCGGTTTTTGGAAGATGCAGGAGCCACAACACGTAGGCAGGAGAGGAGCAGGTTGGGTAGTTTGCCACACCTCTTAGTCATTGGGGAGATGCCAGGTAATGATGTCTGGGGGTCTTCCAGCTGGGTAGAGATGGGGTCCACTTCTCTTTCACTCCCAGCATCCTGGCCAGAGGCTGGCACAGTCTGGGCACCAGACGAAGGTTTGTTGAGAGAAGGAATGGCAAGCCAGCCTGAAGAGGGAAGTTTACAACCAACCTTCCCTCAACCACCAGAGAGCAGCATCATCCCCCAAAACAGCCTCCCCCAGGTCCCGGCTACACCAAGCTCTTCCTGCCCATGGCTTCCAGAAACCACTTTCTTGGGCTCCAGGAATCAGTGAGGGGTACCCTGGGGACTGGCTCTCTTGAGGGACGCAGGCTTCGGGCCTCCCAGGGCTGCAGGTTGGGCAATGGGTGGGAGGGGCTGTCTGGGTTTTCAGGTGACGGGAGGGGAGTAGTAAAGCCACCTCCTGCAGCAACATGGCTGGAAATTCACAACCCACAGGTACTCTGGTCTAACAAGTTCATCAGGAAGAATTTTTTAAATGGGGGCTGCTCCAGAAACCAGGCCAGCATGTGGCTATGGTCAGAGTCTAGAAGAGCTGGGGTGGAGCAAGAGGGAGGGAGGTTAGAAGCCTCCTGTTGTGGCATCCTTCAGTGCCTGTGGCTCTGTTTTGCCCCAAACTCCATGTGCCACCTTGAGCTGAAGAGTTCATTCATTCAGTCATCAAACTTTGACTATGCATGCATGTCTGTGTCAAGTCCTGTGGTGGGTACTAGGAGCAAGATATGAACTGGAATCATCACTTATATTTGGAGACTGTATGTACCTTTTTAAAAATATTAGCATTTCCAATAACAGGATGTATTTTCCAATTGATGCAAACATTTTTAATTAAGTTTCACCTCACCCCACCCCATGCTGCTATTGTCAAAAACTTGAAATCATGCATCTTTCAAGTGATAATGTTTCGGATCAAAGAAATAGGTGCTAAGTGTAGAATTAGAGACATACACAGTTGGGGTCAGGGGGTTGGAGAAGGCCACCTGGAGGAGGTGGCTCTTAAGAGATGAGCAGGAGTGAGCTATGAAAGAGCACACAGAGGGCCTCCACGCACATGGAAGGGCAAGGGCGCAGAGGTGAGGGCTGACAGATGGGGGACCTTAAGTACAAAGGATGGCAAAGACACAGCTGAGCAGGAGGGCAGGGCCCAGTCACCCTAGACCTTGACTTGCAGGTTAAGGAACTTGCTCACCTGATCTGCTTTGGGCAGAGTGGGTGAGGGCCTGCAGCACCCCCTGTGAGCCCTCATTCTCAGCAGCTCAAGAAGGCCTGGAGTCCTGCTTCTTGGTGCTAAGGAGGCAGTAACTCCATCAGATCTAGATTTGGGAGAGGCATCTTTGGTCAGGGTTGCATCAGGACAGCAGCCACGGGAATCCTCAGAAGACCAGACAAAAGGGTGTGGTGAGAGATTAGGGTAGGGGGAGAGGAGGGTTCAAAGGTGATGCCTGAAGGTCTGACTTGGGTTTTCTGGGTGGATATGGTGTCCTACTTTGAAGGACCTTACCATCTCTGCTGGGCTCTGATTCCAGGCTTTGCTGAAGCTGATCTCAGAAGGCAGCTTGAGAGATGCACAGGGCAGAGGTTCCTGCTTTGCCAAAGGATACTGTTTACTCAGCCACAAAGTGGCATGAGGCTTGAGGTCTACATGCCCTGGACTGGGAAGGCATCTATTCACCTTGGAAAGCAGAGGGAGGTTCTAGAGAGAGGCATTTGAGATAGGAAATGCTGCTGTGAGGCACATGGTCCTCTCTGCACCCACCACCCCTCCACCCCTCCACCCAGTGGACTCTCGGCGAACTGAATTTCTCTCACCAGGCAGCATTGAGACCCCTGTGCCTGTCCAGGCAGAGAGAGGTTTAATCACATGTTGTGTAATCATGGTTATTCATCAAGTTTCCATGGATGGGTTGGAGTGCAGGCCAGGGACCTAGGCCTACAAGCCTGTCCAGGGAGGTCAAGGATTGGTGCAGGGTCCTTGGTCCTGAGTGGGAGTCCTGGGGCCAGGATTGGGTCTGAAGCAGAAGGGGGAGTGACTGGGGCTGGGCCAGGTCTGGAGTCTGACGGCAGTTGTTAGAGGTCTGAGGTTCATGGTGACTGGTCAAGGGTTCTAGATGCAGTCTGGGTCCCTGGTTGGATGTTCTGATTTTAGGTTCGTGTCCAGAGATCTGGGTGCTGGATCTAGAGTTAACAGTCCAAGTCCAGGTCTGGGCTCTTCCTACAAGTCCAGGGTTTAGTGTCATTATTGTGGTGCAAGTCTGGGGTGGGAATTAGGGTTGGTGTCAGCAACCAGGATGAAATCAGTGTTTGAGATTGTGGTCCAAAATCTGGGTCCGGGATACTGCTAGGGGTCTGGGGTCAGTATCAGGATCTGGGTGTGGGGTAGGGGACAAACGGTTGTGATTTGAGCGGTTATGGTCAGGGTCTGAGGCAGTGGTCCAAGGTCTGGGGCTAGGGTCCTGTTTAGAGTCTGGTCTCAGGAACTTCAATCCAGGTCTGGCGTCAGGTAGTGCCTCAGGTCAAGGGGTCAAGGGTTTTTTGCAGGGTCTGAAGTCCAAGTCCCTGGCATCACGTTCTGAAGTGCCTGTCTGGGGGCCAGGCCTGCTCCACGTGGAGGCTGGAATCCCACTTATGATCCGAGTTGTGCTCACGGTTTGGGTCTAGGATCTTCGGTCTCGCGTCCCCGTCATGTTCCAGGTCCGGGGTCAGGTCGGGGCCCCGGCCGCGGGTCGGGGCCGGAGGGTGGAGTTCCAGGTCGCCCCCGGTCTGACGGGGGGTCTGGGGAGCCGCGGGGGTCAGGTTCGCTCCCGGCCGCGCGGCCTCCAGGGGGCGCCGCCGCCGCCCGCCCGCCCGGCCGCTCGCGGGCTCGCTGGCGCTGTGCGCGGCAGGCGGGGCCGGAGGCGGCGGCGGCTCCGGGGTGCGGGCAGCGGCGGCGGCGGCGGCGGCGGCCCGACTGCAGT
Organism: Manis pentadactyla; assembly: GCF_030020395.1. NCBI lineage: Eukaryota > Metazoa > Chordata > Mammalia > Pholidota > Manidae > Manis > Manis pentadactyla. The sequence goes on along the minus strand of NC_080027.1, from coordinate 11,527,485 downwards.
CCCGGCGGGAGCGGAGCGAGCCGGGGCCGGGCCCGAGCCGGCGCCATGGGGCGGCGGCGCCTGTGAGCCGCGGCGAGCGAGCCGCGGGCGCCGAGGGGGCGAGCGGGCAGCGGCGCCCGAGGCCGACGGAGCGGCCGGGCCGAGGCGCCGAGCCGAGCGGAGCGGAGCCGAGCGGCGGGAGAGGCCGCCGCCGCCGCCGCCAAGATGGCGGACCTGGAGGCGGTGCTGGCCGACGTGAGCTACCTGATGGCCATGGAGAAGAGCAAGGCCACGCCGGCCGCGCGCGCCAGCAAGAAGATCCTGCTGCCCGAGCCCAGGTGAGCGGCCGCCGGCCCGGCCCGTGCCCCGCCGGCGCCCGGCCCCGGCCCCGCACCCCTGCCGCCCCGGCCGCCGCTCCGGGGCCAGCAGCCCCCGCCGGAGCCCGAGGCGCCAGGACCTGTGCGCCCGAACCCGGGGCGCCCCCACGCCAGGGCTCCCCAGCCCGACGGGCTCCCCGCCCCGCTCGGCGCCCCGTCCCTCCGTGTGCGCAGCCGGCACTCACCCCCCAGCCCCTCGCTCATGCCTTCTCCCACAGGGTTCCCGGGCGCCCTCCACCCTGCTCCCCGCAGCTCTTGGTGCCCGTTGGGTCCCCTCCTCTGCCTGCCACCGTCTACCTGGCCTGCCTGTGTCGTCCATGCCTTTGCCGCCCCTGCGCCTGGCACTCACACGCGGGGTTCCTCCACTCCAACCCTTAGCTCCCCTGGTTGACACTTGTGTGAGGTTTGGGGAGACAAGTCTTCCGAGGTCTTCCCACCCTCTGGGGGCTCACTGGCTTGGGGTTTAAGAGTGCTTTGAGGGCCAGGGTGGTGGGGGGGAGCAGGGTGTGGTGTGTGCCCCATCCCCGTGGGGGAGACACCTGCTGTCCCTCTGCCCTCGAATTCCCCCTCTGGTGGGCCCTGCCTATGCTGCCTGTGGGTGCTGTTTGCCAGGGGACAGCCCAGCACCCCTGCAGCTGGACCATGACTGCCACCTCTCTGTGAGACAACTGATGTCACTACACCTGGTAGCAAAGTTTAAACTGTCCAGGATGTAGTCACAGAAGTATACAGGATCCTGACCATAGCTGAGGCTTGTCTGGCCTTTTATGGCTTCAACAGTATTTTCCAGTGTTTCAGCTACACAGTAGCCCATGGGCAGGTGGGACAGGTATGGTTTTGTCCCTATGGAATAGGTGGGAAAGGTGAAGCCCCAGAGGTGAGTGGCCTGACCAATGTCACAGGTAATCCAGGGTGATGCCTAGTTAGCACATCAGGACTTCTGGCCTCTAGTTCCACACTGTGCCCACCACTCTGGCTTGAGCTGGGGACTGGCCGTAATGCATCTCCGAGAGCCACGCGCCCACCACAATTCCTCATGACATGTGTCAAGGCCAGTCGCAGCAACTCCTCTTTACCTGCCTGAGTGTTGGCATGCTGGTGCCTGGCTGGCCCAGGAGCCTGGCCCTGTCCTAGCTCTCAATGGTCTTTATCATGTGACTTCGGGCAAGTCCCTTCCCTTCCTGGGCCTCGGTTTTCTCATCTGTGAAATGTGGATGGTGTGAAATAAGGGCTTTGACACTTCGGCAACCTTAGTCTGAAGCAGAGCCCAAAGCTGCACAGGGTTACTATACCGATGGCTCAGCCACCCCCCTTGCATGCCCTGCTCACTGGGTTTCAGACTGACTGAACACCAGGCCTGAGAGAGGAAAATTGCTCTGCGTTTTGAAAAAGCCGTTAGGGCCCTTTTTTCTCTAAGACATTGCAATCAGATTTCTCAAAACAGGAACCAGACTGACTGTCAGCTGGGGGCTGTCCAGGCAGTGGCAACAGTTAGAACAAAAACGAGTTCAGAAATGACGAAGCCACAAGGGAGGAAATGGGGGAGACAACCTCTGGGGCTCATAGTGGCTTTCCTTGGTGACCTTAGCCTCCAGACCCTCCTGCAGGTTCGAGTTCTGCAAAGTGTCAGGCGGGGCCTTTTCTGGAACTCTCTGTGTTTGGGTAATCCTTCCCCAGAATGCATTGCTCCTGATGGGGCCCCGCCTTGGGTTGGCTGTGCAGGTGTTAGAACCCTGAGAAACGAGATGTTCCTCTTTTCCTGTCCCCTTTACTCTCCATGGTAGTGATGGTGGTGATAGGAGTAAGGATGGAAATTACAATAATTTATCATTTATTTTGACATCTGCCACCTCAGTTGACCCAAAAACCAACCTGTGAAGTTGGCAAGGCCAGCTTCAAGAGTAGTTGCTCAAGAAATACCAAGAGTGTGTGATGTCTGAAACCAGATAGGCTATGAGTTTTAGGGCAGTAGCAGGACACGGAGAGCCAGGTGTCCTGGGGTCTTGTGCAGGGTCACCGTCTGGCAGCACAGTGTTGGGCAGATTCGCCCCCATTTGTGAGCCACACTAGAGGCTCTGCAGTGGCTGTCAGTGAGCTAAGGGCTGGGGAGGGCCTGAGCTGCTCTGTGCAGCAGGCCTAGGGTGGTCTGAGGACTCCGGGGATTCTGCATTGGAGGACATGCCGCCCTGTATGCTTATGCCTTGCACACCCAGGCGGTTGGATGCCTCACCCCCTGGAAAAGTCACTGTGACTGTGTCTTACGTTTGCCTCTCACTTCCCAGTTTGCAAAGTGGTTTTTACTCTATTTTGTCCTTTTCACAACTGTGGGAAGCAGACACAGCAGGTAGGATTCTCCCATTTAACAGTTAAAGCAACTGAGGCTCAGAGAAGGGTAAAGACTTCGGCACAGAGATGAGCTAGAATTTGAACCTGGGTCTCTGGACTCCCTTCCCCGCTCTGCTTCATGTCCTCCACACGCCCCTCCACCTCGTACGTGCCGGCTGGCACTCCTGGTCTGGGGAGGTGGCCTGGAAGCAGGGCAGCCCCAGCACTGTCACAAGGCCCAGCCCCCTCCCTGTCTGCTGGGCCAGACTGGGGCTGCCCTGGTGGGTGAAGCGGGTGTGGAGAGGGGCAGCTTTATGCCTGGGGTTGTGCTTTGCCCTCACACACAAGGTCAGGGTCAGGGAGAAAGGCGGTAGTTTGTCCGTGACAGGTGCCATTTGGCGTCATTCCCACCTTGGTATGGTCCATCTGGGCAGCCTCCCTGCAGCTGGTGCCCAGACTGTGGCTTGGCTGGGAACTGGGGCTGGCATCTCAGAGCTGGGGCACAGGAGCTGGGGCACAGTGCCACTCTTTGAGTTGGCACAGGGGCCTCCCCTTCTGTCACCTTATGGAATCCGAGGAAGCAGACCCATTTCTCTGCCCTCTCCTGGAAGGAGGCAACGTGCATGGCCAGAAGACAGGAGATGCAGCTTCTAATCCCACTGCAATACCAGCTCACGTGGGACCTGGCATGTCACTTTCCCTGGCTGAGCCTGCCTCAGTTCTCACTTTGATAAAATGAGGGTGCTGCCCTTCACAATAGCCCCTCGGTGCCCCCCGGCCCAGGACTGTGGCCTGTCCCCTCAGTGAAGGAACAGGCAGCTGCCTCTCCCCGCCGTGGCGGCAGGCCTCAAATTAGTGTCATTTGCTTAATGTGACCACAGAGGCCTCGTGTAATTAATCTCTGGGCTCCTGACTGAGGAGCTGGGCTTGGGCAGCCCCAGGAGGTGTCCCTGCACTCCCTGGTGACAGTGGCAGCCTCGGCAGCAGACTGTCGGAGCCGGGCGCCGGGCGCAGCCTCCCATTTTCTTGGCTCTTTCCTGGTCCCTCCCCCGCGGTGGATTTCCTTCTTCCTGCCCTTCTCTGGCTTCCCCGTCTCCCAGACCCTCCGCTCTTCCTCTGCTGCTGCTTCGTTCCTGTTAACTCTTTGCCCCAAGGACTTCCTGCCCTTGATATGTCGGGGGCAGGGGTGCAGGGGAAGGTTTTCTCCCTTCCACCTCCCTTCACTTCTCCATCACTAGCAGAAACCCTGCTGTCGGCAGCCTTTATCTCTTACTCAGAACTTTCCACTCCAGTAGCCATGTCCTCCCTGCCCCTGAAAACAAGATTATCTTTTCGGCAGTCGTTCCCTCTAGGCCTTTGAAACCCCCACTCTCCCCAGGAATGGGTCTCTGGGATGTCTTTTCCCATCTGTTCTGCTTTGCAGAGCATGGGGTTTCACATTTTTGCCATTAAGTTGCCTGCCTGCCCGCTGTTCCTTCAGTAAATGGATTTGAAGGGAGCGTGAGCATTACAGGTTGGAATCCGTGCAGGGGAATCTGGGCGCTGCCAGCCCAGGAGTAATGTGTCCTATTAATGCACGATCAATTCCTAGTAGTAAACTCCCAGTGACGTCAGGTGCAGGCGCTGTGCCGCTACGCCGCCTCCCTCCCGCCCGTGCCCGCCGCCACAGGTCGGCTCTGCAGAGGGGCTGCACCGGCTGGCGGGCCGGCGGGCCAGCTGCGTGCACGGCTGGCTTACCGGATATCGTGCTCCTGCCTCGGTACAAACAGCAGAAGCCGTGAGCATACGAGCCTCTGAGGGGGACACGCAGCCCCAGCCCACCTGCCCCTTCCTTCTGGGGCCAGGAGGGGCCAGAGTCCTCCCCTGGTCACATAAGGCAGAGTTAAATGCTCAAGTTACGCTCATCTGTTTCAAACAAGAGATACTAACAGTGGGTGTTTGGTTGCAGTTTTTTCTAAAACAGTAACATCCCTTCTTTGCATTGCTGCTTCCTTGAAGGGTAACGTCTCTGCCGGCAGGAGAGCCGGGGTTCAGAAGTGGGAGTCTGGTGTGAAGGCAGCGGCAGCTCTGCCTCTGATGGGGGACTTCTGCCTCTGGAGGCCACCCTAGGTTTGGGGCGGGGACAGGCCCCTCCCAGGAACCTCGGGGCCAGGAGCCCTGGAAGTGCCTCCTTGGTGCTTTCTAAGGTGGAGGCAGTAAATTGCAGGGTGTGGTGCTCAGGTCATGTTCGTGTAGAAGCCGTGACAGTAACATGGCCACCAGAGCGCCTCCTTCCATGCGTCCTGCAGGGAGCCACTGGGAACCTGGCTGCTGCAGGTGTGTGAGGTGGGTCTGAGTGTGTGGCGCCACGCATGGCCCTTTCCTGCTCCTTGGCCCAGGGCTTGCTCTGGAGTTGTCCATTTGGGTTGGTCTTTCCCGTTGGTACGTGGCCCCTTCCTCAAGCTCTGAGGGCATTGTCAGCCCCAGGGAGAGTCATTAAGAAACATTAATAAGAAGCCCCAGGGGACTTCCTCCTACCGCTGCCACCTTGGTGCCAGGTTTCCTGGAAATGCCACAGAGAAGTGCCCCGCTGAGGCCACAGCCTCTGCTCCACTGGCTTGTTAACCATTGTCTCCCAGAGCACGGCAGTTCGAGATGTGGCTGCACCAGACCCGCCAGGCCTGCAGTCTCTGTGCCAGCCTTCACAACCCTGGGGTTTCACAGCTCTAGCATTCTGCTCACCCAGGAACGCAGGAACCATGGCCCCTGGCCTGCCAGATGCCAGCAAAACCTGTCCCCAGCCTGATACGGGCTCCCAGGAGGGATGTTGCCCACAGCCACTGGCCAGGGTACAAGGCTGGGGCCCTCTGAGACCCTGCCTTCAACTCTTCTGCCTTGAAGGAGGCCCTTTCTCAGAGAGGCTGGACATTTTCTTGCCACTGACTAACTGGGTGAGGGACCGTGGGCCATCTGCTCAGCTGCTTCTAGCCTAGATTTCCTCACCACCAAAATGAGCATGTTTGCTTCAGACCCTGTGGTCCCTCCCAGTCCACACAAGCTGCAGTCTTGTGACCCTGCCTGGGAGTCACCTGTGAGGGCCCACAGCAGCCCACCCAGCCACTGCGCCACAGAGAGGGGGACTTTGCTTTTCCTCTGAACCACGTGGTGCCAGAAGGTACCGGAAGTTCTCCCTCTCAGCCTTCACCCCCTCCCTGCCTGCCCGCTGTCCTGCCTCACCCCAGCCCATGCTCTGGGCAGGCAGGGAGGAAGTGCGCCCTCCCCCAGTGTGAGAGCCACTGAACAAGAGTGAACAGTGCTGTCAGCAGTGAGCCCAGCCTCCTGCCCAGGGCCCTTCCACGCTTCCCCGGGGCCCCCGCGCTGAGCAGCAGAGTACGCGAGGTTGGTCTCTATGCACCTTGCACCTGGCTCAAGGAGTGTGCCTAGGCCGGTCCTGGTTAGGGCTTGCCAGTCAGGAGGCTGCCTGGCCATAGGCCTCACCCTCCAGGGCATGTCAGGTGTAGGACAGAGACCCAAGCAAGACCGAGTATTTAATGCGTGTTCTAGAAGGAGATGGAGGCTGTGGGGTCCTCCTGGAGGGGACGTGAGCTGACAGCCCTGATGGCAAGGCTGGCCCCTTAGGAAAATTCTCCTTCTGCTGTGTCCTGTCGGGCTTTTTAAACAGCCAGCTCCATGGTAGCAATTCAGCATTTTGTTGACATCCTCATTTTACAAATGGGGAAACTGGACATTTAAAGTTTGTGACTTGGCCTGGCCTCCAGGGGGGGAGGTAGGAGTAGCCATTTGGAGCCCAGGCCTGGGCACCCCTTTGACCAAAAGCAAAGACGCCCTGAGGCTCAGCCCAGAGGGTCCTTTCAGCAGGGAAGATGGAGGGAGACCTGTGGCTCTCTTGACAAGCCCAGCCAGGAGCCTTGTGTTCCTGGGTGTTGGACTTGATGGGCCAGGGCAGGAATGCTGCTGTGGGCGTTTCACCACTCCAGACTCCACCAGGATCAGGGAGCAGGTGCTGGAGACAAAGGTGACCCAGCCCGGGGAGCTGCCACTGCCCTCCATGACAGCCTGTATTTGCCATCCTGACAGGAGTGTCTCCCAGGACACGCTTTTCTCACCTCCCAGCTCCCTCAGCTGCCAGCCTCACGGGAATGGACAGGAGACCCTGACACAGCTGTTTTGGGGGCCTTCCACCTAAAGGCTCCGCTCTAGTCTGACTGTTTGTTTGGTTGGGGGGGCGGGTTGTTTATTTTATTTAGAAAACATTTTTTTCTTTTTAAGGAAGAAAGTGAAGTGCTGTCGGCTGAAGGCCGCTGCGGCCATCTGTGCAGGCTGCCGAGGGGCAGGGTCTGGCCACCAGCGGCTCCAAGCTGGGGCCCCCTTTCTGCTCTCCCCTGGGCTGAGCCAGCAGCAGAGCCCAGGAGGGAGAAGGCTCTGTACAGGCGCAGCGCCGAGAAGAGATGGTTCTGTCCTCGGAGGCAGGGCCTCTTAGAGAGCGTGTTTCCCCTGCGGGTTTTTGCGAGTTCAGTTCCTGGCTGTTCTGGGGCGTTGGCGAGTCCTGTGGGGGGGAGGTGGCTGTGCTGCTCGCTGGCACCTGGGTGGGCATTGCCATGGCATCCCCGATGCCAAGCTGGTGCTGGCCTTGAGAGTTCCCGGCAACAAGTTTGGGGCTCAGTAGGGCTTCCCAGTGCCTGTTGGCAGGGGCCAGGCCCAGCCACCTGGGAGAGTCACCACTGAGGGACTGGAGTTGGGTAGCCTATTGCCTGTATCTACCTGTCTGGACATCCTGCCTGACCACACTTGACCACCATGACCATCCACTTCCGTGGAGGGTTGACATTTTATGATATTTTTTCCCTCTTTATTGCTTTTTCTCATTCCCTTCCATAGACCAAAATATCTCGAAACCCAGGGCTTGGGTGCAGATGTGGAGAGCCAAGGGGAGGTGAGGGCCCAGCCTGCCTGGTCGGGCACCTGGCCCTTGCGGGGGGCTGGGCTCCCCTGGCTGCGAGGCCCCTGCTGTGTGTGAAGCACATGTGGCGTCTGGCCTTGCCTCCTGAGTCCCTGTGAGTCCCGGGGGGCTGGGGAGACGTGTCCTTGACAGTGACTGGTGGATGTGCGGCCCCCAGGAGGGGCGGTGGGTCCTGGCATGGGTGGGGGCCATATCCTGGCCATTGAGCCCCCCTGGTTGTAAGGGTGGCCTCACTTTCTCAGAGGGAACCGGCTGAAGTGGCAGTACTGGGCCCTTGGCCTCTGGCTGGAGTCACAGGATGGGGGCATGGGAGGGACGTCCTGGCCATCAGTGCCCTTCTGCCTGTTGGAGACAGCTTTCAGAGGACGTCTTGGCATCTCCCAGCCTCCGAGGGCGGGGAAGCAGGAGAGGGGGTCAGGTCTTCAGTACTGTGCCTGGGGCGACTCTGTGTGGCCACGTGTCACCCTGCATGGCTCAGACATGCACAGGGGCCTGAGTTTCCACCCAGACAGTCTCAGAAGGAAAGTGTTGAGCAGAAAAGGGCAGCAGTGCCCTGCCTTTGAGCCCAGGCCGCAAGTCTGGTGGGCCCTCGGGCTGTGCTGGGCCTGCCTGGAGCCCACCTCCTCAAGCCTCAAACCCCTGCAGGTGTGGTCTGCCTGCCAGTTGGCCTTGTCAGCCCTTCATCTGTCCGCCTGCTGGTTCCAGCCTGCTCCTGCCCCACCCTGTTTCTTCCCTCCTTCCTGGCCCAGTGTCATCATCTACCTGGGCTTCCTCCCGCGGGTGCCTCTGGCAGACTGTCTGCTCACTCAGTGCCCTGGACCCAGCTTCCCGTGTCCTCTGCTAATCCCCTCCCTGCCCTGTGGCCTCTTGCTCATCCCTGACCGGGCCTTCCCCCCCACATCTACCTGTCTGCCTCGGGTTTTGCTACCTGTCAACATCCTGTTTGCACTTGAACCCAGTGGAATTCCACGTTCTCTACACAGCCTCTCCTGGCAGCCCGGAACACCCCTCCCTTCCCCAGTCTCCTTGCACTGATGGTCCCGCTCAGGCCTGTCACTGTCTGATGTCATAGGACCAGACACAGAACCTGTGCCCTGGGAGGGCAGAGGTGCATGGCTTTCTGGTAGGTGATGCACAGCAGGCCCAGTGACCACGGCCCTGTGCTGGGCTCCAAGAGGGGCGCATGGCTGCAGCGAGGCAAGGGCACAGACTTTCCAGTTCAGGTCCTCCCAGCTGCAGTCCCTTCGTCAGTGGCCCACTGGAGGCCCCACATGTCCCGAGGGCCTTGTGAGCAGTGCATGAGCTCCAATGTGACTGCCCGGCCCAGCCCTCAGTATGGGCAGCCAAGAGCATCCTCAGGAGCCTGGGCTAGTGAGGGCCAGTGTGACCACAACTGGCTGTCATGAAGGCACGTTGGCAGGCTGGACTGCAGGTGGCCCGGGAGCAGGAAGGAGGGACAGCAAGGTGCATCTAAGGCATATTGTGCGGCCTGGTGTCGCTTTGCCAGACAGCTCTGGGTGTTGGGGGAAGATAAACGGGTCACAGTGGCCAGCCCCTCCCCTGCTGACGTCCCAAGCAACCCAGGGGTGGGGGTCATGTTTTATTTCACGTAGTAGGGACACTGGACCTGAGGCTTGGGTTTTTCTTTTTTTAACTATTTTTAAAAACTGAGATATAATTCATGGAACATAAAATTCATCATTTTGTAGTGTACATACAGTCCAGTGGATTTTCATACATTCACCACAATGTGTGGCCCTCAGCCACTCCCTGATCCCAGACTCCATCTCCTCAGAAAGAAACCCTGCCCCCATGTGCGCTGACCCGCCTGCCGTCTCTGGGGATCTGCCTGTCCTGGACGTGTGATGCAGGTGGAATCATATGTGGCCTTCGTGACTATCCCTTCTCTCCTAGCGGAGTGCTGAGGCGCCCCCGTATCACAGCACCTTCCCACTGCTTCCTTGTGCTTTATGGCCGGGCAGTATTCCCCATGAGGACAGGCCACATTCTGCGTAGCCATCACCTGCTGATGGGTGAGGCTGGCTTTCAAGGTTTGGTCAAGTTCCCAAAGCCAGGATGAGACAGCACCTGGACCAGCATTCTGCACAGTCTCCTGCTAGCTCCCCGAGCTTTTGGGGGAGAGCCTCAGTCGGCACAGGCTTCTCCAGGCCCCTCTGCTGTGACTGGTGGTCAGGCCCAACAGGGGTGGCCGCCTTGCCTGGGGGGCGCAGTGGCACCCCCCCCCCCCAGCAGTGCCCCTGACTCAATTCTGGGAGGAGAGTCGGTGGCCCTCCAAGCAAGGGCCATCAGATCTGAAGGGAGCCACGGGGCTCTGGGTCACCCCTGCCCCTCTGTCGTTCAGCATCCGCAGCGTCATGCAGAAGTACTTGGAAGACCGGGGCGAGGTGACCTTTGAGAAGATCTTCTCCCAGAAGCTGGGTGAGTACAGTGGGGGCTCTGCTGGCCCCAAGGGCTTCCCACCACTTGTCCAACTGCCCGGGCCTGGAGTGTGGGGACAGGAGGACCCTAAGGCTACCTCCTGCCCCCACCCTAGCTCACTGTTTCCTTCTCCCAGGAGGTTTGGCGTCCCCGGTGCTTGAGGAAGGGCAGCCAGCGAGGCCGCTTCCCCCACCCACCGGGGCAGCAGGGCTGTGACCCTTGGTGCCTTCCAGCCCCTGGCTCTTGGGCCAGGGAGCCCCGTGAAGGGGGTGGGGGCCCCACAGTCTTCCAGGGCTGCCGGGGGAGTTCCTCCTTTGGGTTTTTGTTTGTGAGAGTTGCAGCTTCCCCTTGGCGCAGGCACAGCGGCTCTGGACCGTTGGTAGAGCTGACAGGAAGGGGCGGAGCCCTTCCTGTGGCGCCTGCCGCGCTGTGGCCGCCCACCCCGCCCCCATGGGCCCTCTCTGTGAGCGACCTGCTTCGGCTGTCCCCTGGATCTTCCTCCTCCGGTGCCTTTTGTCTTAGACGTGTCGTGGGGCCACCGCATGGACCTGGCCCACAGGGTTGGGGTAGATCTCAGGGAGGCAAGCTCCAGCCAGCCACTCAGGGCTCCAATTTGGCCTTCTGGAGAACAGGATCTCAGCTCTGAAGTGGGACTGACCCAGCCTGGCCTGGCAGCATAGGCATTGGAGGGCAGGCTTAGGGAGTCGGTGTATTAGGAAGCACGCAGTTTGGGTCTCTGGCCATGCTGTGTGAGCTGGGGCATATTGCTTCACCTCTCTGAGCCTGCTGGTGGCCACACCTGGGAACCGAGACTCCGGAGCCCTGTCGCCCAGGGCTGTTGGAGGACTGGGTAAAGTGGGGTCAGCACAAGCCCCTTGCGGGGAGCCCTGGTCACAAGTCACTCAAAGGCACAGTATTGAAAGGCCGGAAGCGATGGCCACGAGCTCCGGCAGCGGTACCCAGCAGTGTCCCCAGAGAGTCATGGGAAGCCGCCGAGTGCGAGCCGGGTCACTCACGTCGGGGTGGGCCGAGCTGGGACCATCCCTGCTTCTGCTCTGCCCTCCAGGGCTGCCAAGCCTCGGGCCCTCACTCCCTGCTGGGGGTGAGGCCTGGGGCTGCTGTGAGTCCTTCCTGCCGCCCACCCCTTCCCCAGCGGCCTCTGCCCTTTGAGGACCTCTGCACCAAGGCTCCTCTGCCAGGCTGCTTCCCAGGACCTGCCTCCCCTGGATAGAGGATGCTCCCCATAAACTGCTAACTGCCAGGCCTCCTTGAGCCTCGGTTTCCCCAGCTGGACCCTTTCCCCACACCCCCTGCCCCGCACTGTCTGCCTATCTCTTAGGGCTGCTGTGAGAATTAGCCTGATGGTGGAGGGGCTGTGAGGTCCAGGGAGAGGAGTGGGGCCCCCCTCGGAGGCTGCCCACCTCCCAGTGCTGCAGCTCAGGCCTGGCCCCACAGATCTCACTGCGCCAGTGGGGGAGGGGGCACAGGCCCCGGCCTCAGTGAGGGGACCTGGGCACCAGAGCCAGCCCTCCGCCTCTGCCTCATTAGGGCACCTGTCACATTCCGGCCACCACCTGAGGAAGCAGATATAAGACGAGAGAGATGCAGGCACCCCTACCCCAAACCCGGGGATCTTCAGGTGGCAGCAGCCTCGGCGCTGCCTTGCCCAGCCCCCACCTAGGGGAGAGACCATCTCTGCCGCCCCCTCGGCCAGTCTGCCCACACCACCCACCATTTGGGCAGGCCTCGGGGCAGGGGGCTCAGCCCTCAACGTGCCTCTTTCAGGGTACCTGCTCTTCCGGGACTTCTGCCTGAAGCACCTGGAGGAGGCCAAGCCCCTGGTGGAGTTCTACGAGGAGGTGAGGCCCTGCTGGGCCCCGAGCGGGGAGGGCCGGGGATGCTCTTGTTGAATTCGCGAGATGCCTATTGCTGGCGCCGCTGTGTCACCCGTGGGGCTCTTGTCCACTAGATTAAGAAATACGAGAAGCTGGAGACAGAGGGGGAGCGCCTGGCGCGCAGCCGGGACGTCTTCGACACCTACATCATGAAGGAGCTGCTGGCCTGCTCGCATGTGAGTGTCTGGCCAGCTGGCCCTCGGGCCCCAGGCCCACAGTGACCTGGGTATCAGGAAGGGATGGCAGACCCTGTGGAGAATTCACAGTCCCCTCTCTTCCCCAGCCCTTCTCAAAAAGTGCCATTGAGCATGTCCAGGGCCACCTGGTGAAGAAGCAGGTGCCTCCGGATCTCTTCCAGGTGTGTGCTGGGCTCACTCCCCACTGCCTCCGTCCCAGCCAGGGTCGCCCTGGCAGCAGGTCAGGGAGCTCAGTTGGCTCCCACTCTGGCTCAGTCACCAACCTCCAGCTTCTTTCCTTAGCCATACATCGAAGAGATTTGTCAGAACCTCCGAGGGGATGTGTTCCAGAAATTCATCGAGAGGTGAGAGCAGGGCTTGTGTGGGAGGGGCAGGGAAGGAAGACGGTGTGTGGACGTGAGAGGGAAGCCAGGCTGCTTTAGGCCCCAAGCAGGGCACCTGGGCCCAGCTGTGCCCATGCAGGGACCTCTGCTGTCTGTCACCCTTTTCACACCCCTGCCCCATCGTCCTCAGCACCAGGCATCTCCGGGCCCATCCCAGACGATGCTCCAGGGATCGAGGGGCCACCTGTGCATCTTTCCCTCCCAGAGACTGTCACCTTGCTGTGCCCATCCTGGCTGAGAGGTCTCAGGATGGCAGTAGGGGCAGGCATGAGAGGGCACACAGTCCCCTGTCCAGAGCTGGCCTGGTGGGTGGGAGTTGCAGGCAGATCTCAGCTTGATACAAAGAGCAGGGTCCCAACTGCCCAGCCACTGAGTGGTGGCTCCACAGGACCGAGGGCCATGCCACTGAGATGTGCGTGCGGGGATGAGGCAGGCCTTGTCGAGGATACGGTAACAGGGAATCTGGGGCTGAGTGGGAAGTCGTCCTGTCCAAGCTTATCTGATCCCAGCAGGAATCCCCAAACAGGTGGCCAGACCCTGCTGTCCTGGGCAGTCCAGAACAGGACACTGAGGCCCAGCCCCAGGGAATGGCAGTGGGGTGGTGCAGGCTTGCACCCAGCATCACTCTGTCCCCTTCTGAGGCTCATCTCAGCCCTGGGTTCTTCTCTTACAGTGACAAGTTCACACGATTTTGCCAGTGGAAGAACGTGGAGCTCAACATCCACGTGAGTGGACTGGGTACCCTCTCTGCTCCTCCCGAGGGAGCAGGGCACCTTGGCTTGGCCAGGGCGAGGAGGTCAGGACAGCCTGCCCTTCAGCCCCCTGGGGTGGTGGCGGTGGGGTCAGTGCCAGGGTCCCAGTGGGGCAGCTCAGGGCAGCGTGTGGTGAGGGTGCCTCTGCCCTGGGGTGGGGCCCCCACAGCCTGCGTGACCCTGGTTGTTGCCATCCCCACAGCTGACCATGAACGACTTCAGTGTGCACCGCATCATTGGGCGAGGGGGCTTCGGAGAGGTCTACGGGTGCCGGAAGGCCGACACGGGAAAGATGTGAGCTCCTGCTCAGCCAGATTCGGGTGGGAGGCTTGAGGGAGAGGAAGGCCCCAAGGGTGCCCTGCAGCCATGGGGCGGCCATGAAGAGCTGCGAGAGGCATCAGTGCCAGCACTGGGGGCCTGGGAGCCGGGTGGCAGGGCCCTGAATAGGCAGGTCTCTTCAAAGGGCCATCTGCTGTTCTCTCCATGGCTCCTGAGAGCCCCCAGAGTCCCTGGCCCACCAGCACTTTCTCCCGCCGTCTGTCTCTTCTTCTCTGATGTGTCATATGCTTGTCGCGGTGTCGGGTCTTCCCCACAAGAGCCTGACTGTCCCCTGCCCTGCCCTGAAGGTGTATGTGGGCTGACTGACCCAGCAGCGCCTTCCCCCAGGTATGCCATGAAGTGTCTGGACAAGAAGCGCATCAAGATGAAGCAGGGGGAGACCCTGGCCCTGAACGAGCGCATCATGCTCTCCCTCGTCAGCACCGGGGTGAGCCGGGGGGTGGGGCTGGCCACGAGCAGCCCTGGGTTCTGGAACCTCTGCTGACCTTCCCCTCCTGTCTGCTCCTAGGACTGCCCATTCATCGTCTGCATGTCATACGCGTTTCACACTCCGGACAAGCTCAGCTTCATCCTTGATCTCATGAACGGTGAGTGCGCGGCCCGGCCCCGGGTGGGTCTCAGGGCAGGTGGCTGGGTCAGAGAGCTGAGCAGTGTCCTCGGGGCTGCCTCCCTTAGGCGGGGACCTGCACTACCACCTGTCCCAGCACGGGGTCTTCTCCGAGGCCGACATGCGCTTCTACGCAGCCGAGATCATCCTGGGCCTGGAACACATGCACAACCGTTTTGTCGTCTACCGGGACCTGAAGGTGAGGCGTCACTGGGGACCCCCCCCTCTCAGCACACCTGACCCCCTGGCTTGTCTCCTCATCTCCTCCCTCCCACTAAGCCATTTTCTGGGTCCAGGTGGTGCTGGGGGTGCTGGGGCCTTGTCTGCAAATACCCAACGTCTCTGGAGCAGACAGCGACCCAGCTGGCATCCTGCCTGGCCGGGTCCTGTCCTGAGCCGCCCTGTAGGCTGTTCTCTGGGCTTCCTCCACAGCCCGCCAATATCCTGTTGGACGAGCATGGCCACGTGCGCATCTCTGACCTGGGCCTGGCCTGCGACTTCTCCAAGAAGAAGCCCCACGCCAGTGTGTGAGTGTCCAGCCCCCCACTCTCCCTTCCTGGGCCCTCTGCCAAGCCCTCTCACGGCTTCCTTGCTTCCACAGGGGCACCCACGGGTACATGGCCCCCGAGGTTCTGCAGAAGGGTGTGGCCTACGACAGCAGTGCCGACTGGTTCTCCCTGGGCTGCATGCTCTTCAAATTGCTGAGGGGGTGAGTGGGCTACCCTAGGCCAGGTGGAGGGGCAGACAGGACAGAGAAAAGCTCTAACCCTGTCCAGGTAGGAAGCTGGAGGAGGGGAGCCCACCACTGCCTGGGCGTTAGAGGCAGCACCATTCCTGGTTTTAGACAAGGATCATTCCTGCTGCCTGCCTCAGTTTCCCCATTCCTGTCCTCTAACCTTGAACTTTGGCCTCTCCTACCCAGGCATAGCCCCTTCCGGCAGCACAAGACCAAAGATAAGCATGAGATTGATCGCATGACACTGACCATGGTGAGTGTAGGGAGCCTGGGTGGAGTCCCCGGGGGCCACAGTAGAGCTGGGTCTCCTGTGGGTGTCACAGTCACATACTCCTGGTTGTCACCAACCAGCAATGATTTCAGGCTGCTCATCCCCACTCTGGCCTCCTGCCCCATTAGGTGCCCCCTCCCTCCCTTGACAGAGCAAACATGCCTGCTGGGGGTGACTTAGGGTGCTGGGCCCTGGCTCTCCAGGTACTGGGGACCTGGACCCCCACCCCCGCCTGCCAGCCCCTTTCTTGGCCCTGCCAATGTCCTGCTCCTCCTCCCTGTAGGCCGTGGAGCTGCCCGACTCCTTCTCTCCCGACCTCCGCTCCCTGTTGGAGGGGCTGCTGCAGAGGGATGTCAACCGGAGACTGGGCTGCCTGGGCCGAGGGTGAGTGCCCGGGACCAGGGCCGCTGTCCCAGCCTTCCCTGCCAGGCCCTGAGCACTCGGACATGCTGCGGGGCCCAGGCATCTGCAGTGGGCTGCTGGGCGCCCCCAAGGATGAACGCTGTGTCGTGTCGCTGGAATGGAATGCCCGCCATGGTCCCAGTCTCCTTGGGGGAGCTCACAGATTGGGGTGCTGCCAGCTCCTTCCAGTGTTCTCAGGGTGCAAGGCTGCCTGGGGGTGCAGTGGCTGAAGCCAGCTGGGGCCCAGCTTCCAGAGGGTCCCCTGTTACAGAGATGGTGATGACGACAGCAGCATTTTGTGTTCATTAAGCATTTACTTAAGTGTCAGGCATGATGTTGCAAAATTTGTAAATATTAAAACTCACAGGAGCCCTATGATGTGGGAACTGCTATTCTCCCCATTTTAGAGAAGAGGAAACAGACTCAGGTTTAGGGAACTTGCCTAAGGTCAGAGAACCAGAGAGTAGCTGGACCAGGAGTTAGCCTGCACCACCTGTCCCACGGCCCAGACTTAGCCCCCTGGCCCAGATGACGCGCTTCTCCACAGGGCCCAGGAGGTGAAGGAAAGCCCCTTTTTCCGCTCCCTGGACTGGCAGATGGTCTTCTTGCAGAAGGTAACAGCCTGGGGTGGGGCCAGGAGGTGCCCTGCAGCCCTGCCCGGTGCTGATGCCAGGCCTGTTCTGCTGCAGTACCCTCCCCCACTGATCCCCCCGCGAGGGGAGGTGAATGCGGCCGACGCCTTCGACATTGGGTCCTTTGATGAGGAGGACACAAAAGGAATCAAGGTACTGGGCCTCACCTGGCCTCTCACACCGGAACCCAGCCCAGTGGTATCCATGTCGCTTCCCTGCCCTTGCTAGACCCTGTGCCTGCTGGCTGTCAGGTGCTGGGTCTCAGGCTCTTACTCTCCAGATGTCCCTGGGGGTGGCCGCTGGACCAGGCTGCTCTGCCCGGGGGCCCGTGGCTGATGGATGTCCCTGCCCTGTGTGCATGATGAAGTTACTGGACAGCGACCAGGAGCTCTACCGAAACTTTCCCCTCACCATCTCGGAGCGGTGGCAGCAGGAGGTGGCAGAGACGGTCTTCGACACGATCAATGCTGAGACGGACCGGCTGGAGACCCGCAAGAAAACCAAAAACAAGCAGCTGGGCCACGAGGAAGGTGAGGGGTCACAGCTGCCCGCTTTAGAGATGAGCAACAGCGTTGGGTTTCAGAAACCCACCCAAAGTCACGGCCAGAAAGCAGCTGCACCAGGATTCAAGGTCGGGCGGGTCCAGGCCCTGCTGAGTCCACCTGTCTCTCTCTTGCGTCAGACTATGCCCTGGGCAAGGACTGCATCATGCACGGCTACATGGCCAAGATGGGCAACCCCTTCCTGACCCAGTGGCAACGGCGGTACTTCTACCTGTTCCCCAACCGGCTCGAGTGGCGGGGCGAGGGCGAGGCCCCGGTAAGGAGCAGGGCTGGGGTGGAGGACTGACGGCCCATGGCTGGCCTGGCCACCCCATACCTCACAGCTCTGCCCTCCCATGCCCACCCCGCAGCAGAGCCTGCTGACCATGGAGGAGATCCAGTCGGTGGAGGAGACGCAGATCAAGGAGCGCAAGTGCCTCCTTCTCAAGATCCGAGGTGGTAAACAGTTCGTCCTGCAGTGCGACGTGAGTGGGGGTCTGGGGACCGGCGGTGGGTACAGGGTGGCCTTGGCGGCGCCTGGGCCCCCCTGACAGACCTGGGTCGGGTTGCAGAGTGACCCCGAGCTGGTGCAGTGGAAGAAGGAGCTGCGTGAGGCCTACCGCGAGGCGCAGCAGCTGGTGCAGCGGGTGCCCAAGATGAAGAACAAGCCGCGCTCTCCCGTGGTGGAGCTGAGCAAGGTGCCGCTGATCCAGCGTGGCAGCGCCAACGGCCTCTGACCCGCCCCACCCTTCCACCTGCCTTTTATAAACCTCTAATTTATTTTGTCGAATTTTTATTATTTGTTTTCCCGCAAAGCGGAAAAGGTTTTATTTTGTAATTATTGTGATTCCCTGTGGCCCCAGCCTGGCCCAGCCCCCAGCGGGGCCTGCTTGCCTCGGCTCCTGCTGCCGCCAACCCGGCCACTGTCCGGCTCCCCCGAGCCCTGGCCCCCCGGGGCCTCCTGCTCCCAGTGTCTTCCTGTGGGGATGGGAGGCAGCCCCAGGCAGCCCTGCCCGCCCTTCCCCGGGGATGATACTGCAGAGTTGTGCCACCTCTGGTTCCGCTCTGTGCCCAGTGCACGGCTGGGCGGCCCAGCGCCCTGCAGCCCATGGGAGACCGCGGTGCTGGGAAACTACAGGACTTTTCCCCCCCTCCCCCCCCGCTGTCCCGGCCCCCCCCCCCCCCCCCCCTCCCCCTGTGACAGGGACGCAGCCCCGCACTGTCCTGCCTCCAGCCAGTTGGTGGAGGGGCCCGTTGTCTCCCGGCCCCAGGGCCTCCTGGACTGGCGGGCTCCTGCCCCCTGGCTCCAGGAGAGCCTCTGGCTGCCAGCCCTCCTGTGTTCCTGGGCACTTGGGCTCGGCCAGGAGGGCGGTGTGGCAGTGGGTGCTGCTGCCCTCACTGCAGACCTTCCCCACCAGGCGCTGGGCTCGGACCACAGAAAGGCAACTGCGGGTCCTGCCACACTGGCCCAGCCTTGCCCCAAGGTCACCCTGCCCCTGGGCTGGACAAGGCCTCACCTGCCCAGGACCACTGGGGGCCAGTCTGGCCTGGCCTGGCTGGGCAGCACAGTGAGGGGCAGGTGGGCCAGCCCTCGCCACCCTAGGCCAGTGTGCCCAGGTGGGCCAGCCCCATGGCCCCACGCCCCGTCAGTGCCACTGCCCACAGGGTGCCACCTTGCCCACCGCATGCCCCCTCGTGCCTGTCACGCTGCTGTGTGTGGTCTTGCCCTGTCCCCCTGGGGCTGGGTTGGCACACCCTTTCTGCCCATCTACTCACTCCCCAGGGCGTTTCTTTGCCGATTTTTGAATGTGATTTTAGAGTGGAAAATGAGACTATGAGTTTTTATAAAAAATGGTGCCTGACTCCTTGACTGTGTTGGACTCTTTTGTGCCCGATGACCGTTCTCAGCCGCCACTGGGCTGGGGCCTGAGGGGAGAGGGTCTTGGTGGCACCGGGTCCCCTCTACTGCCACAGCAGGCATCCAGGGCCGGCCTGCCCAGGCCCAAGCCCTCCTCTGGGGTGGGACAGGGGGCTCCACCACCCCTCTCCCACCCTGCCACCTGGTCCTTCAACGTGGAGAGGCAAGAGGGTCTTCTGCCCACCACCCAGAGAAGCAGGAGGAGGTGCCTGCAGTTGGGCGCTTGGCGTCATGTTTGGACTGACTGAACACTTTGGCTTGCCTGGCATCATGCTGAGGACACCCCTAAGGGCAGTCAGATGAGTACTTTTGCCCTCAGGGCCACATGGCAACCTCTGGGTACTTGGCCCTCTCTGGCTTTGGCCTCCCCTCTGGCCTCCCTGTGCAGCTCGCAGTAGGAGTCCCTGAGGCCTATGGGATCCCCCAGCAACAGGCCTCTCATCTACTGATGAGGCTCTGGTCCACTTCCTTCCTGCACACCCCTCCTTACAGGCCCCGTGGGTGATGTCCACTGCTGCCAACGCCTCACAGGGCTTTGCTGGGCAGGGCTGAGGGGGTCATCCGGAGCATGGCAAGCAGAGAAGGCAAGCTTCTAACAGTGGGATGCTCTGCACACAGAGGCTAAGGAGTTGGAGGAAAAGACATTTGAACTGAGCCTCCAGCCCTGGGGTGGGATGCAGAGGATGTTCCTGATACAGGGAAGGGCCAGGTGGTCAGGAGCGGCTCAGGCTGGTGGGACCAGTGGGAGGGACCCAGGCCTGGGAGGCCCTGAATGCCAGTCTAAGCTTGGCCCAGAGCCCAGAGGGGACTTAGTGACTACAGAATGAAGATGGGAATGGATGTGGGGTCTGAACTTGGATATGCTCTGGGCGGTCCTGGAGGGTTCTGGACAGGGCTGGGTGATGAGAGCTGCCTATAGAACAAGTTGCAAATTTTCACAAGTAGGATGTGTGGAGGGAGGAAAAGGAGTGGAGGCAGGGAGACCGGTGAGGGACCACTGCCATTCAAGAGATGACCAGTGGTGGTGGTGGTGGTCGAGGAAGAGATACAAAGAGAGGCCAGAGGGAGGAACACCAGGGACGAGAGGTGGGATTCACAGCAGCCCCCCGGGAGGGCAGCAGTTCTGGTCAGATTCCCAACAGCCATGGACATAGCTGGCCTGAGGGGAAGAGGTGAATGTGGCCAGATCTGGTCTTGGACATGCTGATGGGATAGCATGGGACACTGGGCACCTAGAGATGTCCCAGATAGAGCTGAAATGCAGTCCTGGAGGTGCCATCAGGGTGACTGTGGAAACAGGCATTCAGCCAAGAAGCCCAACTTGGGGAAGGGGGAGGGAGCAAACGGGCCATGGAGTAGGGTTGAGAAAGCAATGGAGTTAGGAATCAAGGGCCAGTGAGGAGCTGTGCTCAAGACTGCAGAAACCAGGAGAGGCTGGGCCTGAGAAAGTCCTGTTAAGATTTGGGTTGAAGAGGTCTTGGGCTAGGAAAGCCCCTTTTTAAGAAAGGTGTTGGCTAACCAGGGCTGCAGCTGTGGCAGCCAGCAGGGCCTGGTTGTAGAGTTCCAAACATTCAGAGGCTTCTGAGCTGCTACAGACCTGAAGACATTACAATGATCTGATGACAACACAGGGTGGAGTGGCAAAGTGATCCCAGATAGCACAAGAGCCCCCTGGCCACAATGAGAGAGCAGGGTGAAAATGGCGACTAGGGCCTCCCAGCCCAGAGACCAGCTCAAACTTCTAGATCAAACTATCCAGTCATTTTACAAATAGGGAGCAGAGACCAAAGGGTCAGCCTTGACCAGCCTGGCAGCTGCCCATCCAACAAAACCCAGACCAGACTCCAGGCTAAGGCTAGGGTGACAAGGCCGGAGGGCCCCACGCTGAGGCCTGCACCGTGTTCCGGGGTGTGCGGTGTGGCCAGCCCTGATTTCGAAACTCCTTACACTCCTAACACTGGCAGCAAAGTGCAGCCTCTTCAAAGGGGATCCCAGCAGTGTGCAAAAGCAGCCATTTACGGTGGACAGTCCTCCACCAGGAAAGGTCTGGCTCCAGCCAGGCCTGCCACTCCCACTCCCCGGTACTCCCACCCCTGACTTAGTGCCCTGGGGAGCCGCTTTCCTGCCTGGCAAGGCCCAGCCCGTGGCGTGGCGACTAGCAGACACTGGCCCAGGACCCTGGGGCGTAGGTGCTTTATGCTAAGCTGGTCAGGATTTAGGGGCATCTCGGAGGTGATGTGGAGGGGAGCCAGGACCTCCCACCTCACGCTCGCTCACGGGCACAGTTGGTACCCGCGGCGCCCGGGGTAGAGACCTAGGCTGGGGCGGGTAGCTGTCGGGGGAGTTGTAGGTAACCCGCCGGCTGACGGCCAGGGGCCCGTAGGTGCGCGCGCAAGCCCCGGGGGCCCAGGCCCCGCCCCTGGCCAGCCCGCTCCGCCTCCGCACCCCCCTCCTTCGCCTTCCGGACCACAAGGAGGCGTCTGCGCTGGGCCAGGGGCGCCCCCTGCAGGCCGAGGGCGGGCCTGCGGTGAGGCCCCGCCCCCGGACCGCCCCCCGCAGACCCTTGCCAGGCGGAGGCCGGGGCGCAGAACCGGGTCCTGGCTTCACTCTCGGCGCGCGTGGTTGCCATGGCCGCTGGGCAACGCCTCTGCTGTCCGGGTCGCGCGCGGGCCCGGCTGCGGTTGCTATGGCCGCGGGAGGGGAAGAGGCGCACAGCCCGACGCCCCGCCCCGGCGCAGCCCCGCCTGCCCGCCCGCGCATTTCGCCCTCCCAGCCGTCTGCGCCGCCGCTGCTCTTGCCACTGCCGCGGGGACGCAGGGCTGCGGTGGGCGCAGCTGAGGCGGGGCGCGGACCGGAGGCGAGTGGCCCGCGCCAGGCCCGAAACCCAGGCGGGGCCGGGCCGCCCCCGTCGCGCCCGCCCTCCCTCCCGGGATGCGGCGCTGAGGCCCAGCATGGCCGGCCCGGGCCCCACCTTCCCGCTGCACCGGCTGGTCTGGGCGAACCGGCACCGCGAACTGGAGGCCGCACTGCACAGCCGCCAGGTGAGGCCCGCCGAGCACCCGGGCTGCCCTTCGTGCCTCCTACCCAAAGCTGTGGGCTACGCCTCCCCGTCCCGATCAGAAGCCCAGGTTGCTTGTTTCTCGCTCAGGATCCTCTGGCCTCGGCTCGTAGCGCTGGGCCTTGCCCCGCGGGTCTCCCCACTTCACAGTGCATCCACCCCTGAGCCAGACTGAGAACAGGCAGCCAGGTCCTGGTCCCCAGGCCGGTCCAAACTCTTGACATCTTGCAACTGCACCTCTGCCTAACCAGGCCCCAACAGCAGCCAGCCTCTGCCCCTGGGAGAGGGCTGGAGAAGTGGGCAGGCCCTTCCCACACGCCCCCTCCCTTCCCCTACCAGGCCTCACAGGCCATCCTCTGCCATTTCCGTGGCCTGTCTCCCGTCTTTATTTCTCACAGTGACTCCCAACCCTGTTCAGCCCAGTGGCATTCTTGCCTCAGTCTGTCCTTACTTGCTCTGTGCTGAGTATCCCGTCTCCCCCAGCACGACATTGAACAGGAGGATCCACGGGGGCGCACCCCCCTGGAACTGGCCGTGTCCCTCGGGAACCTGGAGTCCGCTAGAGTCCTGCTTCGACACAATGCCAATGTGGGCAAAGAGAGCTGCCAGGGTTGGGCAGGTACTGCAGAGGCAAGGGGGCTCCCCTGAGGCTGGCGGTGGGGTGGGTGGGGTTGGTGCATGGAAGTGAGCAGCCAGACCAGGGGCCATGGAGAGAGCTTGCCTCAGGCAGCCCGGTGCCCCCAGTCCTGCAGGAGGCCGTCAGCACTGGGGACCCTGAGATGGTGCAGCTGGTGCTCCAGTATCGGGACTACCAGAGGGCCACACAGAGGCTGGCTGGAATTCCGGAACTGCTCAACAAGCTCCGCCAGGTACAGCAGGGCAGGGAGGTAGAGCCAGTGAGGCGGGGTGGGGTGCATGGCAGGGGACCATGACAGGCTATGTGGGGGTCACCCTGGTCACCTGCACCAGACCTGGGAAGGCACCAGCCTGTGCCACAGGCCTTCTGGGCGCTGTCAGCGAGGTCCCTCTCTCTTGACCCCAGCACACGATCACATAGGAAAGAGAGGAGTTCGGGTCCACATGGATGGAGGAAAGCCTTTGCCAGCATTGAGGGTTCCCTAGTGCCGGAAATCTCAGCAGAGCTTTAGACATGGACCTCCTGGTGAATGCAGATTTCCCAGCAGGAGGATTTTGTCCAGCTCAGTGGATATGGCCTAGGCCTCTGGAATACCTATCTCCCCTTCTCAAAGCACACGGTGGGAGTACCTGGCCGGGCGAGCACACTACCTCATGCCTCCCCACTCCACGGGCTGGCCCACGGGGGTCTTTGGGCCTCCTGTATGGATGAGGACCCCAGGAACCAGAGCGGGTAGAAGTTCCTCTGGAATCCCTCAGCCCTCAGGCCTCCAGATGTTACAGCCTTATTATCAGAAGACCTTTTTAGGGCCCCACTTGGCCCACCCCTTTGGGTGGGATTTGGTTGGAGTGGGGGTGTAGTTGGTCCTTACAGCACATCAGGACTTGCTGAAGGGCTGGGCTCCCAGAAGGGGTGCTCTAGACTCTAGGCAAGGAGCTCCCCACGCCTGCTGGCCTCCAGCACCACGCAGGGCTCTGACAGGTGCTCTGGTCCACCTCAGGCCCCTGATTTCTACGTGGAGATGAAGTGGGAGTTCACCAGCTGGGGTGAGTGGGGACCTCTTGGCTTCCAGGGAGCTGGGGTGGGGTCATTGGGAAGACCTGGTGACCTCCATGCCCCCTGCAGTGCCCCTTGTGTCCAAGATGTGTCCGAGTGACGTGTATCGGGTATGGAAGCGGGGTGAGAGCCTCCGGGTGGACACCAGTCTCCTGGGCTTTGAGCATATGACCTGGCAGCGTGGCCGGAGAAGCTTCATCTTCAGGGGCCAGGGTGAGCTCTGGGGGACTCACTGTGGGCATGCAGCAGGCCAGAGCCCCCGGATTCCCCTGTGGCTTATAAGGGAGATGCTGTCCTTTGTCTCCACTCCCCAGATGTGGAAACAGGGTGGGGATGGAGGGGACCCCTACTTAGCAGCAGGTGGCCAAGGGCACTGTGGTGGGCCCCTTCCTGCTGTCTGGGGCCTAGCACTAATTTGCCCCCGTCATACACTGCTGCTGGCTGGCAGAGGCAGGAGCCTTGGTGATGGAAGTGGACCACGACCGGCAGGTGGTGCACACAGAGACACTGGGGCTCACCCTGCAGGAACCAGAAGCACTGCTTGCTGCCATGCGGCCCAGTGAGGAGCATGTGGCCAGTCGCCTCACCTCTCCTATTGTCTCCACCCACCTGGACACTCGTAATGTGGCTTTTGAGAGGTTAGTTGGAGCCTGGTCATACCATGGTGTGTGTGCCCTTGAGGCTGCTGGTTCAGGCCTCTGAGGCCAAGCTGCTCAGAGGCTGCTCAGATCTGGGAGGGGTCCCTGCAGACCTGTGTCTCACCAAAGCCACCTCCGAGTCCCCACATACCTATCTGTCCTGGCAGCTGTCTTCCTGGGGAGGAGCCTAGGCCAGGGTATCCCAGTTCCTTGACTTCTGATGTCACATATTTTCCTATAAAAATGAAGATTTAGACTGTGGTTCAGGGCAACTGTTTGCACCCATGTTGGCTTCTCCGTAGTACCGCTGCTTCTGGGCCAGAGTCCTTTATGGGTAGCCTAGGAACCTGCCCCTTCTGGCCAGAGTGTTATTTCTCTGACAACACATGCCCCAGTTCCATAACAGATTTCAGAAACACTTAAAAAAAAACCCAGCTCTATTGAGATATAATTTCATATACCATACAGTCCACCTATTTAAAGTGTACCATTCCATGTTTTTTAGTATGTTCACAGATACACAACCACCACCACTGTCCATTTCAGGACATTTTCATCACTTCAAAAAGAAATCCTCTAAGTCAACTCCCATCCCCTCATCCCTCCCCCAGCCCTGGGCAACCACTGATCTACTCGCTCTCTCTATAGATTTCCCTATTCTGGACAGTTCACGTAAATGGAATCATAGTATGTGGTCTTTTGTGGCTGGCTTCTTTCACTTAGCATAACATTTTTAAGGTTCATCCAGGTTACAGTATATAACTACTTAACTCCTTTTGATGGCCGGATCCATTGTGTGAATAGACCACATTTTGTTTATTCATTCGCCCATTACAGACATCAGGATTGTTTCCACCTTTTGACTATTATGAATAATGCTGCTATAAACACTAGTGCACAAGTTTTTGTGTGGGCATAGTTCTCATTTCTCTTGGGCCTGCCCCTCGGGAGTGGAATCGCTGGGTCATGTGGTAACTGGACGTTTAATTGTTTGAAGAACCGCCAGACTGTTACCAAAGCCTCTGCCGCACTTTCCATTTCTGTCAGCAGTGCCTGAGGATTCTCATTTCTCCACATCCTCTCCAACACTTACTGTTCACTTCTTTCTTTCTTTTTGGGGTGTAAGCATCTTAGCAGTTGTGAAGTGGTATCTCGTTGTGGTTTTGATTTGCATTTCCTTAGTGACTAATAATGTTGAGCATCTTTTCATGTGATTATTGGCCATTTGTATATCTTCTCTGGAAAAGTGTTTATGCTGATCCTTTGCCCATTTTAAAAAACTGGGTTATCTTTTTGTTATTGAGCTGTAAGGGTCCTTTTTATATTCCAGATGTAAGTTCTTTATCAGATATATGATTTGCATGTATTTCCTTCCACTCTGGATTGTTCTTTCACTTTGCTTGGTGGTGTCTTTTGAAGCAAACAAGTTTTTAATTTTCATGAAGTCTAATATATTTTTTTCTTTTGTTGCTTGTGCATTTAGTGTCATGTCTAACAATACTTTGCAAATCCAAAGCCATGAAGATTTTCTCCTGAAAGTTTTATAATTTTAGCTATTTCATTTAGTCTTTGACCCATTTTGGGTCAATATTTGTATATTGTGGGAGGTAGGGGGGTCCAACTTTATTCTTTTGCATGTGACTATCCACTTGTACTGGCACTATTAGTTAAAAACACTGTTCTCTTCCCACTGAATGGTCTTAACACCCTTGTGGAAAATCAGTTGACCATAGATGTGTGGGATTATTCCTGGGCTCTCAATTCTGTTCCATCAATTGACATATCTATCTTTGTGCCAGTAACACACTATCTTAATCCCTGTTGCTTTGGTGTAAGTTTTGAAATCAGAAAGTGCAAGTCTTCCAACTTTGTTCTTCTTTCTCAGGATTATTTTGGGTATTCTGGGTCCCTTGCAACTTCATATGAATCCAGATTCAGCTTGTCAATTTCTACAAAGAAGTCAGGTGGGATTCTGTTAGGGTTTGCATTGACTCTGTACATCAGTTTGGAGAATATTGTCATCTTAACACTGTTAAGTCTTCTACCATGAATATGGGACTTTTTCCTGTTTATTAGACCTTTAATTTCTTTCAGTGGTGTTTTGTAGTTTTCAGAGTATAAGTTTTATACTTCTTTGGATAAATTCATTCAAAGTATTTTATTCTTTTTGATGGTATTATGAGTGTAATTGTTTTCTTAATTACATTTTTGGATTATTCACTGCAAAGCTATAAAAATACAATTGATTTTTGTATATTGATCTTTTTTTTAAATCAAAGTATCATTGATATACAATGTTATAGTGGTTTCAAATACACAACACATTGATTCAACATTCACCCATATTATCAAGCCCTCACCCCTTCTAGTGCGGTCACTGTCTTTCAACCCAGTAAGATGTTTCAGAATAATTAACTGAATTCTCCATGCTGTACCATGGTCCCCATGACCAACCTATACTGTGATTGTGAATTATTATGCCCCTTTATCCCCTTGTTCCTCCCCTTTGGTAACCACTAGTCCCTTCTCAGTGTCTACGAGTCTACTGCTCTTTTGTTCCTTCTGTCTTACTTTGTTTTTATACTCCACAAATAAGTGAAATCATTTGGTATTTGTCTTTCT
Source organism: Manis pentadactyla (assembly GCF_030020395.1). Classification (NCBI taxonomy): domain Eukaryota; kingdom Metazoa; phylum Chordata; class Mammalia; order Pholidota; family Manidae; genus Manis; species Manis pentadactyla. The sequence continues at coordinate 11,500,720 of NC_080027.1, read as the reverse complement.
CCACCTGGCTTATTTCACTGAGCATAATGCTCTCTAGATCCATCCACGTTTTTGCAAACGGGGGGATTACTTTTCTTTTTATGGCTGAATAGCACTCCATTGTGTATATGTACCACCTCTTCTTTATCCATTCATCTATTGATGGACACTTAGGTTGCTTCCATATCTTGGCTATTGTAAATAGTGCTGTGATAAACGCAGCGGGGCATATGTCTTTTCAGATCAGGGATCTTGTTTTCTTCGGGTAAATTCCTAGGAGTGGAATTACTGGGTCAAATGGTATTTCTGTATATTGATCTTATGTCCTGCAAACTTGCTAAACTCATTTTTAAATTTTAATGGATTTTTAGTAGATTCCTTATGATGTTTTCACATGTAAGATCATCCTTTGTTAATAGTGATAGTTTTACTTCATCCTTTCCAGTCTGTATGCCTTTTATCTTATTCATGGCTGATGGCTGTGACTAGAACCTCCAGGAGAATGTTGAATAGAAGTGACAAGAGTAGACATCTTTGTCCTGTTTCTGACCTTGGGGGAAAAGTATTTGGTCTTTCACCATTAAGTATGATGTTAGTTGTGGGTACCCTTTATCAGATTGAGAAATTTGCCTTCTATTCCTAGTTTGTTGAGTGTTTTTATCATGAAAGGGTTTGAATTTTGTCAAATAATTCTGTTGATACGATCATGTGGCTTTTATTTCTACTATATTGATAAGATCTCTTCTGTCCCGAGGGACAGACAGGGGGACTTGGGTCCTGGGCTGATGAGGTTGAGTGTGGGGAACAGGCCGTGAGCCCCCAGCTCCTCCTGTGTCTTCTTTGTTTATTTTGTTGTTGGGTGGAGTGTTCTAAGGAAGTTTGTTAAGTCTAGTTTATGATGTGTTCAGTTCTTCTACTTCCCTGTTGCTCCTGTATCTACTTGTTCTACCCAGGAGTGAAGTGAGCTACTGATGTCTCCAACTACTATTGTTGAATCAGACATAACAAAAGTTTGGAGAATATTGTCATCTTAACACCGTTTTAACTTTTTATTATGGAAAATTTCGGACATACATGGCAGAAGAGAGAACAGTATAATGCACTCATTACCAACTTCAACACTTACCAATATTTTGCCAATCTTGTTAAATCGGTCCTTCCTCACCTTTTTTCTTTGTTTTTTTTTCTCTGGGCTATTTTAAGTCACATCCCAGATGTCACACCATTTCAACAGTAAATGTGTCTGCACATGACTCTTAACAGATTAGGATGTTTTAAAACCCACGCTGCACACCTAACAAAATCAATGATGATTCCTCAGTACTTTCTAGTGCCCAGTCCTTGTTCCATTGTCCCCAGCCATCCAGGCATCCTGTTCAAGGCCTGCATGCTTCACAGGAGGAAGGCTAGTTGGAGGGGGTCTTTGGAAGGGGAGGATTTGGCCGGGGTTGGGGGTGTGGGTCCTCATGAGCTCCTGTTTGGTCTGTTTCAGGAACAAATGTGGTATCTGGGGCTGGCGGTCTGAGAAGATGGAAACCGTTAGCGGCTACGAGGCCAAGGCAGGAGGGGCTAGTGGCGGGGGCCGGGGTAGGAGATGAGAGGCCCAGGGACTCTGCTCCTTCTCTACATCCCCTTCATGTGGACGGAGAGACAGAGTGGCCCACGGGCTCTAGAAGCCCTGTGAGCTGTGCCCACTCAGCGGGGCCTGCACACCCGGCACCAGCTGAGTGCCCAGGGATCACCTGCTAGCACGGGCCCTGCCCAGGTTCCCAAGACAAAGCAAGGAGCATTATTCCTTCCTTAGTGACTCCCAGGGATTCAGACCCTGCGACTTCTCCCACTGTGGGGAGTGAGATCTTGTCCGTGGGGACAGGAAGACTTGGGTCCTGTGCTGGTGAGGCTGATAGTGGGGAACAGGCTCTGAGCCCCCAGCTCTCCCTGTGTTCCCCCTGCTCCCCAGGTGTATAGTGCCACCAATGTGGAGCTGGTGACACGCACACGTACGGAGCATCTTTCTGATCAGGACAAGTCGAGGAGCAAAGGTAAACCCAGGTGCGCCTGCCTGCTGCCCAGTCACACCATGCAGTGGGGTCGCCCTGGTCTGGGACAAGCTGGGAGGCCTCCCCATTCCCATCTGCTCTCCCAACAGAAAACTCCCAGTGGAGGGGGGCATTCTGGGACAGTGGGCCAAAGTCTGCTCATGAGCTCCCACCCCTTCTCCTCAGGGGGGAAGACTCCGTTCCAGTCCTTCCTCGGGATGGCACAGCAGCACTCCTCCCACAGTGGGGTGAGCCGGGGCTGGGGGGTGGGGCTGGGGCCCGCTAGGGGGGCCGGGCAGGCAACATCCTGAGGCTAAGCGTGGTGCTGGGGTCCGCCCAGGCTCCCGTGCAGCAGGCAGCCAGCTCCACCAACCCCACAGCTATTTCCCCCAACGAATACTTCGACCCCAACTTCAACCTGGAGTCGAGGAACATCGGCCGCCCCATTGAAATGTCCAGCAAAGTACAGAGGTGAGGTCTGGGGACTTCCCTCAGGGACAGGGACCCTACCTGGTCCCCCTGAGCCCTTGCAGACTCCTGTCACACACAGGGCTCCCTCAAGTGGGAACCCACTCACCCAGCCACTTCCTTCCAGACTCCACTCCTTGGGGGCAGTGCCCAGCTTGGGGATTGGTCCAGAGGACTGGTCACTCTCTGTTGGGGAATGAATGGATGAGTGGATGGATGGATGGGTGGGCAGCACCACCCATGTGTGGTTTTCTATTCAATTTAATAAGCACCTGCTGGGGGCCAGGGGCAGGGCCCACGACTCTACCACCTCCTGCCTCTGTAGCCCAAGGAGAGGTCCCCTCTGAGAGTTGAGCATCCTCTGTAAATGAGGGCAGTTACAGGGGGCCCGGAGGCTCTCGTGAGCCATGACTTTGGGCTTATGATGCATCCTCCGTCTAGGACCTCACTCGGACTATCAGCCATCCAGGGGTGGAGCTGGGATTCAAACCCCAGCAGTCCTGACCCCTGGACCCAAAAGTATACCCAAGTGTGGGGCTCTTGCTGGCTGTGGGCTGAGAAGGAGGGTGCTGTGACAGGTCCAGATGGAAGCCAGTTGCCTTGCCCCGAACTATGCATCCAGATGAGTTGAACTGGCAGAAACCACCACAGGCCCCAGCCTGGACCCAGGGTCTGGGGCAGCTTGGGCCATAAGGCCAGAAGGACACAAGCTCCTTGGGAGGCAGGCAGGGGCAGCTGAACAGAGAAGAGGGTCCCCAGGCCAGGTGGAGGGCATGAGTAGAGGCAGGTGTCCAGAGCAGGTGGCCCTCAGCAGAGGAGCCACCAGAGGTTCCTTGTCCCACACCCTGTGGCTGGCTGAGCAGGTTCAAGGCAACACTGTGGCTGAGTGAGGAGCATCCCCTCTCCCTGGGTGACCAGGTGACGCCCATCATTGACCTGATGGCCATCAGCAACGCTCACTTTGCCAAGCTGCGTGACTTCATTACCCTACGCCTCCCGCCTGGCTTCCCAGTCAAGATCGGTGAGAGGGTGGGCTGGGGCAGCGGGAGGGAGTGGGGTGGATGTGGGCTGCAGGGGCCAGGCACAGGCGGACCTCCAGCCAGGGCAGCTCAGGCTTGGCTGTCTCCTCAGAGATTCCCCTTTTCCACGTGCTAAACGCCCGCATCACCTTCAGCAACCTGTGTGGCTGTGACGAGCCCTTGAGCTCCGTGTGGGTACCGGCCCCCAGCTCTGGCCCTGCTGTCACAGCCTCAGGTACCAGTGTGGGAGGGAGGCCGCTGAGCACCGGTCTCGCTGGTCTCTGAGCACTGGGCTGAGCATGGCCCCTCTGCCACACCCAGGGAGCCCTTTCCCGTGCGAGGTGGACCCCGCTGTGTTTGAGGTCCCTGAGGGATACAGTGTGCTGGGCACAGAGCGCAGTGAGCCCCTTCGTGATGAAGACGACGATCTGCTGCAGTTTGCCATCCAACAGAGCCTGCTTGAGGCTGGCACAGAGGCGGAGCAGGTGGGGTGCGGGCAGGGGCTGGGCCCTGGGTGTGGACGGGACCAGCAGAGGTGACAGCGCTGGGCCCTGACTGCTGCAGGTGACCATCTGGGAAGCCCTGACCAACACCCGGCCTGGCACCCACCCTCCTCCCCAAGCCACGGCCTATGAGGAGCAGCTTCAGCTGGAGCGGTGAGGCCTCTATGACCCACTAGGTCCATGTCTTGGCCCTGCCCTGCCTCAAGGATCCTGACAGTCAGAGGCTCCTTGGTTGGTGGGGGTAGGTAGCAGGGAGGTGCTGGTCCCAGGACCTCGTGCCCTCCTCGGGGCCACCCTCCCATCAGCAACACTGCCCATCACTGAAGTCCGCCTGAGGGATGGGGAGGCAGCCCCGCCTGGTCTCTTCTTTCTGGGGTCCCACGTCCCAGCCACCCTGTCCTGCCTTCCGTAGCCGTGTCCCACCCCTTGGCCTCCTCCCTGAGCCTTGGCACTCACCGGTCCGCTCTCGCCTCCCGTGCCTTGCCTGGAAGGGCCCTCCAGGAGAGCCTGCGGACGTCCTCGGAGCCCAGGGGCCCGGGATCCCCTCATAGGACACCCCTGGCCCCAGCCCCCCCAAGCTTCGAGGAGCAGCTGCGCCTGGCCCTGGAGTTGTCTTCGCAGGAGCAGGAGGAACGCGAGCGACGGGGGCAGCAGGAGGAGGAGGACTTGCAGAGGGTCCTGCGGCTCTCGCTCACCGAGCACTGAGAGTGGCCCTGGGCCCCGGGGGGCCGTCCGGGCTGGGCCCCCACCTGTTTTGTAACTTATTTATTACAAACTCTCTGCTGCTGAGCTTGGGGCCTGGAGCCCTGGGGGTGGTCTTGCACTGGAGACCAAAATGGAAATAAAGAGACTTTCAGCAGCAGGCTTGCTCTGCTCAATGTGGGGAAGCACGGCGGGCGGGGGGGCGGCACTGAGGGGAGACACCATGGACAGTGGCCTCAGACCTGGGTTTGAATCCTTCCCACAGCTGTAAAACGAGACCACCTTCCACCCCGCAGAGCTGTTGGGTGGGTAAAATGAGCTGGCACATGTCAACAGAGTAGTTACCCCATAAATGTCAGCTCCCCTGAGCCTTGACTTGCCCCGCCTTCCGGAGATCCAGGTTCCTGCCACCACCCAGTGAGGCTTTCCTGGGGCCCACCCATGCTCCTGTTGGAAGGGGGAAGGGCTGAACCTCCAGACTGCTCACAGCCAGCTGGGAGGAGCCCCCCTGCATCCCAGGCCTGAGTTCCTGCCCTGACCACCAGTATGTTCCACTGGAGTGACTTTGGACAACTCGCGTGCTTCTGAGCAGCTGTGCACCTGCTCAGACCTGCCCTCCTCACCTCCAGGGTGGCCTTGAGGATTGCCTGTGAGCCTCATGGGTTAGTTTGAAATCCCACCTGATTTCTCCTGTTCTGCGCCTCATGCTTCATGCAGAGTGCAAACATGAGGGCCAACCTGCAAGGAAAAACAAGTTTGGGGTGCTCCCCCACCTAAGACCCACTGTATCTGATCCTCTCCAAGGCCTGTGTCCCCAGTCCTGCCTTCCTAGGCCCCATCTCTTCTGGGGAACAGTGGAGGCCCAGAGCACAGCTCAGGTGACCAGCCTGGGTGGGGCCGGGAGCGCCTCCTAGGAGGTGGGACCGAACCCCGGAACGAAGGCAGCTGGCTGCCGGACCTCAGGCCACTTCCCACTGGGTCTTGGCCTCGCACCTGCGCCCCGCCCAGACTCCGCCCCCAACGTGTTTGGGGGGCGGGGGCGAGGCAGGCCGAACCCGCGGAGACGAGAAGGGAGGGGCGGCGGCCGCTGGGTGCCGGCTCTGCAGGCTGGGCTGGACGGGAGTCTGGCCCTTTAAGGGCCACCCCCGAGGAGGTGCCAGGCCCTGGTGGCTCCGGTCTCTCCTTCCTGGTCCTGCGGGGCTGGGACTGTCCGTGGGGCCGTGGGAGGGCTCAGGTGCCCCCGGCCTGGCCCCATGGCCCTGGTCACCGTAAGCCGCTCGCCCCCGGCCAGTGGCCACTCCACGCCTGTGGGGCCCACGGTGAGTGTGGCTTTGCCGTAGTCCTGCCCACGCAGTTGGCCGCCAGCTGGGCCTGGGGGAGCGCGACCTGCCCACGGCAACCTCCTCTCAATCACAGGGGTGTGCATAAGGGGAACCCGAATCTCAGACTGGAGAGGGTTGGTTGGAGTGGGGAAAGGTGGGGGGTAAACTTGAGGCCCCCAGGAACTCGGAGCCAGGCAAGATCCGGAGCCCTGAGCGCCTGCCCAGCCTGCTGAGGCCCTACCCTCTTCCCGGCTCAGATCGGGCCAACCCGTAGGATACCTCAGGCACCCCCCCACCATCCTTACCCAGCGTTGCCACGCGCCCCCAGCGCCTCCAGGTGATGGGCTGGGTGGGATGGGATCTGACACCTTTTCTGGTTCCACTCGCCACGGGGGGGTGATCCCCAACCCCCCAATTCAGTAGCGCTGAGAGAGTGGAGCGGAGAGCCCTCCTGCCTCACACTGCCCTGGGGCTGCTTTCCCAGCAGGACCAGGTGTCCAAGCGGAGAAGCTGGCTCCAGCGAAGGTGAGCACCTCCCCGCAACACTGGTGCCTGCATCCAGGTGCCAGGCCTGGCCACTGCCATCCTGGACCAAAGCCACCCACTGGATGTGGCCACTGAGTAACCACACCTGGGGGGGATGGCCGGCTTGCAGCACCGGTCTGGCTGCCTTTGCTTTCACCTTCCTCCTGGTCAGTTGGGGCCCCATCACCCACTTTCTGGCTCCTGGCCCAGGCCAGGGGTCACAAGAGAAAGAACAGGATGGGATGACAGCCAGAGGACTCCTGGGCCTCACCAAGTTAACAGCATCTCCTGAGTTAGGCAGATGGGGAGAGGGGGGGAGGGACCCCGGCCCCCCTCTCCCCAGACCAGAGTGGGGGGGGGGCTTGGGAGCCCCCAAGGCAGCGGTTCTCAAGGTGTGGTGGCCACACCACCTGGGAACTGGTCAGCAATGCCCATCTCAGGCCTCCACTCCAGACCTACTGACTCTCTAAGGTTTGGGCCCAGCACCTGTTTTAACAAGACCCCAGGTGACTGACGCACCCCTGTCCTAAGAGGTGCCGCTGGCCATGGTGGCTCCCCTGTCACCCTGACAGGCAGAGCTTTGCAGTGCTCCGTGGGGCTGTCCTGGGACTGCAGGACGGAGGGGATGATGCAGATGCAGCTGAGGCCAGCCCTGAGCCAGCGGAGGAACCCTCGGGTGACGAGCAGCCCCACGCCGACCAGGCAGATGAGGGGCACGGGCTCCGGAGTCCCCGGAAGCAGGAGCAGAGTCAGCACCTGCGCCTCATGGTGGAGCTGCTGAGGCCCCAGGATGACATCCGCCTGGTGAGGGCCCAGCCAGAGCCCTCCTAGAGGGGAAAGAGCCGGCCCGGGGTGCAGGGAGGGGAGCGCAGGTGTCTGCCTGTGAGTGTGAGGGCACCCTGGGGAGCAGAGGGGTTGCCTGACCCCCGGTGGTCCTGCTGTTTCAGCCGGGGTTGTTGTAACAGGGGAAGGCTCATGTTTGCAGGCCTGCCGAGGGCTGGGAAAGGACTGGGAGGTTGGCCCTGCATGAGCCTGTAGGGCCAAATTGGGTCCAAAGCTGGGAAGTACAGAGGTGGGTTTCTGTGCGCAAGCAGCCAAAACCTTCCTGACCACGTGAATTGTCCACAAATGGACATACACTCAGGGGGAGGGGGCGTGCTGCTGAATTTATTCCATGGAAGCACCTTCCTTCATCGTGAGGTTGTGTCTTTAATATTTCTTTGCTGAGAAGCACTTCTTGAGTCAAATTTTGGTAATGGCAAGAGAAAAGGTTTATTTAAACCTCCTTCCTAGCCAGAAAGTAAAAACTGACAATCTGTGTCAGGCCTGTTCTCCCATTTTTTCCACACACAGCCCCTTTAAGAAAAATCTTTTGAAATGTTTTGTTGGACCAAGAAATCTAAAAGTTGAACCACTGGATTGTAACCAGTGGTCTGGTATCTGGGAAGAGGGGGAGGTGTATGGAGGGAGCAGAGGCAGGTCTGCTGTCTGCCTGGTGTGTGTCCGGTCGCGGGGTGGGTGGAGAGCAGGGTCTTCTGGGCCACTGTGAGCTTGGGCTTCTCCCTCCCTGTCTTCCCCAGGCAGCCCAGCTGGAGACAGCACGGCCCCCCCGGTGCCGCTATTTGCTGGTAGTTTCCACGAGAGACCATCTGAGCCAGGATGAGGCAGTCCTCCTGGGGGTGGACTTCCTTGAAAGCAGGTGGGAGCTGGGGGGATAGGGTAGGGGGCAAGGGAACGAGGTGCTGGGGGTCAGTGGCCTTCCCTTTGTCCCCTGCCAGCTCCCCCAGCTGCACCCTGGGCCTGGTCTTGCCTCTCTGGAGTGACACCCAGGTGTACCTAGATGGAGATGGGTAAGAGGTAGCAACTGGGGGGAGGGGAGAGGGGAGGGGAGGGGCCAGGAGGGTGGGATAGCAAAGGATGATCTATGTGACAGGGCTTCTCGGCTCTGGGGAGCAGTAGAATTCCAGGCCTGGTGGCTGGGGCCTGAGCCTACTTAGCTCTACCTGAGATATGCTGTGTGATCCTGGGCAAGTCCCCTAACTCCTCTGGGCCTCGGCCACCCCATATCTGGCAAATGGGGCTTATCTTGACCTCATCTAATAAGTAAGGATTCTCAGGACCAGCCTCAGGAGGTAGCCAGTGGGCGGGCCTCTCTGGGACCCTTTCCCGGAGCCTGGCTTCACCCCCGCCTGGTCTCCCACAGGGGCTTCAGTGTGACTTCTGGAGGACAGAGCCGAATCTTCAAGCCTATCTCCATCCAGACCATGTGGTAAGGGCTGGTGGCTGCAGGGTCTGCGGAGGGGGCGCAGGGAGGACAGCGCGAGCCAGCCTTTCCCCTGTCCCAGGGCCACGCTCCAGGTGTTACACCAGGCATGTGAGGCGGCTCTAGGCAGTGGCCTTGTACCAGGAGGCAGTGCCCTCTCCTGGGCCAGCCACTACCAGGACAGACTGAGCTCTGACCAGAGCTGCCTGAACGAGTGGATGGCCATGGCCGACCTGGAGTCTCTGCGGCCTCCCAGCACCGAGCCTGGCAGGTCGGTGCAGGGAGGGAAGGGAAAGGGGGTGCCATGGGGGGGCAGGGAGGGGACTCCTGAGCGGATGGGCTCTGCCCGCAGGCCCTCGGAGCAGGAGCAGATGGAGGAGGCAGTCCGGGCGGAGCTGTGGGACGTGCTGGACGCCAGCGACCTGGAGAGCATCACCTCCAAAGAGGTGGGCAGGGCGCTGGGGGGCGGGCGGGGCACGGCCGGGCTCGGGGGCGGGGCCTCGGCTGGGCCAGGGCTTTCCTCTCGGCGGGGCCTTCCCGCTGTGTTTTCCTGCCATCCTGAGCCGTCCCAGGTGCTTGGCCTCGGTGCCCCTGTCCGGATGGGACAGGCACTTTCCTCAGAGGCACTGGAGGGCAGGCTGGGGTGCCGGGACCTAGTGAGGGGCTCCCCAAGCCTCTCCTCCTTCTCCGCTCTGCCCGCAGATCCGCCAGGCCCTGGAGCTGCGCCTGGGCTGTCCTCTCCAACAGTACCGCGACTTCATTGACAACCAGACGCTGCTGCTCGTGGCCCAGCAAGATCGGGCCTCCCGCATCTTCCCGCACCTCTACCTGGTGAGCTGGCGGGGCATGAGGGCTGCTGCGGTGGGGCGTGGGCGTGGGCGTGACGCTCGGTCCCTCTCCGCAGGGCTCAGAGTGGAATGCAGCCAACCTGGAGGAGCTGCAGAGAAACAGGTAGGGCTCCCGGCCCCCTCGGGATGGTCTCCCTACCTCTGTTGGCCTTCTCTCAAGGGCACCCCGGCCAGCATCCCCAAGCTCTGCCTCCAGCTCCACCCCTGGGGCTGTTTCCCTGTAGGGGGTTAGGCCGGGGAGGAGAACTGCAACTGTGGAGGCCTGCTGGGGGCTCCCTGGCCAGCTTCTCCCTCCCCACACTGTAAAGCAGGCGCCCGACAGGACGCCTCAGGCACCCGGAGATGAGGGGCAGCCATGGGCAGCCCGTGACCGCTCTTCAGGGAGAAGGAAGGGTCCTTCTCCTGGGTGCGCTCACTGCCTGCTCTCATAGATTCCCGTCATTTGTCCACTACGGGCTTCTGGGAAACCTGCTGTGGCCCCTGCCATCCAGCGGCTGCAGATCTACCCAGTCCCAGCTTAGCCCAGAAGCTGCTCTTGAACTGGGACTCCTGAGAATAACGGAAGTGTCAGCGCTGCAGCCCACTCAGCAGCTGCCTGGGCTAGAGGGGGACTGGAGCCCAGGGCATCCCATTCGCTCAGCGTCACGGCTCCTCCTACTCCCACGTGACCGTGCCACCCCGACCTGACTCTCAGAACCAAGAACTAAACAGAGACACCCAGAGCCCCTGGCCAGTGGGCCCAGTGACCCTGGCCTTGTCAGCCTGCCCTTGACCCCTCTGCTACAGGATCAGCCACATCTTGAACATGGCCCGTGAGATTGACAACTTCTACCCTGAGCGCTTCATCTACCACAATGTTCGCCTCTGGGACGAGGAGTCAGCCCGGCTGCTGCCTCACTGGAAGGAGACACACCGCTTCGTGGAGGCTGCAAGGTGGGGTCCCCCCTGCCCCAGCTTTAAGCGGCCCCAGGCCCTCTTCCTCCCATGTTCTGCAAGCTCTGGGACTATGTCTGCCCCTTCTCTCCTGCCCCCTCTGCGCTGGGGGCCCTTCTGCCCACTGCGGGGCCCTCCGAGCAAGTGGGCAGGGGAGCGGGAAGCTAACCATGTTCTGCCCCCACAGAGCGCAGGGCACCCGGGTGCTAGTTCACTGCAAGATGGGCGTCAGCCGCTCAGCTGCCACAGTGGTGGCTTACGCCATGAAGCAGTACGGCTGGAGCCTGGAGCAGGCTCTGCGCCACGTGCAGGAGCTCCGGCCCGTTGCCCGCCCCAACCCTGGCTTCCTGCGCCAGCTGCAGACCTACCAGGGCATCCTGACTGCCAGGCATGGAGTGGGGGGCTGGGGGCGGGGGGAGGATGTGTGTGGGTGCTGGGGGTGGCTGCTGGGCCACTCAAAGCTGACTCAGGGCCACCTCCTCACAGCCGGCAGAGCCACGTCTGGGAGCAGAAAGTGGGCAGGGCCTCCCCAGAAGAGCCCCTGGCCCCTGAGGTCTCTACACCACTCCCACCTCTTCTGCCAGAACTGGGAGGCACTGGGGAGGTGAAGATCATGGGGTTGGCGGAGAGCCAGGCAGCCCCAGCAGAAGGCCCTGGGCCACGGCCCCGCATCAATCTCCGTGGGGTCATGAGGTCCATCAGCCTCCTGGAGCCTTCCTCGGAGATGGAAAGCCCCTCAGAGGCGGGGAACCTGCCGGAGGTGAGCCTGGGGCTGGGGAAAGAGCCCAGCCTGAGGCAGGGTGGGGCCTAAAAGGAGCTGGGGGCAGATGGCGGGAGGATGGAGAGAAAGCAGGCCTGATGTTCTGGCCCTGAGCTGGGGTGGATAGGATGATCCCTGCAGCCCCTCCCTAATCTGAGGGACAGCCCATCAAAGGATGGCATGCAGAGGGGTCACAGTATTTACACAACCAAGGTAGTGGCTGAGGAGTTGAGCACCTCTCTGTGCCAAGTGCTGTGGGGCACAAGTGTAACACCAGAGCTGGCCCCTGCCTTAGGAAGCCAGGCCCCCCACGCGACTCAAGGCCAAGATGGCTGGCCTAGAGGAAGGAGAGCTCAAGAGTTCATCTCTTGGTGGGGGGTGGGAACATTTGGGAAGGCTTCCTGGAAGAGGTGGCACTGGGTGTGGAAGGATGGGAGGAATGGATGGTTGATAGATGCGCGTGGGTGTTCCCAAAGGCAGAGTGTTCTCACTGGACACCCAGCTTAGCACTTGGCACCTGGAAGGTGTTTCACCTGTGGCTCACGGGAGTGCCTGGGCCCAGGCGGGGGTGGGGGTGGGCAAGAGGAGAGGGCCTCAAGGAGGAGGCAGGAGCCGCGGAGCTGAGGAAGGCTTCTGGGAGCAGGAGGAAGAAGGTCAGGGCGGAGGAGCAGAGGCAGTAGGGTGGGGATGTTATCTCCCCCCTTAGGAAATGTGACCCGTGAGTAGCTCAACAAACGCTGCGTATTTACCCTCTCCCGGGTTCTGGGCTGCGTGCGCCTGCCCTGGAGAGACTCCCTCGGACCCTCTTTCCTCCTGCTTCTTCCTTCCAGGTTTTCTCTTCAAATGAGTCTTCAGAGGAAGACCCTCCCCAGCCCGTCCCTCAGCTCTCAAAGGCCAGTGGTGGCCGGCGGGTCCGCAAGGGGCCCTGGCCTGCCCTGAAGTCCCGCCAGTCTGTGGTGGCCCTCCACAGTGCTGCCCTGGTGGCCAGCCAGACCCGGGCCTTCCAGGAGCAGGGAGAGGCGCGCTGTTCCTCCACCCGCAGGCGGCGGAAGGTGGTGAGGCAGGCCAGTGTGGATGGCAGCGGGGAGGAGGGGGAGGCCTGAGCCTTCGCGTGTGCCCGTGCTCCCCTCGGCACAACAGAGACGCCTGAACGCGGTTCTGGGACCAGCACCCCTCACTCCTGTCAGCCTGTCTGCACTCCCCTTCCTCCTTCCCAGGAGGCCCCAGGCCTGGCACTACAGCCTCAGCTCCCACAGCCTCAAGCCTCACACCCATGCCACCTGTCCAAGGGCTCAAGACATTTTCTATAACTGGGGATGTGGTGGAGATACTGAAGGTGCCTTGGGGCAGCAGCCCCCTTAGCTTCGTTCTCAACTGCTGCCCCGAACGCTAGCAGCCACAGAATAAAAAATAGTTTCCCAGTGTACAAAGGCTCACATTCCCTCCCTCACCCACTCCTGTCTGCCTCTTCCCTGCCCCCCACTTCATTCCAGGGGCCCCCAAAGCCGATAGTAACCTCCATCCTCAGTCCCCAGCCACAGGAGGCTTTCTGCCCCCCACCCCCCATGACACTCTCCTGGGTCACAGGGCACCCAGCCAAAGAGTCTTTTTGTTCTTCATGGCCTCTGGCCAGTCAGTTTTTCATAGTCTTAATAGTATCTGGCTTTGTACTAAGAAATAAAAAAACATTTCATATTATTTTCAGTTTTATGGTAAAGCCATCTGCCTGTCATTTGGATCCCTGTCTGGTTACAGGAGGAGTTTGGCCTCTCCTTACCCCTGCCTGTGTCCTCACCATTCTCAGGTGGCTTGTGACAGGTCTCTCTGGGGCGTGGTGTGGTTGGGGTGGGGTGGGAAGAAGAATGGGGAAGAGAAGAGGGGAGGCCAGCGCTATCTTCCTCATCTCGTAGGGCAGGGCCTGAGTAAACGCTAGCTGCCCACGCACCCCTCGGGCAGGTTGGCGGGGAACAAGTCCCCGCTGGGCAGCAGGTGCTCGGCTCTACTGGGACGGCTGCAGGGAGTTACCCACGAGGGAGTGGAAGGCCAACGCCCATCTGGACAGGACCAAGCCTGTTCCAGAAGGTAAGGCTCCACCTGACGCTGGTTCGTGAGCACTCACTGGGTCCCAAGAATCTTCTTCCTGCTACAATGCAAGACAGCCAGATTTTCCAAGCCAGCCCGTGACTGCCAGGAAAGAGGGACCCTCAGGGGGCCTTCCCTTCTGCCTTGGGGTTCCTTTTGCTCAGTTTTAGTGGTTCCATCTTTGTCACTTCTAGCCCCTCTTCCCAAGATCATGTTCCCTTCTCTCTAACGCACTACTTCGGTTGGGGTGGGGGTGGATACACCAAAGCAGGCCTCAGAGGTAGGAGCTGGCATCAAATGTCCTCACTGATTGAGACCTCATGCCCGGTTTGAAGAATCAATCTCTCACCCAGACCCTGGTGGGACCCCCAGCACTACGCTAACTCCAGAGTACAGTTACTTAACCTTGAGTCTCTCTTTCTGTGCTACAAAGGGATTAGACAAGGAAGTCCCAAAGAAGCCCCCTTCACTTTGATACCTTAATAATACATGTCACCTATACATTGATGGAATTTAGCCTCAACATGCTGTCTAGAAGAGGAATCATTTGCACCTGTCTGTGGGTGGCACACCAAGGGTAACAAGGTGGGTCCTGAGAATCCAGTCTGATTCTTGAGCTACTTGGCTCGTCCACCCTGCTAACTAAATACTGGGGGCTGCCTGCCATCCTGCAGCCAACCCTGAGTCCCAGCCAGACGGCCCCTTCCGTAATCCTAGGCTGGGGCTGCAGGGCAGCTGGGGTGACAAGAGGGTAGCCAAGGCCAGGCCCTGCCCTCCTACAGCCTGTGCAGAACTTTGAGAAATAGGAATTCAGCATGTGGGGAAACAAAACGAAGGGAAGCTGCATCAAAAATGCTGACAAATGATAAGAACTGTATGTATATACAAAGCTCACACAAATTGCTCCAGGGGCCAGAAACCATTCAAAAAGAAAAGATATAGAATGAAGAATACGTCTCCCTCTGACCTTGTCCTCCAGTCCTTCACAGGCAACCAGTTTCCAGCTGCTTCTGAGTCCCTCCAAAGACATTCCCTACATATGTCATCAAATATATTTGTGTATTTTTTTAAAGTAGAAATTATAGCACGTTAACATATTATTCTGCACTTTGATTCATATCAGAGTTGCACATCACAGAAAACTCTTAATTTTCAAAATAACCACTCATATTCTTATTTTATGGAATCTATCATTTATTTAAATGATCATCTACTAATGTACATTTGTTTATGGGATTTTTTTCCATTCAGGTAATGCTTAAGTCCCTTTGTATATACTTCCTCATGCACACGTGGCCACAAAATCTGTTGGACATATTTCTAGAATTACTGAAGCAAAGACTATGTGTATTTAATTTTTAAAGGACTGTCTAGCCTTACACATCAGTGTCATCTCATATGAACCTTGCAACACTCCCAGCGGAGAAGGGGCAGACAGTTACAAGTACCACTGTTTGAGAAATAAGGAAACCGAACGCAGAAAAGTAGATGCGTCTCTAACAGCCTGAATGAGAGTCTAGGTTTCTGGATCTCCGTCAGAGGCCTCACTGGGTAGTGGACAGGGTGGTTCTTCGGCAGTCAACGCACATAGCTCCCAGTTCTGTCCAAGGCGGGCCGGGGAATCCAGGAGCACGGAAACTCCGCCGAGAAGGGTCAGGGCGACCCCTGCTCAGGAAACCCCAGGTCAGCTGCCACGGACCCAGGAGCCCCGGCTCCGACTTGAACACTTGCGCGGAGAGGAGCCTGAGTCCCTCAGGCAATCCGTTCCTCCAAGGCCAGCTCCCACCTCCCCTAGGTTCTCCCTCCGTCGGGCCCGGCTTGGCCCGGGTTTGGACCGGCCACGAGCTAGGGAGGCCGCTTGTCACAACACGTTTTTCAAACAGCAAAACCGAACACGCCGAAGAGACCGCGCCCCCGTCTTTTCACCCTGCATCCCCGAGCCCCGACTGCCTAGGGAAGCTACACTTCAGGCCTCCGCGGCCGCTCCAGCACCAACAGCGCCCGGAAAGGGCGCCCAGAGGCCGGAGAACAGACGGCTCCAAATCCGCAGCGACGCTCGCGCGCCATCTTGCGTCCATTCCTCTGGCCTCAAGGTAACAGCCCGAAAACCACATTTCCCAGAGTGCATATCGTATCCGCGCAGGCGCAAAGAGCCACCTCTAGTTTCCATGGAAACCTCGCCTGAGCTAGACTCTGTAGAGCGCGAAGCTCTTGCTACCCCTCAGGTGCCCTGACAGACACTAGGAAGGGATCTGCACATGGTTGAGGGGGCAAAGTAGGGGGCCTGAGGGGAGGAGGCTGGGCGGCTCCGCCTCCCGGACCAGCAGCGCCCCCAAATTCTTCTCGGCGTCCGCGCGCTCCTGGGCCCTCAGCGTTGTGAGGCAAAGGGGTCGGGGAGGCCCGAGTTGGCGAGGCCGGTGTCCGACTCTGGCCCGCTGGGCCTCGCTTGCTCCACTTCAGCGCCTTGTCACCCCCAGCCGAGGGCCTGCGCCGCCGACAGGTACTCCCGGGGCGCGGGCGGGGCGCGGCACCCGTGGGATGGTTGGCGCCGCAGGTGTACGTGGAGGTAGCACCGGGCAGGGCAAGGAGCGCGCCCGGGGTGGGATCCGCCTCAGCCTTTCTCTGAAGGATCCGGGACCCGGGCTCCCCCCTTTGGGCTTCAGTGGGGCTTGAGCTGGAATCGTAGTGCACGCGGCGATCCGGTTACAGAGCAACCCTGGCTCTGTGTGACCTGGGGTAAGTTCTCTCTGAGCCCGTTTCCCTCTCTGTAAGTCAGGAGGTAGACGCACATGGTCCCTGCGGCCCCTCGTGGCGGATGTGGGGTCATCAGCCTTACTGCTCACCAACTGCGAGAGAAGGAAAGGGGGCTGGATGGTTTGAGCAAGGATCTCAGCTCAGGATCGAAAGTCAGAGAAACTTGGGTGTGTGGCTTTGGCCAAAGTTATTACATCTCTTGAGCCTCAATTTCCCCATTTGCAAAACGGGTTAGTGATAGTGCCACCTCAGGTGTTTGAAGATTTAATGAGATAATGCTCATATGTTTTTAGCCCGGGTCTTCCACTGAATTAGTGCTATTCCCAAGTCCCAGCCATCATTTCTGATAGTTTTAGAAACATTCCTTAGCCACTATGAGACATTTTCCTAATTTTTGGAGTCACTTCCTCTATTTCCAGACAAATCCATTCTCCTAGGTAGGATAGTTTTATCGACTGATTCTGATGGGGAAGCCCGGGTCTTCTCGCCCAAGGCTGGATCCCCTCCCTTCAGCTGTAGCCTGGGTTATTATATCTTTTCCACAAGGCCTCTGGGCGCTGCAAACCCAACACCATGTAGTGTAGAAGATACTTTCCCTCCCTTAAAATTCACAGAGTATGTGAGCACTTACATGTTGTGATGCAGAAACAGCTGAATATTGAATCATTTCTATAACATAACATTTAAATTAGACTAGATACACAGTTATGAGGAATCCATAAGAATCCTGCACTACCTGCATTGAGTTCAAGCTTTGTGTTAATTGGAAAAATCCTAACAAGGAGTTCTAAATTAGCGATAGAAATGTATTATTTTTCAAATCTGGCAACTCCCAGTAGCTTCACAAACAAGCCGTCAGTCATCTTTATGTGGAAGCCATATTCCATGAGTATTCTTTGAGCACCTGTTATACACATGGTAGTGTGTACTCTGAAGGATACCGTGATGTGTATGATGACCTTTACCCTAAAGAAATGGAGTCTTGTGGAGATCAACCATGCATACAAAACACATAACACAAGTAGGAAGTGACGTGTCATGAGGGAGGTACAGGAAACCGTGCTGTGAGCATTCAGAGGCGGAAGACACCACTGCTCACTGTGGGTGAGAGCATCAAGGAGAAGACAGCATCTGAGCCAGGCCATGGAGGATGTGGAACGCGGATATGCCAAGAAGTAGGGAAAGATACTCCGGGCACCCTCCTGAGTATCAGCCCTGAGGCAGGAGGGAGAAATGTCTGCAGCACTCACTAGGTGGTGGCTCCCAGTTGGCAGGGACTGAGCTTTGGCCAATATTTTATTCCCAGTTTGAAACATGGATGGCACACAGAGAGTGAATGAATGGGCTATGAGCTTCCTGCAGAGGGGAGCTGAGATGAGATATGGTCTCTTAATAAAAATGTCTGAGGCCTTTTTATTAGGCTCACATGCCCTCTTACAGCCTGTCTTCTAGGGGAAGAATGTGAGTAGGCAGATGAGTATGGGGCAAGGGCCAAGTTGCTGGCATATTTAGTGCAGTATCAGCCAACTGGGAGCAAAGTGAACACGATCTCAGTGAATGGGCAGGAGGGTTGATGAGCCTCCTTCCCTGGAAAGGTGGTGCTGACCAACCACAAGCGGAGGAAACCGCAACACAGGACCGTGAAGCAGTCTTGGGGGTCAGCGATGGAGGCTCGTCTGGCTCTGTGGCATTGTGGCTGTCTTGGCTTTTCTTTTTCTATGGCCCACTTTTCCCCAGAGACATTTCTCTCCCATCTTTGACAACCTGGGAGTGGGAAACTGTCCACCATGCCCCCAGATTGCCAAGTCCTGCAGCTGCTGTGAAGGGACAGAGTGCCAACTTTAGGCTTCCTGACCTTCCTCCAGTTCTGCCTCGGGCCAAACCTGTGCCAGGGGCTGAGGCAGAGCACTCAGAGCAGCTGTCCAGTGTTAGGACCTGGGAGGGAGGTGCTGCTCGAGCAGGGCAAAGCAGAGAATGGCTTGAGGAGAGGCAAAGCCTCCTAAGTCCTGTTCAGACACCCCCCTGGGCTGCTGTGTTGCTCAAAGTGGGTGCAGTCATCCTTAGAGCGAGTAAGCGGGGGGAAGGTTAAGTGGACACAACCGAAGAGGGAATGGGGCACAAGTGACTTCCTATTTTGTCCCTAGATGCGGGATAGTGCCGGACTTCTGGGCGCCACAAATGCTCCTTTTCCTGAAGACATAACCCAAGGTGAGCCACCCTCCTAGCAGCCTGTGCGTTCACCCTGGAGCCTGGCTGTCCTGCCCCTCCCATTTGTTCCCACTCCACCGGCTGCGGGTAAGTGCTTGCTGGGTGTGCCAGGACTCCTGTGTAGTGAAGTGCCACGTGAAGCTTTAATAACTCCAGACCTGGCACTTCAGAGGAGTGACTGCAGCTCAGTGCCTGCCGTGGAGGCCTACGTCAGCCCACATCAGGGCCGAGCTGAGCCTTTACGATTTATGAAAGCTGGCAAGTTTTATTTTGTGACTTTCACTTTTCCATGTGAGGATCTGAGTTTTTAGGTTATAGGTCAAAGGGCCAAATCATGGCCCTGAGACCAGTGATCTTTCATTGCCTCCGTTATCACTGAAGGGGTGCCATCTGCCTACCGGTGAGGCCACAGCTCTGTGTTCTAGGCTAACCTAAAGTTAGACCAGGACTCCCTTCTTCCCATTTCAGTCAGAATTTCCTGCCCATTTTCCTCAGTTTTCTAGCCCAGCCCAGCTTCTCTCCGTCTTTGGATGTATTTAACCAGAGTGTCTCATTCTCATGCCCTCATTAGATAGTGACTTGTTCCCATGGCAGCAGGTGCTCCTCCTCTCACTCTGCCAGGTTTGTCCACTCCTGGGAAGCCCCTCTGGAGAGCTGGGACACCTTAGGGGATTCTGTATTTGGGCTAGAGGACCAAGAATATGAAGGCTCTTGTCCTACTGGGTAGAAAGGCAGATTGGAAAAGTTTGTCTGGTGGGATTCCCTGGCCTAGGTAGTCATGCCACACCCCACCCCATTGGCATCTCTTGTGGCAGCTCTGTGAGCCTCAGGGGTAGAGGTGAGGGTGTCTCTGGCAGGGAAGGGCACATGGAACAAGCCCAGACTAGAGCAAGACCCCACCAGTTGGCTTAACTCAAGCCAGACCTAATTGTGGGGGTGGGTAACAGGTTGGGTGAAGGAGGATGCCCCTGGAGACAGAGCTAATTATATGCAGTACACATAGAACCTATCTTCATGTGGCCTGAGAAGGCTTGGGGCTGGGCAGGTGTGCCCAGGACAGTAGCTGCCTGTTCCCCAAGGTGGCACACACTGTTGTGTTGTTCATCTCTTGGTTTAGCAGACCGGCTCTCGTCTGATGAAGGACTCAGGAAACCTTCTCTATAGCTTCCACCTTACTGGCACCTCTGCCAGGTGCCCCCTCCATCCCTGTCTACGGTCTCTTTGTCTTAGCATCCAAAAAGTCCCTGTGCTAGGCTGAACTTTGCCTCATCAGAATATCTACATTCCTGCCAACCTCAAGCTCTTCTACACAGAAATGGGAAACTGGGAGAGGGAGCTGAGTGTCGGGAAAGAGGAAGGAGTTTGGGGGCAGCAGGTGGAGTTATTTAGGGGTCAATGGGTTGCTCAAGCTGGTAAGCAGAGATCCCCCCACCCCAGTACTGCTGGGTATCCACAGGGCAGGTGGAGCTTCCTAGAGTATGGCCTACATGCTCTCCCAGCAGCCACATCTGCAGCAGGAGGCCCCTGTTGCCCCACCCACCACCCTGTGCAGCCTCCATCCACCTTAGCCCTGCTGTTTCATCTCTTTCCTCTCCCTCCACCCCTGGCCCACCCACACCTGAGCTACTGAGGAGCCATCTTGGCCTGCACACTGTGGGACTGGTGCTCCAGGGCAGATACCTGATTCCTCTCCTCTTGCAAAGGAAAAAGGACTCAGATAAGAGAGAAGGTCGGGTCAGGAAGAGGCTGTGTCCAGGCTAAGTGCGAAGGCACCAGGTTGAAGAGATGCTATCAGAGCAGGACTGTTAGGTGCCAGTTCGCTTCAAGGGCCTGCTGATCCCTAGGATGGTTGTGGAGCAGGTGAGGCTGGTCTGAGGGAGAAGCTATCTTTAGAAAGAGAATCCTGCTCCAGCCGGACTCCTGTTTGCCTGTGGGCCTGTGAATGGTGCATTTGACAGGGTGGCTGGGATACAACTAAATCCATTCCTTTTTCTTACAGTTCCTCTCTCTTGAGTCTTGGGCTGCAAACCAGCCTCTCTCCTGCTAACTTTCCCATTTCTTCTGTTCTCCAACTCCTAGGTGTAAACCTTACTTTCCACATTTCATCAGTTACCAAATTCTGATAGCCTTCACAAAAGGATTGCCTTTTATTCCCACTTCCTCCACCCAGCCCGAGTCCCTGCTCCCAGGCCAAGGCTACCGTAACAGCCTCCTAGCTGGTCAAGCCCTTCAGTCTGTCTGCAGCATCATGACTGGATTACTCTTGAAGTATTGCATCCCTCCATAGCTGTCACTCCCATGTTTAGAGCCTTCCGTGGCTCCCCACGGCCTGCCAAGCACTGGGCAGACTCTGCCCTTTGGCTCAGGACCTTTCCCACTCTGGCACCAGCCTACTTTTCTGGCTTTGTCTCCCTGAATGTTCTAAGTTTGCACCTTTCACTCAAATCAAACTAGACTACTGACTGTTCCTTGAAAACACTTTTCCCACCCCTTCACCTTTGCTCATGCTGTACTCTGTCTAGGAGGGTCCCTGCGCCCATTCATTTATTCATTTTTAAATATCTATTGAGCACCTTCTTTTTATTTGAAAAATTTCAGACCTACAGAAATGTTGAAAGACTAGTACAATGAACGTATATATTTACCCTGTGTCTAGATTCACCCATTGTTAGGCTTTTGCCACATTTCTTTCTTTTTTCTCGACCCATTGAAAATAAGTTGCAGGCATTAAGTTACTTCACCTCTAAATATTTTGGCTCATATCTCCTAATCATAAGGACACTGCTTCACATAAGCACAATGTCCTTTTTAAAAGATTGTGGTAAAATATATATAACATAAAATTTACTACTTTAATCATTTTAGGTGTACAACTATGGCACTATATATATTCACAATGTTATGTAGCCATCGCCATTATCCATTTCCAGAACTTCATCATTATGAATAGAAACTCTGCACCCATTAAACATCCCGTCCCCCTGGGAATCTCTCTTCTACTTCCTGTCTATAAATTTGCCTATGTTTTGACTTCCCATAGGATGGAATCATACAGTATTTGTCATTTGGTGTCTAGCCTGTTTCACTTTGCCTAATGTCTTTCTTCAAGATTCATCCGTGTTGCAGCATGTATCAGCATTTCAGTCCTCTTGAAGGCTGAGTAATATTCCACATTTTGTTTAGCCATCTATCTATTGATGGACCCTCAGCTTGTTTCCACCTTTCAGCTACTGTGAATAATGCTGCTATAAACAATGGTGTACAAGCTGTTCGTCTGTTTGAGGCCCAGCTTTCCATTCTTGTGGGTATGTACCTACAAGTGGAATTGCTGGTCATATGGTAAGTCTGTGTTTAACTTTCTGAGGAAACACCAAACTATTTACATAGCAACCAAAAAATTTCACAATGATGCAATATTATCATCTAGACTACTGACCATAATTACATTTCTCCAAATATCCCTAGATTTTCCATTACAGCTTTTAAAAATATTTGATTCAGGCTCCAGTCAGGGATCAGACTGCATTGGGTTGTCATGTCCCTTGATTCTTTAGTCTAAACAGCTCTGCTTTTTACTTTCTCATGACATTGACACCTTTGAAGAATCCAAGTTAGTTGTCCTTTAGAATGTCCTTCAATTTGGATTTCTTTAAATATTTCCTCATAATTAGATTCATGTTAAACCTTTTTGCAAGAACACTGTGGAAGTGATATGTTCTGTTTCATTACTTTGGTCATTTAATATCGCTTATCCCGTTAGTGTTGAAGCTGAGTTTGAATACTTGGTTAAGATCTCTCCATTGTCAGGGAACCCTTCTCCCTTCTCAGTCATAAGTAATCTACTGGGTGGTAAATTGAGGCTGTGTGAGGGTATCCTGTCCCCAGCAGTCTGTTCATTGTTGGTTTCATATCAAGTAATGATGTTTGCCTAAACTATTTATTTCATCCCGTTTTCAAAAATTATATAATTCCTTCTGTGCTTACTGTGCACTTAATGTAACAAGCTGCTATTCTTCAGTCAAGAAGAATTTTCCCTTGTCTTTTTTTAGCACCACTGTAGATTAATTTTTAAAGTATTTTAGTTCAGTGTGTTTAAGCCATCACCATCATTATTCTTTTAGAAGCTCGAATTTTCCTATATTTGGCCAGCGAGAGTGGCTTCGAGCTGGCCCTAGTCCTTGTGTCACATCACCAGTCTTTGAGCACTTCACTGCTTTCCAGCACAATGTAATGTTCCAGTTGCACCTGGTGCTTCCCCTTCCCAAACCTGGAATCAGCCATTTGCCCAGAGAGCTCTAGTTTCTTTATGTGGAGCAAGATATTTAGAAACTAAGGTCTAGGTTCTAAGTGTGCTCATTGCTACTAAGGTTTTATTGCTTCTAGACCTTTTCAAAGGACAGAGAATGAAAAGAAAAAAAACTTTAATCATTGAGTTCTAGGACTTCTGTTTCTGACCATGCCAGAGCCCTCCCATTATAAACCTGGGTAAAATATATAGAGCAACTATTAGTAGGCTTTAAACAATAAGGAGGACTGTGAATACTGTGAGAAGGAAAACGCTTAAGGTGGGGCCCAAGCAGGCCTCAACAGTTCTGCGGAGTTGATAAGGCGGCAATCAGAGTGGGAGCAGCTGGAAATCACAGGGCAGGGTATCAGGAAGGTGGGAGCTGTGCCGGGGCTGGGGGGATGCCAAGAAGTCCATATGTGGGTTCCCTGTGGGTCCTTAGCTGCAGACTGGGCTGCACACGTGCAGGGTGAGAGCTGGCAGAGAGTCGCTGCTATGGGGTTGGGAGTGGAAAGGCTGTACAAGAGATCAGATCATACAGTGCTGGGAGAACTTGCACTCTGGCCTAGCCAGGGTGAAATACTTTCATTAATACTTTGGGTATTGATTGGCCTGAGACACTAGAAAGGCCATGCCTTGGGATTAAGGACCACATCCTGGAGCAGGGGTCGGCAAATCATTGCCTACCCAAATCTTGCCCACTGTGGGCCAGATACAGCCATGCCTACCTATTTGTCAACACGTTGTCTGTGGCTGGCTTCGTGCTGCAGTGGTAGAGCCCAGTAGTTGTGACAGAGACCATATGGTCCGAAAAGCTGAGAATGATTTACTGTCTGTCTCCTTACAAGGCTCAGCTGGTCGCTAACTCCTTCCCAAGAGCAAAGGCCACTCTAGACCTGGCCTAATGATTCCTGAAACCGAGTCTCGAAATGCTCAGGGAGAACTGCCAGAAGTGAATCGTCTGCCAGAACAAAGCTCGGCATTCTTTAAAGGAAGACATTATTTCCTAGACAATGTCTAGCATATAACAAACAATCATTAGTCATTCAAGGAAAATATGACCCATGACCAAGAAAAAAGTCAGTGGAAACATGCCCTGAGATGATGCAGATGTTGGAATTAGTGTACAAGGGCTTTGAAGCAATTATTACAAATATGATTAAGAACTTAAAGGAAAATATGGTGGCCTTAATGGGGAATCTTAGCAGAATAATTGAAACTGTAAACCAAGAACCAAACAGATGGGAAAATCCATTGTATGGGCTTACCTGAAGATTGGAGAAGGCTTAGCGGAAGCAAAGAGCATGAGCCTGAGGACAGGTCCTAGAAATGATCTCATCCGAACATCAGAGATAAAAATATTGAATATAAATCAACAGTGCCTCAGTGATCCGGGGAATGATATCAAGCAGTCTAATGCATGTTTCTGGAGTTCCAGGAGAGGAGACAGAGACTGGGACAAAAAAAAAATACTTGGAGAGAGAATGGTCAAAAAAATTTCTGAAATTTGATGAGAAACATTCACTTACAGATTCAAAAAGTTTGGCAAATCACAAACAGAATGAGCACAAAAATATCACACCTAAACGAGGTACCTTACCACCAAACTGCTGAAAACCAAAGGTTAAGATATTTTGAGAGCAGCTAGTGAAAAAAGACACATTATATGTAGAGGAACAATGGTGTGAAAAAGTGGAGGCTAGAAGACAATGGGGTGACAACTTTAAAGTGCTGACCAAAGGCGAGTTTCAACCTAGAAGTCTGTAGCCAATGAAAATGCCTGTCAGAATGAAGGAGAAATAAAGACATTTAGGAAAAAAAGATGAGAGATTCATTGCCAGCTGACCTGCACTATTAGAAGTGCTGAAGAAAATTATTCAGGGTGAAAGGAAATCTGGGAACTCGGATCTATCTGTAGGAAGGAATTAAGATCTAAAGAAATGATAAATATTTGGCTAACTATAAAAGAATGGCTTTCTTCTTCTCTTAATTTCCATAAGACAGACAATTGTCTGTTTATAGCAAAAGTAATATTATTAAAAGATACAGTTTATGATATACAGGAATAAAATACAATAGCACAAAGATTGGGGAATAAATTTGTATTATTGTAAGGTTCTTATGTTTGTGAAATGTGAAGAAGTTCAGTTAGACTGTGATAAAATAGTGATGCATATTGTAATTTCTAGAGCAACCATAAAAAAAAGAGGTATAACTAAAAAGGATATAAAATATATTGATTTTATTTACTATAAAATACTGACTTATAAAATGAAATTCAATATTAATTCCATTCCTGAAAAAAGGCAGGAAAAGAAGAACTGAGGAACAAAAGAATATGAGACAAATAGAAAAGAAACAGCAACAAGACAGACTTGATTATGGGCTGAATTATTTCCCCCCTGCAAATTCATATGTTGAAATCCTAACCCTCAGAGCCTCAGAATGTGACTGTGTTTGGAGATGGAGTCTGTCCAGAAGTAGGAAGTTAAAATAAGGTCCTCAGAGTAGATCCTACCATGATGACTGGGGAGGGAGTCTGGATACAGACACGTGCAGAAGGAAAAGAATACGAAGACACAGGTTGAAATCGGCCTTTTACAGACCAAGAAAAGAGGCCTGGAAAGATCCTTTCCTCTTCCTATGTTTTGTTTTTCAAATATATATCTTATTTCCCCTTCCTTCTTACACAAAGGTAGCATACTATGTATTTAACAATATTTCCTGGCAATCACTCCATATATCAGCTAGCTGAAATTGCCTCTTCCTTTTTATAGCTGCATGGTATTGCATTGGGTAGGTTTATATAATCAGTCTCCATGGAAAGGAACTTAGGTTGTTTCCAATATTCTGTGATTAAAAATAATGCCACAGCGAATAAGTTTGTGAATATGTTGTTATATTGTTTGTGGAAGTGACTCTCTGGCGTAAGATCCTAGAGTTGGGATTGCTGGGTCAAAGGGCAAATGTTATGTTGTCTTATTAGTACTACCAAATCCCCTCTGTAGAGGCTACCCATTTTGTGCTCCCACCTGTTTCCCCCAAGCCTGGCCAACAGATTTTTAGCTTTTTTACCCAAGTTTTTTAGCTTTTGCCAATCTTAGTTTGAGTGAGGTTGGGCCTCTTATCATATATTTAAGGATAGACTGAAAACTCTTCAAGAACTCTCCAAGGTGTATATTCCACATTGTACTCACACTAACAAGGGCCCCAAATGCACTTGTTAAGTGAATAGGGAATGGACTGGTTGGACTTACACTGGACTCATCGCGTTTGGACGCTTGTGAAACCTGTCGCCATGACAAGTTGACTCCCGTCCCGGGTAGGGCAATGCCAGGTGCCTGGCAGAGATCAAGTAAAAGAAGAAATGGGCCTTCTAGAGAGCCAGTCCTGGATCTTCCCCCTGCCAGGACCCTACCATAAGGACAGGTAGGAGACGGTTCTCTCCTGCTGGAATGTTGTAAGAAGGGTGTAGTATCAGGAGACCCGACCCCTGCACAAAGCCAGTACAGTACATGACCCAGTAAACCTTTCCCCCGTAGGATTGCTCTATTCTTTTTAGTATTTGTGAAATACATCAACATTTTCCTATTGATTGATTGATTAAATAGTAGTAATACAGTTACATAGTTCAAAATTCAGAAGTACTATTCAGTGAAAAATTTCCCCTTATTCTTATTTCCAAGCCACCAAGTTACCTTCCTCTCAAAGGCAACTAATCGTATCAGCTTATTGGGTGTCCTTCACTGTATGCATAATACAAGCAAATACACACACACCTTTGCCCAAATTGTAGCATATTATGCACACTGTTCTGTAAATGTTTTTTTTCCCACTTAGCTGTATATTTTAGAGATCCTTTTCTCTACCAATACATAAGGCATTTCCTGGAACTTTCTGCAGTACAGTATCCATCATGTGCTATAACTTACTTTATAGTGCCTTATCAATAGACATTTAGGCTGCTTGTCATCTTTGCTATTACAACAGTGCTATAACAATGTTACCGTTAATGTATAATAAATAATAATGCTATAATAAAAATGTTATATTACACATAAAAGTGTATCTGTAAGATAAATTTCTAAATATGAGCTGAAAGGTATATGTACATTTGTAATTTTGATAAATAATGCCAAATTGGTGTTCTTGGAGTTGTACCCAAGGACCCCTTTGCATCCTAGATACGATGCTTGCCTCTGCTCTGCATCTGAGTGGCCCTCAGATGAGCATTTGGCAGGCTGGCCCAGTGCAGGCACAGGCTTCAAAGCAGAATATGTAAAGGAATCCACTTCTGAAGTTGGCTGCTTTGATGCCTTCCTTGCTGAGAAGGCTCTAGGCAAAGATGGCTCCTGTCATCAAGGCCACATAACCCTCAGGAAAAGTGACTTATAGACCAGATTTCACTGGAGTTTAGACTGGCCTTTACAACTGGACATAGATGATCTCACAGGCTAGAAGGACCAGCAGACTAAACAGCAGGTGTGAATGTAGTGGGAAGGTTCTGTCAGCTTTGAGTGCTTACTAGGTAGCCGACCCTGTGCTAGGTACACATGCCAGGGATAAAACACCCTAGCAGTGGAGGCAATGAACTCTATTACTGTAGCAATGTGACCTGCTGCAATACAATATAAACAGGTTACCACAGGGACAGAGGAGAAATCCTTAGCTCTTTTTAGGGAAGGCTGCACAGAGAAACAATATGCAAGTCCTTGCAGGACTAGGAGCCATCAGAACCTCTTGGTGAGGGGATGCAGGCATTGATCCCAGAGGAGATTTCTAAGAAAGGCCTTTTCCTTCCAGAGACAAAGTAGGGCTCAAGAAGGATCGGGAATCTTGTCCACTTTGTGGAACCCCCTTCTCATCCTTAAATACCCAACTATAGGAAGTCTGAGTTCTCAGTGTCACGTTCACACCAGTCTTGTGGCAGTGTTTGAAATTCACTTGCACGTCTTCACCGCCTCTCTTTCCTACCGCAGTAAGCTCTTAGAGCTCTAGATCTGGGGTTCTGATCATTTGCATCTTCCATGACTTGCACAGAGTTATCGTTTCCTAGGTGAGGGCTCATGTGGATAAACTAGAAACCTAGCTGCAGAGAAAACTAGCAATCACGTCGAGGATCCCCTAAGTCCTAGAGGTGGTGTTAACCCAAATCCGCCTAAAGCTGGCACTGCTGTAGCTTCAATCTACTTCAAGAGTAATTCAGAAACCTGTTACTTTCCCTCGTTTGAGTTTCTTGGTAAATTATCTCCTCAAACCTTCATGCTACTAGTGAGTGTCTGAGTTTGAAGGTGGATAAATGTTGCCACATCTGAGTCAATAAAGAATGAGTCAGCGTGGCCCTCATCAGTGGGTGTGGCACTGGGAGTTACTGACAGCTGGGGATGCCAGAGAGCTGAAAAACAGGGACAGAGGGAAACAGGAAATAGGGAGACGGAATTGGGGTGAGTCAGCCTGTCGCCTTTCCAGATCCTCCTAGATAGCTTCCTTGACATCTTGAGCGTCACACCAGGCCCTCCCTCCTGTGACGTCTCGGGACCCTACTGAACCCTGCTCTACCTGGGCTCTCCTGCCACTCTGACGTGCTCCCATCTTGTTTCCTGGTCTTCCACCTTCTTCTAGAGAGCATTTTCTCCAGTGCCATCCTTGATCCTGCCTTTGTGCCCGGGCCTGTCTCTCTCAGAGAATCATCCATGCTCATGGGCTCAAGTGTCTGTCCTGTGCAGATTGTTCTGGACACCATACTCTCCCCCGACCTTCTGCTGGACTTGACTTCCAGGTTACCACTGCTCACTAGAAACATCTATGCCACTGGGTGTCCTGTCATCATCTCAAACTAAACATGCGTGAAATCAAGCCTGTCTCTCCTCCCAGTCTCCATTTTCCTGCTCACAGCGTCAGCATTCTGTCACCTACCCAAGCTCAAAACCTGAGTCAAATTTGATGCCGCCTCCCCATTCTTCTCTTCCCAAACACAAGTCCTGTTAACTTCCTTTGCAATATCTCTTGTAGCTCTTTGTCCTTTGTGTTGTTCTCTGTCCAGGGTCTCAGCACCATGTCTTAAATATTTAACATCACCCCACTTGGCAGTCTTGCCTGCAGCTACTTGCCTGTCTCGTCTTTCTTCCAGACCTGGTCAAATGATGGTCCAGAATGATTATTTTTCTCCCGTCTCTCTCTCCTGCTGAAAGACCTTCATGTGCTGTCACCACCGTAGATAAGTCCAGGCTCCTTTGTCTCAGGCCCAAGAACCTGTTTTTGGTCCCAGTCCACCTCACTAGCATTACCCTGCATGATATGAGTGCCGGCACCAATCCTGTTCCAGATACTGACATGCTGTGTGACTCTGGGCAAGTTCTTAGCCTTGCTGTGTCAGAATTTCCATTTCAGAGTCACTTTATAAAAAGTTTACAATTATTTCTAGGGTTGTGGTGAGGATAATGGGCACTTAAAACAGTGCTGGTTACGTAGTAAGCACTGAAATGCTAGCTTCTTGTCACGCCGGTTTTCGTGCAGCATCTATGGCGGTCTGCACACTTCTACCCTCAGTGTCTGCCTCTCCGCGTCGCCTCTGCTGAGCTCCGTCCCTGAATGAGCCTACAATACATTTTTCTCTGCCTGGGCCCTTATTCACCCTCAAGGGCCACTGACTCCCATTTCCTTCTGCTAAGCATGTGTGGCGCTTTCTGCCGTGCTGCCCGGCTTGGGCAGGGTAGGGGTGGGGGGCCTGTCAGAGTTGAGAGGCCACACGTGGTGCATCTTCCTGCAGCATTCGTTCTGCTTGGTAACTTCATCCATTTTTATGCTGCAGACATAAAACTACTCCAGACATATCATGGAGCAGAATGCTAAATTAGCCAAAGGTTTTTAAGATAAAATACACAACTACTAAGAATATTCAGAATGGAGGTATCTTGGGTCACCCCCCAGCCACAGCGGGGAGTCTGCATTCGGAATGCAGTGGAAGGGCATGCAGAGAACGGACCCGGATGGAGAAGGAGCTGGTGCAGGGGACCAGTGCAATGGGGGTGGCCTCCCTGTGCTCAGGGCCCCTGCGGTGAGGGGCCCTTTAACTGCGGTGGTGCCGCTCTCTCCTTCCTGAGAACTGTGTCTACACAACTCCACTGCCCTGAGGTGCCCCTTGTATTACAGTGTTCTTTTTAACTTTCCACATGGGTAGGTCTTATCTCTTCAACACCATCCTCAGCACCTAGCATGCAGGTTTGGGGCAGAGAAGCAGGGGGCACAGGTACAGGGTGCCACAGTGGGAAGGCAGACCTAGGTGTGAGGTGGGCCTCAGTGTTCACTGACCGAGCGAGTTGCCTTTCCTCGCAGGCTCAGTTCCCTTACCTGTGAATGGGGGATAACACTTACCTAGTGAGACTTTCTGAGAAATCAACTAGATGGCAATGGAGGTGCTGAGTTCAGCACCGCAGAGGGCCCAAGGGCACTTCGTAAACATCAGATTCCTCCCAGCCACGCCAGGCTCTCAGCGAACAGCTGACCCTCCACTGTTGCCACTCCCGCTGCAGCCGCCTACCTGCACCTACTCCCACAACCCCATGCTTCCCCTCCTGTCGCAGTGGATGCCTCCATCTGAGGCCACCCTTTCGCTGTGTACTAGTGCTGGCCCTTCTTACCTTCACAAAGACCTCACTCACACAGCAACACCAGAGTCCCTCCCCACTGGGTGGCTCCCACTGTGTAATCATGCTGCATTATTACTCTACCTGAAACAAAAGACGAGACAAGACAGCAAAGGAAAACCCTCTCTGGATCCCACATCCCTTCTGGTTACCGCTCTCTCTCTGTGTTCCCTTCATAGTACAAAGTCCCTGAAAGAACAGGCTGCCCTGTGCCCACGTGCCCTACCCTCCCTCTGAGCCCACTCCAGGGGCTCCTCCACCCCGCTCCACGGAGCCGCCTGCCTCCAGGGACCTCCACCTTGCCAAGCCCAGTGCGCTGTTCTCAGGCTTCACTTTACTGGCCTCCCAGAAGCATCTGAGACCTTGAAACACCTTCTGCCCAGGCCTCCAAATCCTACGCGTTCTGGTTTTCCTCCAGTCGTGCCTCTCCTTAGTCGCCTTTGCTGCCTGTCCTCTCCCTTGCCTCTAAGCGCGGAAGTCCCAGGGGTATCCTTGGACCACTTCTTGTCTCTACACGCACTCAGGTACTCCCATCCTCACTCACAGCTTTCAGTGCCATCTAAAAGATGTCTAACTTTACATCTCAAACCCCGAGCTGTCCCCAGAGTTCCAGACTTGCATATCCACTACCTACTCCCCGTCTCCCCTTGGGTGTCACAGACTTCAAATCCAGACCATTCATTCCCACCCTATCCTACCCTTCCCAGTCTTCCCCATCTTAGCAATGGGAACTCTGTCCTTCCAACTGCTTAAGCCAAAATCTTTGGAGTTACCCTTGGCTTCTCTCTCTCTCTCAAACCTCAATCACTGTTGGTCAGCTCTCCCATCAAAATATAGAAAGAATCTGGCTGCTTCTCCCCACCCTCATCTCCCCACCCTGGTCCAAATCACCATCGCTGTTGTAAGCCTGACCCCCAGAGCCTCCCAAGCGGTTTGCCTGCCTCTTCTTTCCTCAGCTCCACAACGCATTCGCCATCAATAGCCAGTAATGTTTTCAAAACGGAAGTTTGATTATGTCATTTATTGATTTAGAACCCACCAGTGTCTTCCTCTGTCACTCAGAATAAACTGCAGACTCCTTATCCTGGCCTGCAAGGCCCTATGGGACCAACCTGCTACCTCGCTGGCTTCATCTCCCACCACGCTTCTCTTGCTCCCTCTGCCCTGGCCGCGCTGGCCTGTTCCCCGACTGGGCTGGGAACACTCCTGCGTGGGCGAGTGTGTGCCTGCTTCCTTCAGTCTGGGGCACTCATGTAGGTGCAAGCCCCACTCCCATCCTTCTTGCAGGTCTCTGCTCAAATGCCAACCTGTCACAGAGCCTTCTCTGACCAGCTCCTCTAGCACCCGTGGCATTCTCTGACTTCTAACCTTAATTCTACACTGACCACCACTTGACATATTTACAAGTTTGTCTCCCTCCATCTCCTCACCACTAAGAACACCCAAGAGGACCTCTAGAGCCTGGCACATAGCAGGTGCTCAGCAGACGGCCAGGGTCATGGTAGAGGTGGGAAGAACCTGATGCTCATGGTCCCTGGTCTCTGTGCCAACAAGTACCTGCTGGTGCTTCTGGGCAACTTTGCACAACCTTTGAAGTCTTCAGTTCCTTCCCTGTATCATCTACCTTAATGGGTTTTTTGGGAAGTTTTGAGATAATAATTTCATGTATTTGAGGCATGGTCAGTGCTCAACAGCTCTTTAGGCCTTTTTCCAAGGAGTTAATAGTGATGTTTCTCTGTGCCCCAGGATGGAAGACTGATACATCAACTGAAGGCGACTACATAAGGAGGACTAATTCCCTCTCTATGGCACACCGTCCCAGGGTCCCCTAAGCAGTGTTTTTGGCCTGGCTGGTTCTCCTCCATCCCAGCACTGTCCAGTTCCCCACCATCTCTGAGCAGGTCCTGTGAGTGGAATGATCCCCCAACCCTGCTTTGGGTCCAGGTGGACTCCATGCGGGAAGCAGAGGTGCTTGCTGGGAATGTGTAGGTCTGCCTGAACCTTATGAGCTGTGGGGCCCTGGATCCTCCTCTGACAGAGGAGCCATTTTTGTGAAGTGGACAACACTGGGCAGGCTGGGTGGCAGTCTGGCATATTTTCCCTGGCTGGTCAGTTAAGGTGACTAAAGAGTAGTTTCCCTCTGCACCACCAGGGGGCATCAAAGGTTGCTCAGCTTCTGTGAGGACTTGTGCCGGGGTCTCTTGAGGTCTTTCCTCCCTCGCAGGTCTAGGCTTAGGCAGCAGAAGAGCCGCATGCAGCTTGCAGGAAAGCAAGGTGCTGGCTCTCTCCCACCTATAAACTTGCTGGGTGCTGCCATCCCAAGCAGGGCCACATTAAGGGACTGGAGTTCGGGCTTCCAGGCTCAGTGTTCTTTATTGACGAGCATTAGTGAACCCCTTGCCCTGTGAGCTTAGCCAGTTCTGCCCTCAGATGCCCAGCCTTAGGTGGGGAGTGCATCTTTGCCTCTGAGATCATTCGCCTGAGTCTGGCTTTGCCTAAGGCTGTGCCTAGTTTGCCACTCCGTCCCCAGGACTGAAGTGGTTTGGTCTGGGAGGCATCGGAAGGGTCATGGCCAGGTCCTTGTCACTCTGAATGTAGGGCATACTGGACTTGAGCTGTGTCAGCTCTCAGAGGGGGCTCCAGCAGCCTGCTGGTTAGATGGGGGGCTGTGCTGCGGAGAGGTCGGATCCAGCCTTTCCTTCCCTGTGAGACTCCTTCCTGCCAAAGGTCCTCCAAGGCAAAGGTGAGCTGAACAGCAGCAACTGGTTCTTGTGTGCTAAGGTTCTTGGGTAGCCAGCAGGAGGTCTTCGGTGGTGCCTCAAAGAGGATAGAAATGCCAGAGGCTGTGTGTACAAGGACAGGTAGGAAGGAGGAACCAGAGAGGGCCAGTTAATTTGATCTGATTTCACCGGCCCCAGTTCTTCGCCACAGCTTATAAAGTTTGGCCAACCCCTCAGTACTGAACAGAGAGTCCTTGCGTTTTGGGTCCACCCTTCCCCACCATTAACTTAAAGATAAGAATTGTTAAAGCAACCTTCTGCCCTCTTGAGCCAGGCACCTTGTAGAACCTTCTTGCCTGCTCAGCAAGGACCCCCAAATCTTCAACCGTTTCTTTCTCAGATCAGGGCAGCCCCTACCAGAGGCCAGCAGGCTGGTGGTGCCTAGAGAAGGCCCTGGCTCCCATGAAAGCCCTCCGTGGCCTGTCTCTGACCTGCACTGGAAGCGGGGATCTCCAGGGTGAGTCTGCAGCACCTCACGCACTTCGGGGGGAGGCTCCAAGCCCAACTGCTCTGCCCGATGCCAGCGCTGCAGCCGTGTGATCCCTGCCATGGTGGGAAGAAGACGCTGGGGCCTCGTAGAGAGCAAGGAGGAGGCCAGGCTAGAGATGTGTGTGGAAGGGTGTGTTGGGATCTTGACACTGCGACAGTGCCTGAGAGGGTCAGGCACACGTTCAGACTGCGCAGGAGACGTGGGTGACAGGTAGGCTCCGGGGTGTGCGGCGGCGTTCTCACCTGTGCAGGGCCCATACTGCCAGGCCAGGTCAAACTGCCTGAGCAGCTCCAGCGCCGCTTCATCCACGCTCACGCTCAGGGGCTGGGTTTCTTCCCCTGCAACGACACGCTGGTCCTCAGGCCTGGTCCCCTGCCCCCCAACCCTCCCCACCCCTTTGCCTCTACCGTCCGCGGCCAAGACCGGTGTAGGAAGTAGAGGTCATACTTCCCTTTCCACTGCCCACGTCCTCTGTCCCCCGGCGTCCACTCCTCCCGCCCCCCACCCACACCTCAGAGACCTAGCTCTGGTGCCAGCTCCCCCTTGCTGTGCCCAGCGGGGCCCTCCCTCCTCTTCACTACAGGGTAGGAGTCAGTGATGAGCCGCTTCCTGCCCATGATGGCCACCCAGGCAGGCGGAGAAGGAGGCGACTGCGGGGAAGGAGAGAGAGAGAGAGGCCAGCGGGCACGAGAGGGACAGCTGCTGAGAGAGAGAGAGGTCTCGGGAAAGAGAGCGAGCCTGGGGCCAGCGAGCGGCAGACAGTGACCCAGACAGGGAGAGAGGAAGTCGGCGGGTTCCAGGGAATGACGCCTGTCCCCCACCCCCACAGGCACGCCAGCCGCAAAGGCCTGAGCCAATGGTAGGCCGCCTCTGTGCAGCGGGGCCCGACTCCGGCCAATGGCAGGCGCGCAGGCAGGGGGCGGGGCAGCTGCTGCAGCTGGGTCCCGGGGCTGAAGGGGTGAGGCCGGGGTGGGGGGACCTGTCAGGGCGCCCCAGACTGCAGCCCCTCCTCCTGCGCCCCCCGGCCCACGTCCCCCGCCGTGGAGCTACAGGGCGTCCCAGGGGACTTACCGAGCGTTATCCTCAGCCTCTCACTTCCCGTTTTCTCTTCCTAGGCAAATGTTCTTTCAGCCTCGCTAATCCCCGTGGCCGGTTTGTAAGTCCCCAGAGCCTAGCTGGAGCCTTCCACTCCTGCCCCTTGGCCCTCAGAGCGTGGGGGGGGGGCAGGTCTGGAGGTCCGAGGAGAGCCTGGCAATCCAGCGCCCTTCCCTGCTCCCACCCCACCCCCACCGGCCCCAGGAGACAGGGCTAGAGAAGCCCGTGGGGTCGCAAAGCCCCTTTCCCACAGCCGGCGCGCAGAGACACTGCCCACTCCCAGTCCAGGCAAGCGTCTGCCCTGTCGGCTCCCCCGGGCTTCCGCAGCCTAGCCCTGCCCGCCCTGCCAGTCAGAAGGATTCCACCCTGAGCAGGGGGCCAGAGTGTGTTTGGATCCCCACTTCTGCATTAGTGAAATCTGCCCTGTCTCGCACTAATGTGAGAGTGTGAGCAGAAAACACCAACAATAAACCTAACACTTATATGGCACTCATACTGTGCCAAGTACTGTTCTGTGTGTGCACTTTCCCACATGTTCACTCAACTAAAATAGATGTAAAATGATTCCTAAAAGTAGGAAGTGCCAATAATCACAGGCATTGTGGGGCCCAGTTAAACCACAGCCCCTGTGTGTCTCTCAGAAGCTCACAGGTTAAGGGCGCAGGCAGACCGGACACACAGGTTGTCAGTACAAGGATAAAATTCCTAACAGGAGGGGGAAAGGGTGGGTCCGAGATGGGTTGGACCATAGGGCTGGCTTAGCGCCTTCAGAAGACCTCCTGCAAGAGGCAGGCTGCTGTAAACAGTGTCTCTCAATTCTCCACCCATGACCTTTGTCCCTTGGGCTCCTGTCATGGCTGACTCACCCCTACACCCACCTCCCCCCTTCACCAACTTCTTGGCAGCAGGCGAAGAGTTGGTCAGTGGGAATCTGGGAATCAGCGCAGGGACCCGCCCAGCTCTAATCACCCCCCAGATCCCATCCAGTTCTTCCTTCCAGGGCTGTGAGTGCCTCCTCAGAGGCTAATGGCTTCCTCCCTCCCACTGCTCTGGAGCCTGGGTGCCCTGCATTAGGAGAAGGTTGGGCACAAGGGAGGAAAATCCCCTGGGGGTTGGACCTGCCAAAGGGGAGGCGCAGGTGCAGGAGCAGGCCCCATCTTCAGGGTCCCCTCCCTGCTCTCTCCATACACTTTCTTGAGGGGGGCTGAGTGGAGGAGCGAGGGTCACGGGTGCCCTGCACAGAGCTGGAGGGCCCTCCCCTCTGCTTTGGTGTTTGGGCTGGGACTACTCTAACACCCCGTCTGCCTCGTGGACTAAGTGGGGCCCACAGTGAGGGAGGCAGGGGCTCTGCTGCACTGCAGAGAGAAGCAGGAGGGCCCTCTCCAGGCCTGGGAAGAGCTTAGACGTGGGCTCTAGTCAGGCACTGAGCACTCTGTAGAGGGATGGTGGCCGGGCTCTGTGGAAATGACCACCCTGTCCCCAGAGGGGGTTCCCAGAAGTGTGTGGCACCCGACTCCTGAACCCACAGAACCCCGAGGGAGCAGGCAGCCAGGGGTGGGGCAGACCCCTCCTCATTCCTGGTCTGCCCCACCCCTGAAAGCTGATAGCCGTGGGGCCTTGCCACTGCCCAGGGAGCGTGAAATGGAGTGTGCCACTGGGTGGCCACCACGGCTCCTACTGCTGTCTGAGCTGATTCCCTCTCCCCTCTGGCACCCTGACCTGCTCTGTGGGCACTGTCTGTGCCATCCCTGCCAGCTGCCCCCCACCCAGCCTGGCCAGACCCTGCCAGCCTCTCCCACCCAGCCTGGAAAATGTCTCCCTTGGCCTTCAGCCTCCCCCAGCCCCAAAAAGGAGAATCAGGTAGTTAGCTCAAGTGCAGGTACCCTAGGGCTGGCCTTCTGGCCTGGAGTTGAGGGACCCTCCACAGGCACATCACCCTTCTCTCCTGGTCCAAGATCAAGACCCAAAGCTCAAAGGAGTTGGTTGGAACCATCCCTGCCCAACAGGCATCCTTCCCTGACTTGGCACCTGGATCCCTAAGGTATGCTGGCAGCCAGACCAGACCTTAACCTGCCCATCCTCGTCTTTTCTGTCTTTACCCCCCAAAGCTATCCACCCCTATCGTGTTCCTTCCTGGAACCCCTGTTCCTACTCAGGCAGCCTCCTGGCCTATCCCCAACACTGCTGTCCCTCGGGCCTGTCACAGTTCAGGCTTCAGGCTGGAGGGCCAGGCTAGAGGTCTGAATTGGGAGCTAAATTCTCTCTCCTTTGGGGAATTTCCTGAGATCCAGGCATAGGTTCCTGTGTCAGCCCTGACCTCCAGAGGCTGATGATGAGACTAGCAGGAGTGACCTTTACACCTTGGCCTAGGAACACTCAAGGACCTTGCTTCACAGCCAAGGCCAAAGATTTGGGGGATCCCAGGAGAAAAAAGAGAAAAGGGCTGGAACAGGAGCCCAGTACCTTCCTGAGGGCTGAGGCCCACTGCCAACTGCTCCAAGGGGAAGGGGGATTAGACCTGGGTAGTTCAGACAAGGTGCAGGACGGGGGGCCTCAGCACTGCACAGGGGCCCTAGGAGCCCCCTCTCTCCCCCAGTCACAAAAGGGTGTGTGGGGAAAGTCAGCCAAAGGTAGGAAGGTGGGGACAGGTGAGCACTCTCCCCAGCAGCCACCTACTCACATACCCTGGGCCCCGTTCCCCACTCTGTGGGCCAAAATTCTTTAAGGAAGCTTCTCTGAGTCCCTCACGACCCTTCCAGACCACCCCCTGCTCCCTGCCTGAGGTTCTCTGTCTCGGCGGGCTTAGGGAGTGGGAGCAGGTAGAAGGCAGTGTTCCCCCAGGTCTGGGTTTTTCTGCCCTGGACGTCTCTTCTGTCTTGTCCCAACCCCCCCACCACCAAACCTGCTCTCATCACCTCCCCTTTCACCTGGGCCATCCTGGCTCTGGAGAAGTTCTGGGGAGATTGGAAAAGGGCCCCCCTTCCAGCCATTCTACACCCTGGCCACCAGGTGTCAGACTTTGTCCGGCTGGGAAGAAGGTCCTGGTTAGTTCCCACCCCATCAGCCAGGCCTTGGTGATCAGGGCAAGATGGGGAGGCACCTAGAGGTGACCTCTGAACTAGGGAGACTGAGGGACCCTGAGGGTTGAAATGAGGAAAGGACGGGAGCTCTGGTTCCAAAACTCACAGTTACTCCCTCATTGGCCCCACCCCCACCCACTGACAAGGGCTTTGTCCACTGCTGGGAAACAGGAGAACCAGGCTGAGTCAGGGAGCTCAAGAATTAGAGGGACAAAGGAAGGAACAGTTGTGGCTCCGGAGAAGGGGGAGCTGAGAGGGAGCCACCCATCAGAGCACTCAGCCAGGCCTGGGTCGCTGGCCCTTGCCCTCTGGTTGAGGGGAACAAGGGCCTTCTTGGCCCTTCCCCATTTGGAGCGGCTGTGGTGAGTTGGGAGGGTGGGGGCGCGCATGCACTGTGTCTCTATGATGAGTGTTTGAATGAGTCTCCTCACACACCGAGGGAGCCCTAAGTCCCTTGGGTCAGTCTTTGCAAAGGCGGGAAGCAGCAAGGCATGACCACGCTTTTGCCACGCGCCTGTCAAACCCTCTTCTGTACCCTCTCCTATCCACCCCCGCCCCCCAGAGGTTGCTTCCGCCAGGTGACAGTTCTTCATGTTGGGGGTATCCTGTCAAATACAGGTGCATTTCCAGGCACCCAAGATGACACTGAGATTTCAAGTCCCCTCCGCGCTATCTAGAGATGGCAAAGAGGAGGGCCTTCTCTCCCTCCTTCCCCCTAGCCTTCCTGGAACAGAACTTCTAGAGAGAGGTCATACTCCCCCCATGACACTGCAGGGCCCCAACTATTCGAGGTTCTTCAGTTGACCTCCGCATACCTGGACCCCTGACTGTAAGGTCATGTTTAAGAGGTGGTACCTGAGAAAACCAACAAAAACTTACCACCTCTCAGGAAGCAGCTGTGGATGGAGCACCAATGACAAACTCATCCACAGAAAAGCCTGATGATCTGTCATTCACCAGGAGCTACCTGCCCAGGGCCCACAGTGCCAAAACCCAAAGGAGGGGCTCATCCCTGACGCCATCAGGAGGGAGCTATTTGCAGGCAGTTCAAGAACTCACACTCTGAAGTGCCCTTTCAGACTGGGCTCTCCTCTGGGTCCACCTCAACCCCAGTCTTGCTCCTTAGGATGCACCCTTTGCATCCTTAGCAGAAGTGAACTCCAGTGCTTGCCTAGCCTTTCCCTGGCTGCCCGCCTCCCTGTTCTCTCTGCTGCCCACCCTGCAGGTTCCATGCTCCACAAGGCTCACAGCCCCTCAGCAGCACGGTTCCTAGCCCTCTACAGTCTCTTGTTCCTGTTTCTCTGCCATGGCTGCTCAGCCTTGGGAAACGCCCGCTTTTCACTCTGTCCCCACCTCTGGCCACCTCTGGCTGGCCAGGAATGTCACGATCCATGCTGTGTAAGCCCACAATAGAGATGTGTTTGCTGATATCATCTGGTTCCACACGGCTGCCCAGCACCCTTTTTGATTCTCCTCTGCATATCCCTGGTTCCATTACCAAGCCTCTCCATGCTTCTCCAGTTGCTGCCCCTCACCCAGCAATGACCTGCTTAGATCTCTTCTGTTTGAAAAGAACAGAAGCAAAGCAGCCAAACAAACAAAAAGCCTTCCGTGATCCTACCATGCCCCCCACCATATTGCCTTTGCCACCGAACTCCTAAGGGAATGCATTCATTCCTTCTGCTTCCCTCTCACTGTCTCCTTCTCTCATCTCACTGTTTGGTATCAGCCTTTTAACCACTCTTGCGATCACTCACCTGATCCCAAAGCCAGTGGATTTCCTGTTTTCTCAGTTCTCCTGGGTCATCTGACAGCGGTGACCAGTGGCCTCCTTAAAACTCTCTTCTCAACTTCTAACACACTACTCTCCTCACACTCTTTAAATCAGTTTAAATCAAATTATCAAATATTTTAGTCTGTGCCTGGCCTTGCACTAAAACGCTGTAGGGATGCAAAGGTGAATAAATTGTGGAGCTTGCCTTCAAATCGCTTAAAATGGAGACAGACACACTTAACTGACCCCTGTCCTCCCCATCCTCCTAATCCCACCTGCCTGTTTGTGAAAAAGCACATACCCTGCACTGGGTTCGGAAATCCAGCAGTGACTTCAGGCACCATTTCCTCCTATAGGACTCACAGACTAGCAGGGCCCTCACCCAAGTAGATGATATCACTCCTTTTTTGACATCAGAGTATTTTGCCTGGGTCTTTCTGCACTTAATCAAATTCTGCCTTGGATTCTAGCATTTGTGGTGGGGTTGGGGGGGTCATAGTCCCTCCTCCAGATTGTTTTGTTCCATATAGTAATTGAACACTTTTGGGCTTGAGCCTGCTATGGGTGCTGGGATAGAGTGATGGGAAGATTCAGAATCAGCCCCTAAGAAGCTCACAGTACAGTCATGTGGGCTCTACCTTCCTCCTCTCCGCATTCCCTATAGCCCCTTGCTTGCTGCTTTACATTACAGGCTGCTACTCATTTTGCCCCTGCGTGGAGACAGTCCAGATGCCCTCCCCTTTCTATCCTGTTAGGCAGGAGGCAGGGTTTGCAGGTGCCCTGGCCATGCCTGGGCAGATGCCTCTGCCTGAAGAGCCTGGACCCCTCAGGTTGGGCATGATCCCTCCAACGTGGGCCAGGTGACTCAGGGACTTCAGCTAACTGCGGGGCACCCTGCCCACAGGCAAGTCCAATACCTCCTGCACCCACAGCGTGCCCCTCCCTCTTGCAGTGGCGCACACAAGACCTCCCAGCGTGTATTGCAGTTATCCCTTTGTCCCTTATCGACTCGGGTACGCTGGTCTTCTCTTCCCAGATAGATCGCAGTCTCCATAAGGGCAGGAGTCAAGTTAGGTCTTGGATTTCTTTTGGCTTTCCTGCAACCAGTTAACACTGTGATGAGCAGAAAATTAGGTCTTCAAAGTATTTGTCAATTGATTAACATCACCATCATTTGTTACTTCCACCACTTAAGGCACAGTCTCTAGGAGTCTCTTGAAAAATGTCCACGTATTATCTGGGAGCAGTTAGCCCATTAATTTACCTGGTGCCTCTTCTCTTGAGTGTCACATGTCAATATATCCCAAGTAATCTGTAATGACTAATCAATGCTGCTGTAGCCAAGCATCTTACCTATTGCTTACCTATGGGAAACTGGAGAATAGAGAGCTTTAAATAGTTTTCCCAAGGTCACTCAGCTAGTAGGTTATGAAACTGGGATCTGAGATCACATCATCCCTTGAATAGCATCTGTCCCATGCACTTGTGGTCCAATATGACTTTTTCTCCTTCCCCCTAATCTGCTGTTGGACAGAAAAAAATAGTCATAGCTGGGACTTGGGACTTGGCTGCAGTCTATGGCCTTTCCTAGGAGATCAAGCATACTTGGAAGGTGGGGGTGGCTGCTGGGGGCTCCACTGGCTGGCCACAGGTAGGGGTCCTGGCAAAGCTGAGGACTGCATGGCCAGGGCTGACCAACAGCACGAGAGGGGCAGACAGCTGTGCAGGGAGACAGACCGATGAGGCCACTAACATAATCCAGAGAGGTGAGGCAGACTGGGAGCCGGCTGCAAGAAGAGAGATAGGCAGCTGGCGAGGTGGCTGGGAGAACTAGGGAGCATGGCCCTGGCAGGGGCAGGAGGCACGGCTCTGGGTGCACCTCTTCCCGGTGGACAGAGGGAGAGCCACTTCTCTAAGCTCGTTGCCTCTCCTGAGCTAGCCCTTGGGCTTCCGGGCTCTAGACCAGCAGGCCTGGGAACTGGGAGGGGAAGGGCTGGGAGAACTAGTGGTAAGAAGCCGGAGGAGGGGCAAGGCCAGGCAAGGAGATAAAGTTTTGGGGCAAGCATTTTATTTGTTAATATAAGAATAGAAATTCTGCAATAAATATCATCTAATAAATAATATCTCCAAATAAATAAATATTAATACAACAAACTTAAGAGTCATGAGTGGGTGGTGCTGGGGGGCAGGGCCTGGGGGAGCTGCCCCCTACACCCTGAAATGCTACTGCAATGTAAACTTTCAGGAACTCCTGTGGCTGTGGCTATGGTTGCCCTCCCCAGCCTGGGCAACCCACAGATACCCTGGGAAAGAGGGCAGAGAGGAGGCACTGTGATGTTAGCAAGAAAATATGAAGCAAGGTCCTTTTGGTTAGCACCCTGTGCCACTGACTGTCTTGATGACCCCTGGGTCCGGTCTCTCCCTGTCCCTCTGCTTTCTGTAGAACCTCCAAGGCAGACCCTACCTCTTGCATTTTTAACCCCATTTCTTCCTGTTTGGACTTGCCACCATGTTTGTTTGCTGAATTGGATGTATTGTGTTATTTGGGGGTAGGGGAGCAATACCTACCTAAGGAGAGTAGGACAGCCAAAGGGCTTCACCCCAGAAAGGCACAGGCTGTGGGGGCTCCCTCCCTACCCTATAGGCATGCTTCCTGTAAGTGTCCCTTGAGGGGCTGGGTGGGCACTGGCAAGTGGTGGGCAGGAGGCAGGAAGATGTGAAAGCCTCTGCACCAACTTGAACCACTTCAGGCTCCCTTGAGCATTACTTCCCATGGAAATGGGATGGGGCCTATTGCACCTCTTTCTCAGACCTGCAGGACTTTGGGAAGCTGGGAGGGGATGGGCCTTATTGCATCTTACCCTCCTCCAAGTCCAGGAAGAGCCAGAGGCTCATGGCTTCTGTCTCCTGGTTCAACAAGTGTTGGCATATAGGTTTCTCCTTCCCAGATCCAGAACAGAGTTTAAAGAGGGAGAAGAGAAAAGAGGTGGTAAGGGTTAGAGATCAGAAGCCATGGGCCTTCAGGTGCAGGGTGACTGCAGCTGCCCGAGGCTGCATCTTCTTCTTGAGCCGGTTGAAGTCTTTGGCTGAGCGCCACAGCCAGGTCTGCAGCTCCTTCAGTAGCCAGAAGTCGTCCATCTTCTGGAGGAAGTCGCTGTGGGCAGGGCCAGGGGCCCAGGTGGGCTCAGTCCCAGGCAGAGGCTGGGGCAGCGGGTAGCCCAGAGCTGCCATGACACCCGCAATGCTGCCCAGCAGGCCCTGAAGGCTGGTGCAGAAGTGGGCCAGGCTGCGGCGCAGCTCGGCTGTGGCGGCCTGGCGGTTGAGGCCACGCAAATAGCATAGAAGGTGGCTATAAGCCTCGTAGTTCTGGGTCAGCCGCAGTTTGTCATTGAGGCTTCGCCACACATCCAAGTTGACAGTGGCCCTGGGCAGAGTCTCTGCCCCCAGCCGAGGTGGATTGAAGTCAGGCTCATTGAAAGGGGGGCCCAGGTAGTTCAGCTGTGAAAAGGAGAGGGGTGATGGGGAAGGAGGAGGGCCCGGCGGCCAGCTCACTGCTGCAGCCAGGAGATACCTGCCCCCAAAGCTGCCACTTCCTGTGTCCCCTGACACTGGCCCCATCTCCACACTAGGCCTCTCTCTTCACAGCCTCCCCTAAGTTTTTCCACGGATGTCATTTGCATGGAGGTGACAGTTGAAGCAATGGGAGTGATGAGCTCTCCCATGCAGAGGTGGAAGAAAAGGTAAAACACGCAGGAGATACTGGAGATGCTGAGGAAGGATGTGCTGACCGGCTGCGTAAGCAAGCCTTGGGAGAGTGCCCACCCTGGGCAGGGCAGAGAGAAGAGGAGCCTCGAGGGCCCAGGAGGCCAGGCTGTGGAGGTAGAAGGTGGACCAGAAGAGTGCAGAGCCAAGAAGGAGTTCAAGGAGGCAGCAGTGCTCAACAGTGTGGCTGCAAAACAGAGAGCAAGGAGAAGGCACCTTAGAGGATGCTCTTGGGTGTGGCAGCAAGGAGGTGCCTGGTGACCTTGGAGAGAGCTGTTCAGTGGCCTGGAAGCCAGATTGCAGGGGGTTAAGGAGTGAGTGGGTGGAGAGGAAGTGGAGGCAGAGGGTGTAGACCACTCCTTCTAGAAATCTGGCAGGGAAAGCCAGGAGAGAAAAAGGGTCGGTAGCTAGAGGGGGAGCAGAGTCAAGCAAAGGTTTTCTGCCAGGGGAACCAGAGAAGGAAAAGCCAGTGAGGAGGCAGAGAGGCCCATGGGCATCAGAGCTCCATTTGCCTGTTGACATGCTGGGTGCCACCAGCTGAAGGGCCCGGCATGGAAGGTACTCCCCAGCCCGCCCACCCCCAACCAAAGGAAGGGCTGCAGGAGGAACTGAGGCAGTCTAGAGTTGAGCAGGAGGAAGGGTAGGAAGAGCTGAGGGAAGAAGACAGCTTTGCCGCCCACCAGGGGAGAGGCTGGGGCCCAGGGGGAGGGCTGAGGGAGTCATTCAGCTGGGGGGAGGGGAGAAGGGGGGTGAGGCCTGGGGCAGGCAAGGGCCCAGGGGGCGGTTCACACGCTGACAAGCACAGAGACAAAC
This sequence comes from Manis pentadactyla, assembly GCF_030020395.1. Lineage (NCBI taxonomy): Eukaryota > Metazoa > Chordata > Mammalia > Pholidota > Manidae > Manis > Manis pentadactyla. The sequence goes on along the minus strand of NC_080027.1, from coordinate 11,456,590 downwards.
TAATTTCCTCGGTGTGTCCTGGGGCTGCAGCCAGCTCCCCCGCCACCCTCCTCCCCTTTCTTTCCCTGGCTCCAGAGTAGGGTCTGGGATGTGGAAGAGGAACACGGGAAGAGGGGCCAGCTCCCCATGGTCTTCGGCGGCTCCGACCCTCCTTCCTTCTCTCCTTGGGCTCTCTGAACACCTCGAGACTGCCCCCACATCCTTCCGGCGTAGCTTCCAGCCACACCCTGAGCCCCCTGCCACTACTGGCCTGGGTTCCCTGCAGCCCCCGTCCTCCAAGTCCCCCCTAGGAGGCCCAGCTAGCATGGGAGAGGCAGACAGAAGGGAGGCCCATGGGTCCAGAGCAGCAGGGCCCCAGGTTTGGGGCAGAGACGAGCTGGAACACAGGCATGGGAGGTGGGGCCCCTCCATCCCCACCCAGCCCCACCCGTGCAAGAGACACCACAACACGGTGTAAACAGAGGAGACTTCCCCAGCCCCCAGGGGGAGGCGGGCAGCTGGGCCGGCAGCCAGCGGGGCTGTGGGCCAAGGCCGGTGCGAGGTCTGCCCACATGCCTAGTCCTGGGGCCAGGGACAGGGAAGAGGGAGCACCTAAGAGGGAAGGGCAGGGGATAGGCCAGACAGGGAGACTGCTTGGAGCCAAAGGGCCCCTCCTCATCACCCCATCATTCACCAAGACCCCTCCACCCTTCTGATTCTCTACCCCCAACTAAACCTTCTTTGCCCAACTCCCAGACCCATAAACACCCTGGATACTCACGTAGGTCCCAGCCAAGCTGCGGAGTTGGTGTTCCAGGTAGCGGGTGAGGTCATAGGTTTTCTGGATGGAGGGGCCAGGCCCCGGGTCCCCTGTGCGGTTGAGGGCTGGCACTGCAGGGAGGTGCCAGAGCACGGTGCACAGGCACGCTAGCATCCCCCACGAGTCCCCTGCAGAGAGGATGGGCAAGAAGCATGAGGGCCCGCCAGGCCCAGTGCAGGCTGCAGCTGGCAGCTCCTCAGGTGTCTGTCCCCACCTTGGGCTGGGAGGGCAGGTGAGGGCGGGTCACTAGATGGGAGGCAGGTGGGAAGAAGGGGAGCTTTCCTGACCCAAGTGTGTGTGTACATGCGTGCGTGTGTGCGTAGGCAGTTGTGTATGTGTTTGAGGATGAGGACTTGACCTGTTGTGTGTGTGTCTACCGGAAGCTGTCGGGGAGGATATCTGTGTGTCAGCTAAGGAAGGGTCACTGTATGTGTGCCAACACGTGAGTGTGTGTACATGGAGGGCCAGGGCCAGGCCTAGTGACTGTGACTCGGTATTCTGGGGCTCCAGTTGTTCCTCAGCTTCCTCTCCCAATCTCCAAGTCCCCTGCAGCTTGGGGGAGCCAAGGGGTGGGAAACAGGATGGGTCAGAGCTGCCAGCTGAAAGCAGTCAGCCCTAGGAGGGGCTCCGGAGAGGGGCTGCCCTAATGACAGCAAGTCGGAGCCCCAGGAGGCAAGGTGTAGGGTAAGAACGCCGGTCAGGCAGAAGGACCTTGGGCTGGTGGTCAGCGGTGGGTATATTCTGTGATTCCTGGGTGTGTAAAGCATAGGATGGGGTTAGATCAGGATGTAATGCTTGCTCAGGGACTGGCTACAATTTGGAGGTCTGTCCTGTGCTTATCTAGGGTGTCAGATGGGGAGAAGTTTGACCTGAATAAGGCTTTTGGATCAGCTTGCAATGAAGAGAGAGAGAAGAAGGGAGGGAGATCGGGGAGAAGAGGGAGAGAGGAAGGGAGAGAAAAAGGGAAAGGGAGGGATGGAGAGAGGGTGGGAGAGAAGGAGGGAGGGAAGAAAACAAACAGGGAGGAAGAGAGAGAAGAGGAGGAGGGAGAGAGAGGGAGGGAATATGAGGCATTTGGTGAGAACTTATCAGCTGAGGGTGCTGGGGGGCATGGGCATCTAGGGATGCCAGAGGCCAGGGTCAGTGCTCTGAAGACAGACCTAGGCAACTGGGAAATACGATTTTCCTGACTTTTGGGTGAGGTGCCTGGTCAAGGGCAGTAGGCCAGGATTCAGTGGGTATTGGGACTGGATAAAGGCAATTAGGGTTAGGCTATAATTGACATTGGGCTAGGTTAGGTGTAAAGACTGGGTTAAAATTTCAGGTTAGTTTATTGGAATTTGGCTGATTGAGTATGGTTAAGGTCTGGTTCTATCTTGGGGATGTGATTAGGTTTGGGCAGGTAGAGGGTTGGCCAGGGCTAAGGTTTGTGAGTTTTGTTGATTTAGTTGTCAGACAGGGTGATGTCACTAAGAAGAGCAGGGCTCATTTGGATTTTAAGCTCAGGTAGGTGTGAGATCATGAGTAGTTTATTTTATACTTTCAAATTGTGTACAATGACATATGTTGCTTTGATAGAAATATATTGGATGTGGGTTTAACAATTTGGCTGTAGAGTTAGCATAGGCTTAGAGTTAAAGAGTTAGCAGGTTAACTTTAGAGTTAGTCATAATGCTGGGTCAGGGTTTTAGAAAGGGTTACAAATTAGCAAAGGGTCGAGAATTCAAATTGCACAGAATGTCTCATAGAGAGCAGAGGGGTCGGGTGGGGACTTCTGCAGTGACCCGATTCATCAGCCTTGACACTTTCAGTGCTTGGTTGGCTTTACAGAGGAGTGTGGGCATAGGGGTGCCACTAGTCCCAGAGACCCTGCCTTTGTGGGCAAAGGGCTCTGGAGGGTGTGTGTGTGTGTTTTAGGACAGAGATCAGGGTCAGGCCCAATACTGTTCCCTGGGGAGACTGACCCCCCTTTTTCTCTTCCCCAGTGGCAGCAGGTGGCTCCCCTCCTGAATGCTCCCTTCCATCCCTAGCTCTTGCTTACTCTGAGTTACTTTCTGTTCACTGTTCTTTACATCCCAAGACAATTCAAGGTCCTTCTCTTCTGCACAAAATCCTGGGCTGCCCTCAACCTGGATATCCAGCTGAGTCACCTCCAGGACCCTATGGGTACAGGGTGGGGTTAGTTTTGGAGCGTGAAGACATGCTGAGTGGGTCTTGAGGTAGCTTTCTGTCTGGCCAGCGTACAGTTAGTGGCAATGTTGAGGGTCCCGGGTGAAGCAGAACTGGGAGCTGGGCTCTCCTCTTTACCCCACCCAGCTTTGGGCAGCCCTGCTAGCCAGACTTGTGGGACTGGGCTCTACTTCTCCCACAGCTAGGGGACTGGGGGAGGGGTCAGGAACCCAGCTCTGGGCCTTGTTTTTCCCTCCCCTTTTGAGTCCTGCGGGAAGTCCCTGGGGAGGACTGGCTCCCTACACAGGGACAGCGGGGGAGAAGCCTTTGCATAAACAGAGCTAAGTCATCTGGGCAGAAAAACGGCTCATGAAATTAACCAGACGAGGCCGGTGTTTCCAGGAATATTTCAGTTCTGAGGTAACTGTGTCACTGCAAGCTGGGGTGGGGGGTGCAGGGGAGAGAGCAGAAGGATCTGAAGGACTGACCCATGAAGAGAACTAGAAAGAGGGAAGAAGTCTCAGAAATCCAGGAGAAGAGGCTAGAAGAGGAGAAAGGGGACAGGGCTCTACCCTCTATTAGGAGAGCTTCCACTCTGGGCAAGATGTCCCCATATCTCAGGCAGCAAAACTGACAGCACCTCGGGCAGAGACACCTGTGGTTCAGGTGTAAGCACTGGAACCCAGCGCAGCTTGCGGCTGGCTTGTGTCGCTAGGAGGGAGAGTGCAGAGGGCATCCTGGAGCCCTCATCTGTCCATCTCTCCAGGCTCTGGTGTGCAGGTGGACCCCGCCACTGGGGGCTGTCCCGGGCCCCCTCCCCCAGCCCTGGCCCCCAGCCCAGCCCCCGCCCCAGCTCTGCCTCTGGCTGCTGCCCACTGATTGTTTACATCCCGTCTTCCCCCTGTGTTTATAAATCCGGCAGAGCACGTGAGGAGCTAATGAGAGCAGCTCACGTTTCCTGCTGCACCCCCCCACCCCCATACTGGCCCCCCGCCCCGGCCAGCCTCTAATTCCATCCAGATCCCTGGGCCCTGGGAACCGAGGCCCCCCTCATGAACACACACACACACATATTCATCCCAAGCACGCGCATGGCCACCCTGACACGGCTGCACAGGCAGGCATACCCACATTCACGTGTCTTCCACCAGCTGCCCCTCAGTCCTGGCCTGTATCCCCAGGCCGACCTCACTCAGTGAGTGGGGGGCTCAGAGGTGCATAAGTGTCAGGGTGGTCAGGGTGGTCAGGATGAGTCAGCCAGGAGACTGCACAGGGGCTTGGTGGCCAAGAGATGATCAGCGGAAGATGTGGTTGTCAGGGCCATCAGGGGGCATCACAGAGCTCCGCAGGTGTTGAGCTAATCAGGCGCCAGAAGCAAAGGCCCGGCCCTCAGGCTAGACCAGGACCAGCATCCTGGTGACTGCTGTAGGGTCTGTTGAGGGGAACTAGGGGAGGGAAGCAATTTTGGGGGTGCTGCCTCCACTGTGGTGAGAGATCCTGGTATTTAGACTGTAGGAAACAGCTCTCAGGGACCTGCCTTCCCAGGGAAAGGTCCACAAGAAACAGCCCCTTTTCCTTGTCCTCTGGGCTGGCTGCCCTCCCCCCTCTTCCTCTCTCCCTTCCATCCTCTCTTTAGTTCCCTCTTCCCCAGGCTGCTAAGAAGTGATTACTGAGTGGGTACAGGCAGACCCAGAAGTCAGGAGACCTAGCTTTGCCAACAACCAGGTGCCTGGGCTCACGTGAGGGGTTGCACTATCCCCACTAATGTCCCTCTGCACAACCATGTGGGGCTCCATCTCCACTCCAGCCCATCTGGGTCTCTTTTGCAGCCCCCTCCCTGCCCTTCTCTTCCAGAAGAAACCAAGGCCCAGGGAAAGAAACAGACAGGTGGGCGAGCTGCCCTGCCTTTGGAAGTCAGTAGAATCACAGGTGTCTGGCTTTTGCTGGAGTGAGAGGGTTCTGGACTGTGAAGCCAGGGGGCTGGGCAGCCTGCTGAGAGCCAGGCAGGGGGCTGTAGGGAAGGAGTCAGGACAAGTGTGTGGGAGAGTTTGAAAGGGTGTTGTTACCCAGAAGGTATGGGAGGAGCAAGAAAGGTGCCTGCAGGAGCCAGGGTGTGAACAGGCAGGTGGGATTGTGGGAGGAATGTGAAGTGTCACTAACAGAGTAGCTGGGGTGAGGGGCTGGTGTGCAGAAGTGTGACTGGACAGGAGTGCAGGGCTCTTTGTGCGGTGGGCGAGGGAGCCATGACACAGCTGCTGCCATCTCTGTCTGGTGCCTGTTTCCTCCCCTGGTTGAGTGTGTGGCTCCAGGGCGGCAAGAGTGTCTGAGCCTTGGAAAGTGGGTCTGGTCTGTTGGGGTACGTGTCCCTGTGTGTGATCCAGGGCAGGAAGGGGGCTTTTGGGGGCCATGAAAGCACAGAGATGTCAGCCCATCTGGGTCAGGATAAGAGAGCCTGACAGGGGAATGTGTCCAGTGCTTCCACCCCAGTCTGGCTCGGAGGCTGGGCCTGCTCCTGCCATGCGGGACCTCTGGCCTCCCCTCCCCTCCTGGCAGCCCACTCCACCCTAAACGGGAAGGACCAGGCCAGGCGCAGGAGGAAACCGGGAAGGGGTCCACGGGGATTGGGAACCTGTGGGGAGGGCTTCTGGCGCGCGGTGTGGAGTAGCTCTGAAGGAAGGTGGAACAGAGCTGAGGGGACCTGGCGAGGCCCGGGGGACTTGGGGTGCACCTCGAGGGGTTGGGCCCGAGGGCTGTGCGGCGACGGCCGCCGGCTGGCCTTCCCCACTCTGCGGCGACCTGTCGCTCCCGACCCCCTCCCTGCGGCGCCTTCCCCCTGTGTGGCCCCGGCGCCCCCGGCCCCGCCCCCGGCCCGCTCCCGCCCGGTCGCTCCCTTCCCGGCGGCGGGGGCGCGGGGGCGGGGTCCCGGGTCCCGGGCGTCGGGCTCCCAGCTCGGCCGGGCCGCTGCCCTTTCCCGCGCGTCAACTCCCTGCCCTGCCCGCCCGCCCGCGGGCTGCCGGGGCCGAGCGGCCGCTGCCACCGCGCCCGGGCCGGGGACGGACTTTTCCTGCCCGGTCCGGTCGGGCTGCGCCCGCCCCCCGCACTAATCACTCCCAGGCCACGGCGGGCCGCGCCGGGGGACTCGCGGCCGCGGCCGCCCGCCCGGTGGCCCGGCCCCTACCTGCCGCCGGCTCCGCGGCCGCGGGCAGCATGGTGGGCTCCGGCTGCGCGGCGCCCCCGGGCCCGGCCCGGCCCTCTCGGCCCCCCGCCCTCCCTCCCCGCGGGCCGGCGAGGGAGAGCGGCGCGGCCCGAGGTGTCGGCCTCCCCTCGCCTCCCGGCGGCCCGGCCCCGGGCCCCCCGCCGGCCTCCCCCCTCTTCCTCTCCCGGCCCCCTGCCCCCCGCGCGCCGCGCCCCCCTCCCGCAGCCCCTCTCCCCGCCTCGGACCAGCTCTCCCGACCTCGCGGGACTCCGTCCGTGGGGACCCCCGGGACCCCGCCGCGCCGGGGCTCCAGGCTGCCGCCTCCCCGGGTCTGCGGGGCGCCGGGACTCCCCGCCGCGCCCCCGGCCAACCCCCGGCCCCGCGAGCGGAGCCCAGGAACGCCGCGTCCCCGCCCGGCCCCTCTCGAGGGCGCCCGGCCGTGCCTCCCCGGCTTGAGCCCTGCTGGCGGGGGCCACCGCCGGCTCCCCAGCCCGGCCTCCGCTCGGGGCTCCCCCGGGGGAGACGGGAACCGGATCTCGCGCTCCCGGGCGGGGGCGGGGGCCGGGGCCGCGGACGCCGGGCTCCTACCTGCTCGGAGGTCCATGGGGCTGGGGGCCGGCCGGCCGGGCGCGGCTCCTCTCCCGGAGGTTGGCGGAGTGGGAGGGCGAGCCGCGGCTCCGACGAAGCTTTAATAATCCCATCCGCCAGGCCCACTCGCAGGTTTTTTTCGCTCGGTTTCGGATTTTTTTTTTTTTTTCGGTGTGGGACATTCTACAAACTTTTTTTTTTCTGACGTGTAAAGCTGTAACCACAAATTGTAGCGGCCCTCCCCGGGGTGGGGGGAGGAGGGGGAGGGGGGAGGGAGGGCTTCTGGGGCTCCTCTCCCTCCCACAGCACCGGGGAGGGGGGTGAGGTGAGGCGAGGCTGCGGCGGTACCACCCGGCCTCCCGGGGGCGGGGGCGGGAGGGCATCGGTCCCCCTGCAAACTCCGAGAGCTGGGGGGGTGAGCCGCCCGCTGCTTCTCCTCTCCCTCGGCGTCGGCCGGGGGCGCCTGCCGCCGGCCCGGTGCGGGGTCCCTGCCCTCGCCCTACCTCTGCCTCCCGTCTCTAACCTTCCCTCCCCCCCCCGCCCCCGCCCCGCCCCCGCCCCCTGAGTAAACTCAGTGACACATTCCCCCAAATGCCAGCGAGCTGGCCTCGAAGCAAGTGATGGTGTTTTTCCTGCTGCCCTTTGTCTGGGCTGACCGCCCCCCCTTGCCTATTGTCCCGCCGCTTGTCCCATTTCCAAAGCTGGGGCTGAGTGAGGCGCCTGGGCCGGGGCAGGTGACTAACCGGCGTACAATGCCCCTTGAACGGGAGGAAGAGGGCACCACAGGCCCTCTGCCCTGCTCTGAGGAAAGACCAGGGCACTTGGCTGAGGGTTTTTCCCTCAGGTTCACAAGGTGCTTCATTCTTTCCAGTGGTGGGTAGAGTGCACTCGGGTGGGGGGTTGTAATTCTTTAATCAGCACGGGACTAGTTTCGACACCAGAGGCTTTATGGGTGACTCAGCGGGAATGTGCCAATTCAAGGCGATGGACAGACCTAGAGTCCCCATTTGTGAAATGCTTCCCCATAAAGGCATTTGGCTTTCTGCCGCCCCGGGGCTTTGGGTTGTCGGTTTCTCCCGGTGGTGGGGTAGGGTTGGTTTGGCGGTGCAGTGCCCTCCTTCCTCCCCTCTGGCCTGGGTTGGGACTTCCTGGGCTGGGTACCTAGGGGACCTATAAGCCTAGACCCTCCCTGGAGGGTCTCCCTGCCTCCCCCTTCCTCCCTCTGCAGAGGAAACAGCTCTCAGCTGGGGCACACGGACATCCCCATTTTGTGACTTTTCCTCGGGGACAGTCTTTGGGTCTCCAAGGCTTGGTCTCCAAGCACTCAAACTCTAGAACCAGACCACCAATTAAATAATTTGGTAATAAGTTGCTTTTGTTGTTTATTAGTTGTTTCAAAAGGGGGAGGCTGTGGTGGGCCAGACCAGGAAGGTGATTCCTGTCTCCGGAATAGCATCAGAGCCTGCGCTGCTCCCCACTCCCACACCGGTGTCCCCAGAGAAAGGAGGGCACCCTGCCAGTCCTGCCACAGCCCCTCTAGCCTGTGGGTCAGAGCAGGCGTCATGGTCCTGACCGTGCTCAGTTCCCAGGGCAGCCCTAGCCTTTTCTGCACTGCAAGAACTGAGGTGGGGGGCTGGGGGGGAGAAGTTTGTTTTCAATTACCTCACTGGAGTGGGGCAGACTTTGTTGTTGGGGTTTTTTTTCTTCTCTTCCTTCCTTCTTTCTTCTTTTCTTTCTTTCTTTTTTTTCCTAAACAAGGAGAAAAAGAGCTGGAAAAGGGGAGCTGGCTTGGTGTTGGGGGCAGGGGATTTTCCGGGACATCAGTTGCATTTCTGATGAAACCTGCATGGATGGGGTGGGGAGGGGTCCTTCTGAAAAGTGCTTGGGCCTACCTCTTCCCCTTCACCACCATCCCCCAGGCAGAACTCTGGGGTTCCAATGACATTCTTGGTGGGTGAGCCCTAGATCTTTTGATGCGCGTGCCAAGGTCAAGAAGGCAGATGCCCAGGTGGGTGACTGGCACTGAGGCTGGCCAGGAGGTCTCCTAGCAGCCACCTTTTCAGAGGCAGCAGCCATGAAGGCGAGGGGAGGGCACAGGGAGCAGCTTGTCCTGCCCTGGTTTGCAGCGTGGAGAGTGTCTGCACGAGACAATGTGGTTTGGATTTGGCTGAGCCCCTCAGCACCTTATAAAGCACCTTGCAGAGTCAGGGAGAAAGCAGCCCCAACTGGGGAGGGTAGGAGGGGGCTGGAGAGAGAGGGGAGAGAGGGAAGGGGAGCTGAAGAGGGGGTGCTTGGGGAAGAGGGGGGAGAAAAGAGAAGGGATGGGGCAGGAAAGTGGAGACACAGAGGCAAATAGATGGGTGGGAGTGGGAAGGAGGGGAGGAGGCCGGAGCGGAGGAGGAAGAGGAAGAGACTCCGCAGCCGGGAGGAGGGAAGCTTGCAATGCTGCCTCCGCCTCCCCCCTCTCCCCCAGCGCACGTTCACCTCCCCAGTCTAGCAGGCATTAGTTTGCAGGAACCCAGGGCTGCAGCTCTGAAATGGCCAGGTAGGTGCAGAGACAACTGGCCTTACACAGCCGCAGGGTTTGGTGCTGAGACCCCACAGGCTGGGGAACGTGTCTTCTCCCTCTGCCTCTTGTCTGGACCTGCGTCCCTACCCTCTCCCCTCACGGGTTGGGGTAGGGGGCAAGCCTCTCTCCTCCCCCCATCTTCCCCACTGCCAAAGGGAAAATCAACTCCCTCTACAAGCTGCCAGTGCCCCTCTGCCATGTCTGGGCAAAGGCAGCAGGCTAGGAGCTGCCAGTTGGGTGGGGGTGAGGACTGGAATAAACGCTGTGCCTTTATTGTGCCAAATTCTAAACGGAGGTGGGCTGTTGGAATTGGGGAGAAGAAAGAAAGAAAGGAGAGGGAGAGCAGAAATGGCCCCCCAGGGTTTCTGTGGGGTGGCAGGGCACAGGTGGCTGCCCTCTGATTTCTGGCTGGGGACTTTAGGAAAGTTCCTGCTCCCCTATGGCTCTCAGAAAGGCATTCTTGTTGTGGGCCCTTCCAGCCCTGACAATCTGGGATTGCTGGTGGGCGCAGGGCAGAGGTGAGAGGAGACCCCTACCCCCTGAGCTCCCGAGCCATCTGGCCCACGGTGCATCATCGTAAAGGCATGTCTGGAGCCCCTGCTGGGTGCTACGCCCTGCAGAAGACAGAGAGGGCAAGGAAAACCCACCCTTGTCTCCAGGAATTTCACAGTCTTGTGGCAAGGGACACTCATTAAACTGAGATCAGAGGATGGTGAGGGAGGGAGAGCTTCAAGAGGTGGAATTTCAAGGTGAAATGGACAGCAGAAAGGCAGCAGGGCAGCGGCAACCCCGGGCAGAGGCAGCGCTGGGCACGGCCTTCCCTGGAGCCTGCAGAGGGCCCGGCTTCCGACTGGCAGGCATGGCCTTGGGACAAGTTCATCACCCCTCTGTGCACTGGGATATGACCACCTCTGTCCTCCTCCACCCAGGATAGTGGAGATATCAGTGGGCTGATGGTGAGAACACTGCTTTGCTGCCCTCTTTGGCCTTCCAGACTCCAGGCCTTACCATCCACAGGGAGTGACAGGTTAGCCCCAAGGAGTGTGGCTGGGCAGGGGCCCAAGGCTGGCACCACGTGATGACTTAGCTGCCCCACAGAGGGGTAGGGGATAGTCACTGTTGGCTCAGGGACCAGCTATGGTCCTACCTGTCCTTCCCACCCACCTTCCCACCTTCCCCCCACAACTGGCATCCCCAGGGAAGTTTCTCCAGATGCCCCAAAAACACCATGTCCCACACAGCTGCAGAATTGGCATTAAATGGGCCTTGGTCCCTGGGGTGTCCTGGATTCCTGAACCCCTCTGATGAGTGAGCAGGAGTGTGGTGGTGGAGAAGCCCACAGAGGTGAGGATATTCACTCATCCATTCATTGGTTCACTAAACACTGATGTGCAAGGTGCCAAGGATACAGAGGAGCCCTAAGGGGCCATGGGGCCCACGGGGGAGGCTGCCCTGTGTGCAGGCAGGGGAAACAGTGGCCCCCCACGCTGACTTTGCCAGCCGCTGCTCTGCCTGGTGTTTCTTGGTGACACTTTACTCCTTTGGGCTTCTAAGGCTTAAATAATGACAATAGTGTGAACTTACTGAACTTTATGTCGATGATTTCATTTCATTCTTACAGGCTAGGGTCCCATAACTAAGCTTATAAAATAGGAACTGGTATTTCCCCATCTTCTATGTGAGGAAACCAGAGGCTTGGTAAGATGGAGTTGCTAGTTTAAGGTCACACAAGTGGTGGCACCAGAACTGAAGCCCAGGACTGTCTGCCTGCAGCACCACACCCTTTGACCATACTGCACAGGTACAAACAGGGGACACCAAGGCAGGGGACTCTTGAAAGGAGAAGAGGTTGAGGGCTCCAGGGATGGCAGGACTTGCCCAGCGCCGTGGCTATGAAATACCTAACCTGGGGCATGCCTGGTCTCTTCAGGACACCAAGATGTTCCTTGGGATAGCAAAAGAGTCCCCATATGCTTGGAGCAGGAGACCTGGGCTCTCCTGCTCACCACCTACCACCTACCACCCACTGCTGACATGAACTGATATGTGATGCTGGGCCAGGCACCCAGAATTGCCTTCCTGGGTCACCAAGAGTGCTCAAGTCCCCTCAGCTAGAACTGTAGATTCCATGAGCAGGGGAGGTTTGGATCATGAAATGAGCACTGAGCCAGGCTTAGATGACCGCTGCCCAAAGTTGCGGCCAGCGCTTCCCTGGGCTCCTCAGGGCCCAGCTATACAGCCAGCAAAGCAAAGGGCCAAACAGGCTCAGAGGTCCCCCCTGGGCTGCCAGGGCCAGATGAGGAGCAGCGTCTCCTCTCCACCACCGTGCACTTCCTTGTGAAGGTACCAGCACTGGGCTAATGAGGGCAGGAGGGGAGGAGAGGCAGTGGGGCCATGCACTTTCCCTTTCCCTCCAGCAGGCAGGAGCCCAGAAGCCCTGCCTCACCCTGGGCTGGCCGTGATGTCAGCGGAAACCCCGGGGCCAGGGCCTCCTACCTCAGCCACAGCCCTACCCTGCCCTGCATCCCCCACCCTCACCTGAACCAGCTCTCCACCTGCCCCACTGCTTCCCGGAAGCTGAAAGCAGCGAGGCCCTGCTGCCTGCCTCTCCCCTGCCCTATCTGGGCTCTGTCTCCCTGTCTGCAAGGATGTCGGGGTGACGGGTGTGTGAGGAGGTTAAGGGCAGAGGGGATACCCCCAGATCGTCAGCTCCAACCTTGCCTGCCAGGAGCCTTCCCCACCATTCTCAGGATGTTCCATCGCCCTGGCCAACCCATGCCTCAGGCTCCGTGACTCTGTCTCCCCTGGCAGAGGAATGGGGTTACCTCTCCCTGGGCTGGAAGATCCTTATCCTGCCCTGCTGAGTCACTGCTGGCTCCTGCTCTGTCCCCTCCCTCCCTCAGACTTCTCAGCCTTTCTCCAGACTATCTGGGTTCCTTTGGGCCCAGGGGCCAGAGAACAGACAGCACCTCCCTGGGGCCATCCCAGTGGCGGCTGTGGAGTCTCACCTCGAGAGCCTGCCATCCCACACTGTTGGGAGAGGGTCAAGGACTGCGGGGGCCTGCTCCACCTTCACTTGCTTTGTGACCTTGGGCGAGTCACTTGACCCCTCTACACCTCAGTTTCCTCTTGCATAAGCGAGGATGATGATAATGGTAACTTCCTCAGAACTAAGTTAATGCAAGTCCAATCCCTGGCACTTAGCACTCAGTAATGTTGAGTGTTGTGGTTACTGCTCCTCATGCCCTATGCTTCCATCTCCGCTAATGATGCCACCTCCCCTTGCAGGCCCCCATACCCACATGCTTGCACCTTCTCCATTCTTTTGCTTCTGCCTTCCTCCTGAAGCCTGTCCCCATCACTGCCGTCTAATTCACCACATAGGGCACCCTAGAGAGTTCTGGAGCTGGGCCATTTGTCACTCTCCTCCAGGGATAAGTCATTCCTGAGTTTTGCCTTTGCATCCCAGCCAGCCTCCATGTGGGGTTCAGTGTGTTGAAGGAGGGCTGGAAGTGAAGGACAGACACTCCGAGCACAGAGAGCTCTGAAGAGATGAGTGGAGCCCATGGAGTCTGGCTGTGAGGGGCTGACCGTTCTGGGCTTTCGGGCCATTGTCTGCACGAAGCTCGCCCCTCCCCGGCCCCATAGGCCCCTCCCTAAGGTCCACCTGGTGGTCCTTAATAGCGCATTCTGAGCACACATCAGCGTCAGCCGCTGACCACTGAAGAATTTGTGAATAACACAGGGACTCCATAGCCTAGAAGCTGTACAAAGGGTTGTGGAGCGGAGAAAGGAGAGATCAGAGGAGGGAGACCTCAGGGAGAACCTAGAGGGGCTCAGGAGCACGTGAGTGATGAAATGGGGGAGCCAACCTGGCCTGCACCTGGTCCCGGGGCTGCTATGGAGCTGGTGCTCAGGCCTGTGGGACCTGGGCTCTCACCAGAGCTTTCTGAAGCACCTCATGCACATGCTCTGGGGACCTGCAGAGACCCATACCTTCTCGCCAGGGCCTCAGGTTCTGCCAGGACAGAGGGCAAGATAGCTCCAGAGCTGCTCTGCCCTGCCCCCAGTTCCCTGGTCTCCCCCCACCCCTCGCCCCCACCGACCCCGGTGGTAGTAAGCCCATCCCACCAGGGAGGAGGTCTTCTCGGGCCCTCTCCTTGGGTGCCTAGCACAGCGCTGGACACCAAGCTGAACTCACCCACCGGCAGGCACTTGCTAGCCCTGCCCAAAGCAGATAAGCATGGTCTTTGGTCTGAAAGCTCGGAGTGGACACGGTGTCTGTCTCCCCCTGCTGGTCCCTCAGGGGACAGCCTGGCCCAGACGCTTTCCACAGAGCTGGTGGAGTCCGTGTCTCACCAGTGGACAGTGAGCGCTGAGGGTGTGGAGGCAAGGGCCCAGGGACTCAGGCTGCCTGCAGCGGGCAGCAATCCCAACACTGCCTCCTGGTTCCCTAGGGCTGGAAGCCTGCCGCTGGCAGGGGCCCTGCGGGGTAGTCCTAGGGAGGCCAGGGTGCCTCCCTGATGCCTTGCCCACGGCTGGCAGGCCCCAGCCTTCTTCCTCTGCTAAACCGTGAATGGAGCTGTCATGCACGGATTTATCTAAACCTTTTGTGAAGCTATTTATACTTCCAGCTGAGACCACATCTTGGGGTAATGACTTCCATCGGTGTCCTCCCCTGCTGGGTGAAGTGCGCTGCCTTTGATTTGCCCTCAATTTACCTCACTTGCGCTCCGAGGGGCCCTGTAACTCCAGCATACCAGGTTTTGGTGAACAAGCCTGAGCTTCCCATCCCTCCTGTGGGTTTAAAAAATCCCAGCCCCTCTCCCCACCGTCTCCGGCCCTGCAGACCGAGGAGATCTGGTCTCCAGCCTGTGCACGGGTTCCGGCAGCATGGGTCCAGCCACTACCTCACATCAGCCTCTGGCAGCTCGCAAGGACGGTGAGGACTCACATTCTCCACACCAGGCAGAGAGGCCCAGGCCAGAAGGGCAGGCACGTGGTGGTGGCCCCAGCCCCTCCCATTCCTCCTCCAGGGCTGACCTCTGCCCCCAGCCAGTCCTCAGAGTATTTCCCCTGCTCTGGCCTCCAGGCCTTTTCTCTCTAATGTTTCCCTTGGGCGGCGGGGACTCCTCCCCCCCCTTCCCCCCTCCGGCTCCCTGCGGAGTTCCTAGTGTGGATTCACCCTGGCTCTGTCCACATAAATGATTTACCTTGTTCCCAGTCCTGACCCTGACACTCCAGAGTCAGAAGTGGTAGGACACAGCCGTAACAGCAGCAGTGCTGGCCATGTACTGAGAGCTTCATAAACACTGACTCAGTGAGTCCTCACACATACCTTGAGGTAGGGACTCCTCCCCCAACTCATAGATGAGGAAACTGAGGCTCAGAGAATATAAGCAACACGTCAGTTCGAAAGTGGAACCACGTTGGCACCTAGCACCCCATTGTCCACCTCAACCGAGAACCTGGGTTTAAGTCCTGCAACCTCTCTGAATCCCATACTGTAGTCATTCCATACAGGATCATTAAGCCCCTGCTATGAGCCAAGCCTGCTCTGGTTGCTGGGAGAAATGCCAGGGGAAAAGAGATACCTGGGCGGGGATTACCTTTATGGACAGGGGACACCTGGTGTGCCACAAACACATTCCAGGGGGGCCAGTAGTGCCCCGCCAGCTGGGCGCTCCCTAGCCTGCTCAGTCACCCCAGAGTAACCCCCAAGCACCATGTTGTGTGTGCAGACTCGGATCCAGCAGACTTCCGGGGAAGCCTGCGTGCATGCCATTCCCTGGGCCTGTCTCTCTTCACCAGAGCGGAAGCCCATGAGAGCAGAGATTTTTGTCCTGTACTCTCTTTACTGAACTTCGAAAAGTGTGTCTAATATGTGTGGAACACATGAATGGCAACTCTGGTGACTTCTGCAATTTCAAACTAACCAATTGGATGAGAAGAGGTGGTTGAAGAGAAATTTCTTGACAGGTAATTATTTTAAAAGTTTGAAATGGTAACCACCTCCCTTGTTCCACCTGCCCCACCCACATTCCCACAGACTTACATACTCTGGACTTGTAGGAGGACCCCCTCCACAGTGGTATGATGACGACTGCAAGAATTTGGGGTTGGATCCTGAGAGAGCATCTCATCCAACCCGTTTTATCAGGGAAGACCTTTATCGCACGGAGTACACCCAGGTCTCCTGACGTCTGGTACAGCCCCCATATCATCTCTGGGTCCCTATACTCATCTCTGGCCCTTTCCCAAGTTGCGAGGCCCTCATCCCTCACTGTTCATCTTCCCTCTGGACCTCAAAGGCATTATTGGCTATGCCAATTGCAAGTCTGGAGAGGCTCCCTTCCAGCCCCACAGCCGGGGGAAGTAGGACAGCCAGTTACTGCTCCCCTCCAGAGCTGTGGCCAGATTAGGAGTCCAGGGAAGCCAGAGGCCCTTCTGGGATCACAGTACATCAAGGTTGGAGGGACCTCAGTGAACATATTCATGCCACCAACCACATTATACAGATGAGTAAACAGCCGCAGAGACACGGAGGGACTTGCACAGTTGTGAGTGTAGAGACCCAGGGCCACTGACCCCCAGCTCTAGGCTCCTTTCTGGTGTCTGAGCCCTTTCTGAAGGGTCAGGTGACTTCCAGCTATTGGCAGGTCTGTGTGTCTGAAGACTCAAAAGTTCTAGAGTTTATGCCTCCCTCTCCCTCCCCACAGGGCCCGGCTTGAAAGATCTCAAAGCCACTGGACCCTACAGTCCCTTAGGTGTGGGAGGCACACATGGCTGTGTGACTACCCAAAGCGTCCCCGCTTTGCCTTGCAGGGGGCTCCAGCATCTGTCTCCTGTTCTCATCAGGCTGCTCAGGTAACGGATGTGGGCAGGGGCGGGGGAGGTGTGGTGGCCGTGCTGACTTAACAGCGGTATAAAAAGAAAGGGAGAGCCAGAGACAGGAAAGGTGAGGGAGTGAAGAGCTATGCTAGGCTTTCTTTTTTGACAGAACGTTGAGAGGACAGCTACTGTCCAGGGAAGGGAGGGACATGGGCAGAGGTTGGGAGTTGGATCTGTCTCCCTCATCACGGCACCATGCCAAGAGTGATTCAAAGGCACCTCAGCTTCATTTGGATCACACATCTACTCATTGAACACATGCTAATTGGTCACTGACTGAGAGCCAGGCCGTGTGAGGTACAACAAACAAAACAGACATGGTCCCTGCCCACATGGGGCAGACATACCAGTGGAGAAAACAGCTGTGAAATACGCAGACACATATGAGATGATTTTGCATTGTAGCGAGTGCTGTGGATAACCTGGAGTATGGGCTTAGCTAGAGTATGGTGGTAGGGCAGGGAAACAGAGATAGCCGGTATCTCTGGACAGATGTCTAGAACTGAGCCCCAGGAAGAGAAGAAGCCAGCATGTGACAAGGGAGAAGAACATTCCAAGTGGTGGGAAACAGTATGTGCAGAGATCAGAAGTGGAAAAGGATGCAGGGGTTCAGGGAGCTGACGGGGACAGCATGGCTGTGGAGGAAGGTCACAGGTGGAGGTGGGCGGGCCAGCTCCCGCAGGTTCAGGGGAAGGAAAATGGATTTTATAGCAAGCGTAGTAGGTGGCAACTACTGGATTGTCTAAACAAGGGAGAGGTGTGACACGATTGACATTTTAAGCAGGTAACTTTGGCGCTGAAAGGAGAGTGGACTGGAGGAGGCAGGCTGGAGGCAGGAGACAGCTCAGACAGCTCCTGTCTCCTCCAGGTGAGAGACGACGGTGGTCTGAACCAGGATGACGGCAGTGGAGATGGGTGAGGGCAGAGCTGCCATCTGTTCGGGAGATGGAGCATTCAGGGCTTGCTGAAGGATTGTAGTTTGTGGGATGAGGGAGAAGATGGGGTCAAGGATGCCTGCGTAAAGGCGGTACCATTTACAGTGATCCCCCTGGAAGGAAGGATGGCTTCCCCCGGTGCTCTAGGGAAAGCAGGGAGGAGAACTGAGGGAGAGAGGGAGAAACAAGGTGCGGTTCCGAATTGCATGCCAGGAACTGGAGGGCAAGGGGCCCACGCACGTACAGACGATCAAGGCCAAACCCAAGCCAGCGCTTAAGGAATGCAGGGATGCTGAGGTCCTTTCAGATCACTGCCGAACCTCGGAGAAGCAGGGAACTACAGGTCGGGTTCCCCCAGACGTTCCCTTCCACTTTACACTCCTGTGGACCGAGACCCAGAGCCAGAGAAGACCTCCCCTCCTGAAAAACCCCCTCCTCCTGCAGCCCCAGGGCCTTTTTTAAATGACTAGAGAAGCATGATTTAACCTAGTAAAAACGTTGCCAGCTTCCCATTAGTGCTCCTAATCATGTCAGCCCCTCCTCTGCGAAGCTCACAGACCCACTTTTCTCCCCATGGGGCAAAGCGCCGAGCATCATTGGGCCTTTAGTCTCGCCTTTCCTGCTGGGTACACCTTTCTACCCGGATAATCTTAAATTACTCGATGAAGCAGCCGCAAAGCCAGAAAGAACAGCTACGTCACCACCCCGAGATTCTGCCGCAAGTGGCTTTAATTTCTTTAGAGAGGGTGGCTGCTGCTTGTGTCCGAGGCCCCAGCCGCGACTGGGTGCGGACTGTCTTACTTCGATTCGTATCCCCCAGACACCCAAGGAAATCCATACTTAATGAGTGGCCCGGGCGGGCTCGCCGGCTCAGCTCAGGGGGCGAGTCCCGCGCTCCCTCCCCCGCACCGGGTGCCCTGGGGCCGCGTCCTTCGAGCTCCTCGCGCGCGGTGCGCAGCCGCCGTGGGCCCTGCAGAGCCTCCTGGCTCCCTGCGAACGCGGCAGGGCCAGGGGCGGGTAACGGACCGTGAGTAGTAGAAAGCTTGCCAGGCTCCAGGCGCTTCCCGATCACGTGACCAGAACCCAAAACCGCCACCGTCTCCGTCACGTGACGGCTGCGTCTGGAGCGTTTCTTTCACGTGACGGAGGCGCGCCATGCGGGCCAATGAGGAGGCAGGGGCGGTGAGCGGGAAGGGACCCCCGCATCCACCGCGGCCCTGGGGACCTGGAAGGAAGCAGCGGGCCGGGGCCGGGGCGGAGGCCCGCTCCGGGCCAGCAGCCAGACTCAGCCCGTCGCAGGTCAGGCCCGGCCTCGGTTCTTGGGGCAGCATGAAGTGTCTGGTCACGGGCGGCAACGTGAAAGGTGAGTTGGGGTCGGCTGGGGGGCGGGGGCACGTGTAATTGCCGGAGGCGTCAGCGTAACTCCCGTTTCTCCCACCTGTCCGC
The DNA here is from genome assembly GCF_030020395.1 of Manis pentadactyla. NCBI lineage: Eukaryota > Metazoa > Chordata > Mammalia > Pholidota > Manidae > Manis > Manis pentadactyla. The sequence continues at coordinate 11,437,997 of NC_080027.1, read as the reverse complement.
AGTGTTCGGCAAGGCCATCCACTCCCTGTCCCGTATCGGGGACGAGCTCTACCTGGAGCCCCTGGAAGACGGGGTGAGGGGCTGGGGCATGGGGGGGGAATGGGGATTCCAACAGGGAAGGGAGCCTTATGCTGGGCTCGAGTCTCACCTTCACCAGGCAGGATGCCTGTGGGCAGATTTATCTGCGCAGTTTCCGTTTGGGCCCTGCCCCTGCCAACTCAGGCCCTTGTGCAAATAGAGAGCAATTGCCCTCCCTGAAGTGCCCAGTGGCAGGTGACAGTAACTAGGAGCAGTGTCAGAATGTGCTCACGGCTGTGTAGGGACCTTGCTGTGGGAGCAGTGCTGCCTCCGACCCCGGGAGGGCTTCATGGAGAAGGTACCCGCTGCCTGGAAGGGTGGGAGGATTTCAGCAGGTGATGGTGCTGGACCAAGTGTGAGCAAAAGTGGGTTAGAGGGCTAGGCCTGCCTGTGCCTTCTGACCGTATCCCTTTCTTCTGCTTTTCCTGGCCCAGCTTTCTCTCCGGACGGTGAACTCCTCCCGCTCTGCCTATGCCTGCTTCCTCTTTGCTCCACTCTTCTTCCAGCAGTACCAGGCGGCCACCCCTGGTCAGGAACCCCTGCGCTGTAAGATCTTGCTGAAGGTGAGGCCCTTCCCTCACCAGTGGTACTGCCTCTGCCCCCGCAGTCTCCACCAACAGTACATCTTCTTTGGCTTTGGGGCATTCAGTAGATGCTAACTGCGGGGAGAGATGTATGCAGGAGCAATCCAGGGCAAAATGCAGTGAGGGGCATAGTGAAGACAACCACAGAGAGTAATGGGAGATATGGAGAGGGTGGTTGATTCTGCCAGGGACCTGGAGTGGTGACATTCAAACTGGTTCTTGAAAAGGTAGGCAGTTATTTCAAGGCATTCCAGATGGGAACAGCATGAACAAAGGCCTAGAAGGGCATGAGTGTCCTGCATGTTGTGAGAACTCCTGTCCTGGCGTGACAGTGCTGCTGATGGGTTAGGTCCTATGTGGGACGTGCAGGATCACCGGTTGGAAGAGGTGCAGCTTTGGGCTGCTGTGTTTCCTCCACTCAGTCGTTCCTGTCCGTCTTCCGCTCTCTGATAATGGTGGAGAAGACTGTAGAGAAATGCTGCATTTCTCTGAATGGAAAGAATAGTTACCTGGTGGTCCAGCTGCACTGCAGATATGGTGAGTGGGCAGCTGGCTGGCCAGGGGCTCCCTAGGGTGTAAGGGTGGAGGTTGGTGAGGTCTGCTGAGACCCTGTTTGCCCATCCAGGAGTGAGGAAGACTCACAACCTGTCCTTCCAGGACTGTGAATCCCTGCAGGCTGTCTACAACCCAGCCCTGTGCCCCCATGTGCTCCGGGCCCCAGCAAGGTGAGCGCGTACCCTGGCTGCAAGCTGAGCCTTAGCTGTCCCTCTCCCTTCTTTGGGCCTCAAGGGTCCATTTAAGAAGGTCCTCCCAGGGTTTCTGTGAACTTCAAAAAGCTCATCCAGCCCAGTTTGCTCTCAGGCCCTTGCCTGGCTCTTTACGGGGAGAGGCGAGAGTGGAGATAGGGTGCTCCCTACTTCATGCTCCTCGCTGTCTTCAGGGGCCTGTGTTCTCTACCCTAAAGGTCTAGATTGGCTTTCCAGCCTCTCAGACCTGTTCTGACTCCCCATGTAGAAGGCAGGTCTCCAGCTGAACAGCCTTGAAGGTCCATCTTTAAGCTTTGGGGCTCCGAGGCTCAAAAGTCCTCCTGTGGGTATTCCCGTCGGGGCAGCCAGTCTCTTCCTACCCGCCTGGGCTCTGGCCTTCAGGAGTTCCCCTGCAAGGCAGGAGGCCAGGGAGGGAAGTCACGGTCCAGGGGGGCTGCCTGAACCAGCCACTGTAGGGTGGGGCCATTCTGCATAGTCAGAGCACCCAGGGAGTGTGCAGGGCCCAGGAGAGGGTGACCCCAGTGGTGACTGAGGTCCTGGCGAACACCAGCGCAGAGAGGAGTGGCTTCCCTCCCACCCTCTCCTGGGTGCTGCTTGTGTTGGCATAAACTCAAGGTCTGTCTGTTTCTTGCGGGCGACATGGGACATGGAAACCTGAAGGTCCTTTGGATCCTGAGTCCTGTTGAGATACCACTCAGGGCTTCTTTGGGGAGAGGGAAAGGGAAGGTTGTCTCTGGTGTGGATTTTAGGGCCGTTTCTTTTTTTCTCTGTATTTTTTAGTGAACAATTATTTTTCTTCTTACGAACCATTTCAAATACATATAAAAGCAGATGTCAGCTCATGTCCCAAATTGTCTTCAAGCAGATTCCAGATGTTATTTCATCTATAAATATTCAGCAGTGTTTATCCCTAAAAGGCAGGGATTTAAAGCTCTTTCTAAAGGCCAAGTTTACAGGGTCGGCGTGGGTGTGGCTTCCACGTGAATGGGCAGGTGCAGCCTGTCCCTCCTTCCACCTTCTCAGGCTTTGCTCTTGTCTGCCGTCCCTTGCTGTGGGCTTCTCTCTTGCAGGAGCCGGGCAGCTTTTGATGGGACAGGGACCAGTGACCTGAACACTGTCCTTCTCCCTGGGGCATGCTAGTCCATGGTGGGTCTGTTTGGGGACTGGTCACTGCCCTGCCTCAGCTCTTCTGAGAATAAAGCCCCCGGGCAGGCTGAGCCCTGGATGTCATACTGTGCCGTCCTCACAGGGTTCTGGGGGAGGCTGTTCTGCCCTTCCCTCCTGCACTGGCCGAAGTCACCCTGGGCATTGGCCGTGGTCGCAGGGTCATCCTGCGCAGCTACCAGGAGGAGGAGGCAGGTGAGGGAGCTGGACGAGGCCTGGGAGGGGAGCACAGCTGGGGGGAGGTAGGGGGAGCTGTGCTTCCTTCTGTTCCCACCCCCACAGACAGCGCCATCAAAGCCATGGTGACTGAGATGAGCATTGGGGAGGAGGATTTCCAGCAGTTGCAGGCTCAGGAAGGGGTAGCCATCACTTTCTGCCTTAAAGAATTCCGGGTAAGGTTCTGCCCCCCACCCCGCCGCCCCACACCACCCGGTCTGCTGTGCTGCACCCCTGGGCCTCACTGCTCTGCCCTCCCCTCCCAGGGGCTCCTGAGCTTTGCAGAGTCAGCAAACTTGCCTCTTAACATTCACTTTGATGCACCGGGCAGGTAATTCCCAGCCTCAGGAAAGGGGAGGGAGGGCTCTGGGATGCCAGGAACTAAAGGGCTCTGACCTTGTCCGGGACCTGCTACCTGCCCAGGCCAGCCATCTTTGCTATCACGGACTCTCTGCTGGATGGCCACTTTGTCCTGGCCACACTCTCAGAGCCCGACCTGCCCTGCCAGGAGCTGCACGCCCCAGGATTCTGCCAGCCAACGCCTCTGCTGCAGGCACTCAGGTGAGGGCCCCCACAACTCCGCGGCCTGTGCTTCCAGCCTCTGGGCCTCCCCCAGCACACACTTCCTGTGCTCACAGCTTCCATCCCTCACGGCTCGGCCTTCCTAGTCAGCTGTGCTCAGACCCCGCTCCCACCCAGGGCTGTGTCCCCAGGGTTGGGCTGGCTTCCTTCTCTGGCTAAGGCCTCCCCTCAGCCTCCCCCTGGGCCAAGGAGGTTAGGGCTGCAGGGAAGCAGGGGACTGCCTGGGGTAGGGGGGAAGCAGGTGTCTGGAAGGGCAGCTGGTTTGGGGAGGATGAGTCCCATGAAGTTTAAGCAGAGGAAGTTTGGTCTGGCCCCCCGCCCAGCATGTCCCTGGGCCCCCAGGCTCTCCAGCTTTGTCTTCTGGGAAGGTTAGGGCTTGGGCCCCGGTGGCCCAGCTCACAGGACTTGCTCCCCTCCCTCTGCTGAGCTAAACTGGCCTCTAGGGTGCCTCCCTCAGGCCCCTACCTGAACTCTGATCAAGTGGATTCCAGGCCTATCCCTCCAGTAAGCCACCACCTAACTCCTGCATCCCCTTCTCTCCAAGTGAGGAAACTGTGGAGCCAAGATCACTGGGGTCACAGCCCCCCTCCCCACTGCCAGACCCCTCTCACCCTGTGGGGGCCGGCCTCTGTACCCCCTTTATTCTCCCTGTTCTGCACTGACACTGTCTCTGCCTGCAGCACACCCCACCTGGATGACTTTGCCCATGACGACATTGACTCTTACATGATTGCCATGGAAACCACTGCGGGCAGTGAGAGCTCACGGGTACCGCCCTGCATTGCCCTCTTGCCGAGCCCCCGGCCTAAGTGTAGCCCCAGCCCCTGCTCTGAGGATGAGGATGAAGCTGAGCCCAGCACAGTGCCTGGGACTCCTCCACCCAAGAAGGTAGGGGCTGGAGGTGGAGGCAGGGACAGGAGGGAGGAAGGCGCAGGCTGCAGAACACACTCTGCTTCCTGTTCTTTCAGTTCCGCTCGCTGTTCTTTGGCTCCATCCTGGCTACCGCACACTCCCCCCAGGGCCCCAGCCCTGTGCTGGCTGAGGACAGCGAAGGAGAAGGCTGAACTGAGAAACCCTAGTTTGTGTCCAGAGGCCCTCAAACAGATGAGGCCATAGCCTCCCTGCCCCCAGGCTGGACCTCTGCCCTGGTGGGTGGTGAAGGTTGGCTTTGCTGAGCTGAGGTGGTCCTCACCCTGGATTGGCCATGGTCCTTTCATCCCCCTGCCCAGCCTCCAACTAATCATGTGTGCTGCCACCAGACAGCAGGTCCACACGGGGCCTCAGACCAAACTCCAACCATGTCCCCAGGGCTGGCCACCTGACTCTCCTAAGCCCACCGCCCTAAGGAAAAAAATCACTGTGGGGCTGCTGGCCCCTGTTGATTCACTGTCTTTACCAATCAATCATGATCTGTGCATCCCTCAAATTCTGGGCACACATTTTTCTTAATGTTCCTTGGTCCTTGGAATTATAAGAGCCCTGCAGACCTGCGTACGTAGCTGGGGTTGCCCTGGCTGGGCTCTGTGCCCAGCAAGCCTGCCCTCCCAAGTGGCTCTGGGCAGAAGGGCTGCCAAGCCAGGACAAGGGAGACAGAGGCTGTGGCGAGAATCCAGCTTTGACCTTTATTCAAGAGACCAGGTGGGTTGCCCCAGGATCCTGCTGCCAGCCGTGAGGCCAAGCAAGGCTGGAGACTCCCAGCCTGGCCCTGCTTGCCCTGAACTGCAGCCTCAGCCCCAGGGTCCTGCTTGCAGCCACTACAGGCGCAGGCAGAAGGAGCCCTGGGGGACCGGACACTGCTTATTGATTCATTAAAAAAAAAAAAAAAATACACCAAGGCTCTGTGTTCCCCGTGACAGGTGGGCCCAAAGGGCCAGCGTGACCTCCCACAGCCATGTGATTTCTGTACAGTCCACCATCTGGGGCAGAGGGCGGGCTCCCAGAGGCTATTTCTTGACTTTGGCGGAGTTGCGGGGTGGGGTGATGGGCCGCCCTCCAGGGTTCAGGCCACTGAACTGCCCATATTTCCCCTTGTTCTTGTCGGCGGGCTTGAGGATCTGAAAGAGACAAAGCTGGTCAGGTTCACAGGGTGAAGCCATGGGCCGCAAGCCCCATCCTCTTCCATCCCCACCTGGAAGGAGCACATGAGTGTCTCGTCCACACTCATCATGGCGCCCGCATTGTCAAACTCGCCACAGTAGTTGGGAGCTGAGAAGAGTGTCACCAGCTGCCGCTTGGCAAAGAATTCGTAGCCATCTTCTACCACCTGGACAAGGATGGGGGCAGTTAGCTCAGCAGGTGCTGGCTGCTCAGCTCTTGCTCCCACCTCGTCCAGTGCTGCCAGCCCACCTGGTGCGCCCGGCAGATGAGGTCTAAGTCATGCTTGTGCAGGAACTTGGCCACCACCTCAGCCCCGAAAGTAAAGGACACGCCACGGTCGTTCTCGCCCCAGCCCTGCACGTCCTTGTCAGGGTCAGACCACAGCAAGTCACACAGCAGGCCCTGGTCAGGTACGTCTGTGGGCCGCATGATACGCCGAATCTGCTCCATGGACTGCAGGTCTGGAGATAGGCCTGGGGGAAATGGGGGACACTTCTTCAAATAAGCCTCAAAACAAGGACTCCCCTTCTCCAGAAACCCTTTGCCAGTCAGCCTCAGCCTTCCTCCCACCAGCCCTGGGATTCCAGGCAGGCAGAACTCATCACCTGCCTCTCCAGGTCCCTGCCTTCAGCTCAGAGCTCCCTGTAAGGAGGAGATGAGCCAATTCCACACACCACTACAGCAGGGGAGTGCGGGCTGCCTAACACTGGGGTGTGGTGGGACTTCCTGGAAAAAGTAACACTAGCCAAGAGCCCAGGGAGAGCTGTTGCAGGCAACTGAGAACAGGTCCCCCGGCTAATAAGAGCTTCATTCCAGGCCCCCAGGGGGCTGGGCTCTTCCTTCCCAAGCAGCCCTCACCTCCGTGGCAGCAGAAGATCTTCTCGTCCACGATGGCAGCGATGGGCAGGCAGTTGAAGCAGTCGGTGAAGGTTTTCCACAGTTTAATGTTGTAGCGTCTCTTGCCTGCCCGGAGGAAGGAGGTGGCTGCCAAAGAGGCTTGTCTGCCCCACCTTCAGCCTGGGGTTCTGGGCCCAAGGTTTTTTCTGGGCTGTTCAGACACAGCTAGGAGGCAAGAAGGGACACCCCCCCCCTTCCCTCACCCCAGTGCCTACGAGCCTTCCCAAAGCAGCTGAGTCCACAGGAACCCCGGAGTTCCAATCTGAACAAGCCTCTTCCCAAGCCCTGTGAGGCCAGGCCAAGACCAGGCCTGGTTTATCTCAAGCTTCTGGCCAGCCAATCCCCAGCCAATCCAGTCTAGATCATCCTAAGTGCTTCAGTAACATGTGTACTGGAGGGGAGTGTCACTGGACAGGGCCCTGCATCAGAACAGGATAGCCCTTCAGCCAGCGACCATCCCAGGCCCTTCTGGAGAGCCAGGCACCATGCCAGGAGGGCAGGGCCCTGCCTTCACGGAGCTTGTAGTCTAGCAGGTGTCCACACAGACACCCCTATTGCCAGGCTAACAGGAGGGTCCCACTGAATAGCAGGGAGAGCCCTTCAGGACTTCTATAGTCCCAGGCACAACCTACTCACACTCATCATAGAAACCATAGATCCGGTTGATGCTGGCACACTCATGGTTCCCACGGAGCAGGAAGAAGTTCTCTGGGTACTTGATTTTATAGGCCAGCAGCAGGCAGATGGTCTCCAGAGACTGCTTGCCCCGGTCCACATAGTCCCCCAGGAAGAGGTAGTTGCTCTCTGGAGGAAAGCCGCCGTACTCAAACAGCCGCAGAAGGTCGTAGTACTGGCCATGGATGTCACCTGTGACCCAGGGGACCAGATCAGCACTAGCTGCCGGTTCTAGACTTGAACTCGGGGCCAAAGCTGGGCTCAAGGGAGGAGTGATCCAGGGACTTTGTGGGAGAGGGGAGACAGGCAATGCCACTTTCAGTAAGCAAAGGGGCCTGGGCAGGGGGCTCACCACAGATCTTGAGGGGTGCCTCCAGCTCCAGAAGAATTGGCTGGCTCAGGAAAATCTCCCGGGATTTGAGGCACAGACCACGTATCTCGTTCTCTGTCAGCTGCACATTCTTTCCAGGCCTCGAGCCCTGCACTGGGAGCGGAATGGGACGTCAGGACACTGGTCCCTCAAGTAGGAGGAAGGTGGGCGACCCCGGTAGCCCCATGGGCACTTCTGGGGACGCCTGGGTCCCTCCTTGCCCAGGGGCAGCTGCTGGAGCTGAGCCTTCGGGAACCTCCGTCTCATGCCTCCCAGGATGGGACCCCAACTACCCTCAAGGTACTAGAGAAGGGATGGGATTGCTGTGCGCAAGGGCCTGCCACCCAAAACCCCACAGCGCAGGGCTCATTTCCAGGGGGGCTACGCTCCGCAGGTTTCTCCCTCTCCCCAGGACCCCAGGCCAACCCGGACGCCCCTGGCCCAAAAGAGGGGTCTGCTCCCGGTGCTGGAGTGGCCCCAAACCTCCCAGGCGCGCCGCGACCTGGGGGAGCGGCTGTGGCCGCGGGACCTCGCGGCCCGTCCCCGCCCTGTCTAAGCTGGCCCCGGGAGCTGCAGGCCCGCCCGCGCGCCATTTCCGGGCCGGGCAGGGGGGCAGGGGGCGAGGGCGCGGCGAGCGCCGACCTCCCCGGCCCGGCCAACCTTCCAGCAGGCGCCCGATAATAGAATCCAGGTTGAGTTTCTCGCTGTCGGACATGGCGGCGCCGCCGCTCCGGCCCAGCAGCTCCGGGCCCGCTCCTGCCTCCCGCCCTCCCGCGCCTCCTTCCGGCCTGGGCTCCTTCCGCCGCCCCGGCCCGCCTCCCTCGGGCGCCCTCCCCGCCCCGCCCGCCGCTGCCCCCGCGCTCTAACGCCTCCGCCGGACGCCGGCGCCGCGGACGCGGCAGCCCGAAGGGGCGGGGCTTGGGCCGGGTTCTGCGGGCCTGGGGCGGGGCGGGGTCGAGCCTGGCCCCGCCCTTGAGGAGTTGCCCAGCCGGTTCCGAGGACATGGGGCCGGAAGTACTGTAGAGGTTGTTTTTCTGTTTCGGACGCTAATCGGCTCTTCAAAGCCCTGCCCTGGGCGGGAGCGTGGAGTGAACCCATTAATAACCAAACACCTCGAAGTGCAGAAAAGGAAACTGAGGCTCCGAGACAGCAAGGGGCTGGTCCAATATGCGGGCTTCACATTCGCTAATACCAGACCCGGACACCTGCTGCTGAACTTCGGAGCTTATTTTGATCCATACTGCCTGTACTCCACAGTAAATGAGTATTGTTGCCTTTTAAGTAGCATGATAATGCTACATTGTGTGCATGTTAAAAGTATTACTTTGTGAAGAGCAAACATTAAATAAACCATAATTCTCATTGGAATCCAGTGTTTCACATGCTGGTAACCTCAAAACCGGAGGCAGCCTGGCCTGGCAGGTCCTGGCCCACGGCATCCAGCACTAGAACCCAAACCTGTAGCCACCCAGCCCGCAGGGAGGGTGGGAGGAGCCCGTGGCCCAGGAGCACTGGGGCAGGCCGGAAGAGCTTCAAAGAGGAAGGGGTAACCCCCCCAACTTGGGAGGGCCCCCCCAGCGGGTTGCTGAAGCTGCTGCTGAGGAGGAAGTGAGAGGAGGAGGTGAGGTGCGGCAGGGAGGTAAGCTGGGCTGCGGGGCAGGAGCTGGGCCTGGGGCTGGACCTCTGTTCAGAAGCCTGGCCTTTCTGTCACTTCAGGGCTTCAGGGCCTACCCACCCCCACCCCAGTAGAGGGGACGGAACGGTCTTGTGGAAATACCCTGAAACTTCCCCGCTTTGATGCCACAGCCAGGTTTTGGGGCTGGGGACTGGCTGGACAGGAGCCCAGGCTCCAGGCTGGCTAGGAGCTGCCTCACCCTGGCTCTCCCACATCTTGCAGCCCGTGGCAGAGGGGGTCTGGGGCACCATGGCCCAGGCCCTGGGGGAGGACCTGGTGCAGCCTTGCGAGCTGCAGGATGACTCCAGCTCTCTGGGGTCTGACTCAGAGATGAGTGGGCCTGGCCCGTATCGCCAGGCTGACCGCTACGGCTTCATTGGGGGCAGCTCCGCAGAGCCATGGTAAGTGGGGAATGGGTGGGTGCAGTGAAATGCCAGGATTGAGGATGGGGGCTGAGGGCTGACTTCTAGAGTGAGGCTCAACCTCGAGGGTCCTGGGATGGTCTGGGGCCTCAGCCAGGGTCACCCCTCCTCAGGCTCCTTGTGGAGTCCTAAAGTTGACAGGGGTGGATGGGAGGGTCCCTGTGTGTCTCTTTTACTCCCAACCTCCAAGGGTTTGCACCCATACTTGAGACCAAACATCTTTCTCATTTTAATCTCTGGCCCAAGAATCCCAGATCCAAAACACAGAACCAGACTCCAGCTCAGGACTCCTGGCTTCTAGTCCAGGGCTCTGTCCACCCAGCTCTTCCTCTGAATACTCTGTGTCCCTGTCCTGGGGAAAAGCCACCGAGCCCCTCCTCCAACACCTATACACCCCCTTCAGTCTCTCCTGCTTCTGCCCACCTTGGAGCCACATCCTTTCCTGTCCCCATGACAACCTCTGGCAACTCCGGGGGTACAGGTCACCTCCCAGGGCTTCCCAGAGATCTCCAGGGTCGGGAACTGAGCTCATCCCTCACCTGGGTAGCATGGAGGGTGGCAGATGTGGGCTCTAGGTAACAGCTGCGCAGAGCCTGGATGCCTGTGCCATGTGCCCCCAGGCCAGGTCACCCTCCTGCAGACCTTATCCGCCAGCGAGAGATGAAGTGGGTGGAGATGACTTCACACTGGGAGAAAACCATGTCCCAGCGGTACAAGAAGGTGAGAGGGAGAGGGTCCTACCAGGCCGCCTCGGCCCGGCCCCCTTTGCCTTGGCCCACACTGCGGTGAAACTTACCCCTCACCCTACCCCAACTGCTGTCCCAGCACCTCTCTTTTCTCCCTACCACCCAATGGCTCTGGACCGATGACAAATTGTGCGTGGGGCCTGACAACAGGAACCCGGGAGGCTGGCCTGGCCTAACAGGGCTCCCTTGGCCTCACCCACAGGTAAAGATGCAGTGCCGGAAAGGCATCCCCTCTGCTCTGCGGGCCCGGTGCTGGCCTCTGTTGTGCGGGGCCCACGTGTGTCAGAAGAACAGCCCTGGCACCTATCAGGTAAGGGTGTCCACAGAGGTCCCACCTCCCTTTCCCAGAGCCCCTCAGCACTCTGAGCCCTCACACTCACCTTCCTGCCCACCCACAGGAACTGGCTGAGGCCCCCGGAGACCCACAGTGGATGGAGACCATTGGCAGGGACCTGCACCGCCAGTTCCCTCTGCATGAGATGTTTGTGTCACCCCAGGGTCACGGGTATGAGCCTGGCGATGCCCAGGGACCCCCAGTCCCACACCCCTAGGGGCTTTGGTCCTGACTGAGCTCTGTATTCTTGCACCTCAGAGGACTCAGCAAGGCCTGGGGGACTAAGGCCTGGGAAGAAGCTGCTAGAGGGTGGGCGGGGATACCTGGAGGATGGGCTCCTAATGGGATCTTCTGGCGCAGGCAGAAGGGGCTCCTGCAGGTACTCAAGGCCTACACTCTGTATCGGCCTGAACAGGGCTACTGCCAGGCCCAGGGCCCTGTGGCTGCTGTGCTGCTCATGTATCTGCCCCCGGAGGTGAGTGCCCTCAACCCTGCTCCAGGGATCCATGAACCCCAACCCAGGGGCTCTGACTTTAGGCACCTAAGACCCTTGACCCCTAACCCTAGTGACTTAGTAATTCTGTCCCCTCAACCCATGACCCCCAAGCCCCATGAACTCCAGCCTCAGGGACCTGGTATCCTTGACTCTCAGATCCTGTCCTAGTGACCCAGGGCCTCATGACCATCAACCTCAGTGACCTTCAAGCCCAACCACCTTGACTCCAGGAAGGTGGGACCCTTCACCCCTGCCACTTGCCCCAGTGATCCAGGAGTCTGGACGTTATCACTTTGACCTCATGACTCCTGATTCTGAACCCTGTGACCATGATCCCTGACCCCAGTGACCCCAAGAACCCAGGACTTAAACTTTAGGACCCTCCCAACCCCTGATCAGTGAGCCCAATCCTATGACCCTGAAATTCAATACCCTGAGCCCTGTAAATTCCAATCCCCTAAACTCATTGTTAGGCCTCTGTCTGGGCAGGGGGAGGTTTTAGGTAAGAGCCCCTGGCACTGAGTACAGGCTCCTGGCTCCAGAGCCACGCCAGCTGGTGTCCAGGCCCCCCGCTGTGCCCCTTTCCCTGCCCTATGGGTCCCTCTGTGGTCCCATCCCCAGGGTGCACTCACGGCCTGTGTCCTGCCCTCAGGAGGCCTTCTGGTGCCTGGTACAGATCTGCGAGGCCTACCTCCCTGGCTACTATGGGCCCCACATGGTAAGAGGCTGGGCTGTGGCTGGGGAGGTGGGTGGGGCAGAGCCTGGGGTTTGGGAGCAGAGGTGCTGACGGACTTGGCCGCAGGAGGCTGTGCGGCTGGATGCCGAGGTGTTCATGGCCCTGCTGCGGCGGCTGCTCCCGCGTGCACACAAGCACCTGCAGCAGGCGGGCGTTGGGCCCCTACTCTACCTGCCTGAGTGGTTCCTGTGCCTCTTCGCTCGCTCCCTGCCCTTCCCCACAGTGCTGCGTGTCTGGGACGCCTTCCTCAGCGAGGGTGAGTGGGCCCCCTGACCCGGGGGACGCGGGGCAGGGCCTTGAGGTGCACGGGAATGAGTAAGGCCCTGCTGCCCCCTGCCGCTGCCAGCCTTGGCCCTGGGTCTGGGTGCCAGGTGTGCTGAGGGTGATGGCACCCTGCAGCTCTGAGGAACCAGCCCAGCTCTGGTGCCCACCTCTGTGTGCTGAATGGTGGCCCCGCAACCCCGCAGTGATGAGATCGTAAGGAGGGCAGGCTGGGGCCAGGGAGGCCGCCCCGAGGTACATGGACAGGTCATAGCAGTGGAGCTGCTCCGGCCTGGGCTCTGGGGGCGGGGCCTGGGCTCTGGGGGCGGGGCCTGGGCTCAGTGGGGCACGGCCAATGGTAGGAGTAGGAGCACTCATCCCCAGAACCCATAGGCACTTGGGTAGTGCTCACTGGTGCCAGGCGCTGCTCTGGACGCCAGGGTAAGTGAGAGAGGCCTACATTCTGGTGGCAGCGGGTTTGGGAGATGATAGTAACCAAATTAATAAGATATTTATGGTTTGTCATAAGTGCCATGAAGAAAATAAAACAAGGGATGTGACAGGGTGGCGGTGGGGGGGCAGCGGGAGGGGAGTGCCATTCTGCTCTGGCTGTTCCGTGGAGGTGACAGGCTTATAGGGGCAGTGCAGAGGCAGACGACTGGGAGGCACACTGCCCACAGAGTCCAGGCTGTGGACAACTTGGGAGCTTCAGGCATGGAAAGAGGTGAGGCCAGAGCACTGGATGCTGGGCCAGGCCAAGAGTGCAGAGAGTTGGGCAGAGCTGAGCTGGACTCTGGGGCCTTGAGGCTCTGTCTTGGTACCACCATCAAGTAACCCACCTACATTCCGTGCTGCCTAGGTTGTCCAGAGATCGCAACCATAAAAGAGTAGAAATCAGTCAGTGCATTTATTGAGCACCTGCTGTGTGCCCAGTTGGCTCCAGGCTGCCCTAGAGCTCTGGCCACAGTGCCCATGTCTCCATCTACATATCACCTCCCCTCCCACTGAGACCTTGAGGCCTGGGCGGGGCAGGGCCTCTCACTGTGCCTCTGCTGTCCTTGCCCACAACACCAAAGACAAGCCCTGCCACAGGCACCCTTTCGTAACAATGATGACATCAGTAGTCGTTATCATTCCTTTACAAGTCCTAATTGTCACTAGGCCTCCCTGGTCCCCTGAGTGCTCTTCTCAGTAGACCCAAGGTTGCCAGAAATGGATTCTGAGGCTCTAAGAACAGCCCGAGGTCACGCCCATGCATGTGC